>NC_092318.1:44833500-45142000 GCF_036785885.1 Coffea arabica | reverse complement strand
GCATTTCCAGAAATGTTTCTAAAACTTATTGGTTACTAAATTATATAGGGTAAAATATATTTTATCCCTGTGTGGTTTAGCAATTTTTTATATAAGCCTCTCGCAATTTTAAAAGTTATACAAAACTTCCTCATAATTTGGACTAAAGTTTCAAAGTGATGAAAATGATTCTATATAATAGAACCCAAAGAAATGTCTAGAATATCCTTATTTAAAAACTAAAATGGCTAAAATAAATAAAATATATAAATGTAATATACATGGCACTTTAACCCCTTATGATTTTGTGTTTTATTGCATAACTCCTTATGGTTTACTAATTTACCACATAATTTCCTTATAATTTTTAAAATATATACATAACCCCTATTTGATTAATTAATAATTTTCAACTTTATAGAAGAGAACTTTTGACATTTTAGTTGATTTCATTATAAAATATAAATTTCGTTACTTTGATATTTTAGACTAAATTATAAGGGGGTTATATATAATTTTTTAAATTCCCAGAAAATTATGTAAAAAAGTACTAAATTATAGGGGTAAAGTGTATTTTACCCCATTATATATATGTTTCAACGGACGAAACCATCTCCACTTTTTTCTTTTGTCTTCGCGCTTTCAGTGGCGCTATTAGCCAGCATCTTCATCATTGTCCATGTCCCATAAACCAACACGTCAAAAATTACGGCAAACGCATCTAAGTTCAGTGACAGGTGGTGACTCTCCTTTTAATATTCAAAATATAATGAATGTGTTTTTGAGATAATTTTTTTAAAAAAATATTATAATATTTTTTTTGATGTGATGTATGTAAAATAAAAAATTAATTAAAAAATATATTAATAATACAATCAAATAAATATTGACAACTAATTCACTGTCATTTTACACCACAACTAGATTAACAAACTTGCGATGTTAAGGAGCACCTGAGTACAGGTAATCCAAGATATGGAAGGATAAAGTTAAAAGAAAAAAAAAACTCGTTCAATAGTTTGTTTTATTATTGGGTTTTTTTCTTGTGCAAGTATTTGGAAAAATTGGTTTTTTTCTATTTATTAAAGATTAAAAAAATATTCTATGTACTAAGAGTTAGATTTTGTCAAAATTAGGTGATGATTGTTTGAAGAGGACTGTTACTAATTTACACGCCAATTGGTGGTTATCATTGGTGATACTAGGATGCATTGAGGCTAAACATAAATCTTGGGGCTAGTTTGGGTTATTAAAAAAACGTTGTGACATTGTAAGTTACAATTTGTAACCAAAAAGAAATTATTTGAGGTAGAAAGCTATGTTGAATTACCGTCCATGAGAAAAGTTGATCTTGATTTGAAAGAGCAACAACCATGACTTTGGCAGAAGGACCACCATGAGCAGCTGATGGCAAAGATATTTTTGGAACTCAAAAACAATGGTTGAAGTACCAGGCATTTTTCCTAGAGTGCAAATAAGGTTTGCCTTTTTTGTCGGTGTATTATTCTTTAGGTTGTTCTTTTTCATAAAAAGTAAATTTGATTAACAAATTGCTGAAAATTATTTGGATCATTGTTCTAATGACAGGTTAAACATTCACTAAAAATTCTAGAGATGCAATTTTACAGATATAATAGATTTGAAAAATTATGAAGAGATATAAAAAATTCTTTGAGTTTTTGTTCCACTCTAATATTGACTCAACGTGAGTGAAGCTATTAAACTTTTTTGAATAGATTCCCACTAAATATATTAAAAAAAAAAAAAAAAAGATGACACCCACTCAAAGTACAATCTAAAATTACTCTTTGAACTAGGGGTGTGCATCGAATTCGAATTCGGTAATTCGAAAATTTGAATTCGGAATTTTGGTATAGGAATTACCGACCGATTTCGATTTCGAATTCACCAGTTTCGATTTCGATTTCGATTCCGAATTCAGAAACATTTTTTCCCTTTTTTTTCTTTTTTGTTAGATGTATTGTTATATATTATAAATTTTATATTACATATATTATAAAAAATATTATTATATATAAATATATTATTAAAATATTGTTATATACATAAATATATATTAATATACATATTATAAAACAAAATTGAAATAAAAAATATTATTATATATAAATAAAAAATATTAATATATATATTATAAAACGAAATTGAAATCGGAAATTCTGATTTCGATTTCCGATTTCAAAAACTCCATTACCGAATTTGAACCAAATTCACATAATTCGAAATTGAAAATTCCGATTTCAGTGCCGAATTTCAAATTATCGATTTCAAAAATTTCGAATTCAGTCGATAAATCGAAATTTTTCGATTTTGCACACCCCTACTTTGAACTGTAAATCAAAACCAAACTACACTTACGAGTCATCACGCTTGTTTAGATGGATCTTTTCCTTTAATGTCTTAAAAGATCGGTTGGGTTTTCTTTCCATTATATTTCGATAATTTCGTTTGCCATTTGTATAATAATAATTATAACAAAAAAAAGTAGGCCTCATATAAAAAAAAGGAGAGAAAGAACGGCTAAGAAAATTGCACGTGGAGTAGGTCGAGATTTTGTAATCGTGGCGCAATAATGCAGAAAACAGTAGTGTTGAGAAGGACAAAGACTTTTACGGATATGGGGCAAATTGGCGTCGAATGTGACATAAATGGACAATGAATCACCTGATGACAAGGAGCTAATCAGCCCACGTTTGTACCGTACGTTTGTAACCTTGCTTCTCATTAGTATTATCTAGTTTATTATTACTTCAAAAAGAAAACAAAGAAAAAATCAGCCACGTTACAAGATTTTTGTCACTTGCATTGCATTTCCATTTCAATCCTGGCTCAGCTGTCCCTGCACTTACTTCCATCTTGGTTTGTAGTATGACATCATTCATTAGTCTTTCAATTACCTTAAGAATGTTCAAGAAATTTACCAGTTAGCTACTAGGTTAAGTGCATTTTCTATTTTCTATTTTGTAGGTAATAAATGAATAACTAAGAACGGGAATGGTACGAAGTAAGCTTTTTATTCGAGGATTAAGGGTAGAAAAACATGAAAAAAGGAACTCAGCCAAGCGTTATAAATAATTTCTGACCCTTACTTGGACTTAGGGTGCGTTTGATAAAATTGAAATTTGAATATGTTAAACTATTGAATTGTTAAGATATTAAAATCTGAATCTATTAAGTTATTGAATCTTAATATTTGAGTCTATTCTGCATTTAGAGTCTGTTTGGTAGGATGTAAAATATTTTCTTTGGGAAAATAATTTCATTGGAAGCCTTTTTCTGGGAAAAGTTTTGTTTTCTTTCCAATTTTCATCTGTTTGGTTACTTTCGGAAAACATTTGTCCTCATGAGTAATTAATTCAACTCCTCACCATATCAAGAAATTCTCTCCCATCGGCCGTCTCCACCATTCCTCTCTCGTCTCCACCACAAAAAACTTTCCTCCACCACATACACCGCCCCTGCCATCATTCTTTGACCGAGGAGATTAA
Source organism: Coffea arabica (assembly GCF_036785885.1). Classification (NCBI taxonomy): domain Eukaryota; kingdom Viridiplantae; phylum Streptophyta; class Magnoliopsida; order Gentianales; family Rubiaceae; genus Coffea; species Coffea arabica. The sequence continues at coordinate 45,138,512 of NC_092318.1, read as the reverse complement.
AGCAATAGACACATGAATGATCAATATCAATTTTCCAGCTCAACCAATCAGTCATAAAACATTGAAGATGACAATGAAATTAACCAACTCTCACAAGAATATTTTTACCGCTAAAATTCTTTCAAAGATCTAGGAGATCTTGGATTGAAATTTCCAAAGCAAAAGCTGGACATTGTTGGTGATATATAGAATTAGTTCATCTCTCTCCTCCGTGGCCAATCTTAAAAGACTTTCTTGCTCATGTAAAAGCTCCTCTGAGATCTCTTCTTTCGTTATGCTGCCAATCTCCTTGTTTAGTCTCTTTAGATCCTCCCTATTTCTGTAGATCTTAATTGTTTCTATAAGTCCGACGCAGATGCAATGGGACGTGCGATAGGTTGGATTGCGTTTCTGTGAGAGGAGGAATAACATGGAATGAATAGAGGGGCGATGAAAGGATCGATGATGTTTTGCCGAGAGATATCGGACAATCCCACCGAAACTATTTCCTATGTCCTTTTCCTTCTTATGTTGATGAATGTAACTAAGCACAAAAGGGACAGGATCAGACGGTTGAAAATAACTTCAGTAAGTTTATAAGTGAAGTTATTTTACACCCACTTATGGAAAAGATTTTACGAGAGAAATCATTTTCTCAGCGCTAAATTGAACCAAACAGTGGAAATCACGGAAAATATTTTTTGGAAAATCTTTTTAGTCGAAACAAACAGACCCTAAGTGATAAATGAATAATTTATCACTTATTTTTTAGAGTAAATTTTGCCTCGATAATTCAGATTCACTTAATTAATTAAGATGTTCTATTTTTACTTATCAAACAAGTCTAAACATATTAAGATCTGAACCAATTCAATTTAAGTGCTAAATTGAGATATCAAATAAGGCCTTAGACTAAATTATCCTTTCACAAATGGAAGTACTAATTACCAAGAAAAAGAAAAACGCGCAATAATTCACTCTTCAATTGCCTGGACTCCATAAGTTCATATTACTTGAAGTAATTATGAGCCAATGAACTTTGATCATAACTTGTCAACACAATAATGTACCAAGAAAACTTCTTATGAAAATAGCTAACCCTAAATAGTTATAATTTTTTTCCTATCATGACTAGGCTTCTGATCTAACAACTCAAATCAGCATATATTACAAACAATACTAATTAATTTGCTATTAAGCTAATGATCAAGGTACTTAAGGTACGCCTTTCTAAGATGGTAATCAAATTATTGAACATTATAGTTGATCTATGTTACTACTCACTAAAGAAAATTAATTATAAGTGAAAATTAATTATGTTACTGCTCACTAAAGAAACCAGGCAGTGCCAAATTTTTTTGTTTCAATACAAGCTTAGTAGGAGCTTGCACTTGACCCCATAAACCCGCGCGTTCCTCTACTTCCAGCCCCTCCTTTTGGCTTGACATTCTAGTTATTCTCCATAAAAAAAAAAAAAAAAAAAAAACTTCCTTGAATAGTAAGGACATGTATATGAGATCGTAAGGTCAATAAGCTTTTATTTTCTTGAACTGTCATTTCTTGATTTTATAAAGAAACTCGTCATAGATTCATAATCAATCAATTCATCCACAATAATTAGCATAGCTTTGTTTCAAGCTCATAAGTGAGGACTTGATTGATTATGCAAACCTATGGGAGATGAAGACAACAAAAAAAAGTACTTCTAATCTTGAAATAATGGTTGTAAAATCAGGTGTGTTAATCAGATTGGACATGATAAAAAATAATAATATCCTCTAACAAAATCTTAAATGTTATTTAAGTTCAAGTACATAAAATCTGTCTCGTGCTACATCTCCAAAATGTTGTAATTGAGGCATTCAAGACCTAGACAATCCTTTACCTGTCAATCATGCAAAATTGCACAACCAAATTACAGAGAATTAAGTCCCACTAGCGAATATTATGAGCATGAGTTTTTTTTTTTTTTTTTGCTTGTGTTATTGTAAAGAGTTAATGTGTCAAAATAAAAAATAATGATGCTTGCTTCCTCTAAACCAACCAAGCAAGTCAAGAAAGATTTATAAATATCAATCTATTTGACATCTGCTCCAAGAAAAAACAAAGTAATAATTAAAAAAGGACCATTTATTGCGTTTCATCCAATTTGCTAGAGCATTCTTACTTCAAATATCCATTCTCAGCTGTTTATAGTTGCAAATGAACGAGGTTGTTTTGGATCTACAATTTGAAATTAGTTCACCCTATGATCAATAACTTGTTTAACATACATAACTTGTGCAAACTCGCAGCAATTATTTAGAAGAGGAAAAGATAATTAGAAATGTGAACACCACCTTATATCTAGTGTTTGTGATGCTCATTTTATTGCAAAAATATTTCAGAATAGTTCTCGAATACGTCTTCTCATCATTCTTTTTTGCTCTTCAAAAGCTATATTATTCGTTTATTTAAAAAAAAAATGCAATCCGGTGTAACTTAAATTCATATAGCAATAAATATTTTGCAATGTTATAGTCCTCGTGTATGATTTCATCTTTCTTTCACAGCTAGAGAGAGGGTGAACAAAATATATAGAAATAGATTATTATTATTATTAAGTACTAGCATCACCACCAACCAAGAATCCAACCTCAATGAGTGAGGCTTCTTCTAATGCGATTGTGCAAATTTTATTTCCACACCTATTCTTGTCTATTAAATACTCACAATTTTCCTTCTTAAGTCAAAATGCAAATTGGAGGGGGAGTTTTTCATTTTAATCACAATAAAATTTGGGATGTAATAATATCATTTGCCAACTAGATAACTTGTTAATCAATTTGCACTCCAAATTGGGATAATATATCATCCATCTATATCGGTTTATATTGTGGACAATTTAAACAGCTCCTTTTTTGTCAACACAGAAAGTATCCTAATTTGGAGTCGGACTAATGTCTCTGTACTTCTGCACCCTGCCTCCCAAGAATACATAAGCGATAGAGAAATAATTCGAACACACGACCTCGAGATCTAACTAGACTACCCCAAAATCATCCGAGCCAATCCAAAGGACCTTTCTTTTAAATAGTTCAAGTGGATAAAAAGTTGAAAGGTGACAAGAAAATGAAAGTAAAGTGGAGGTCCCCCAGTCTCAAGAGGTCCAATGTGCTCCTCCGTCAATGGCGTGACATCTGGGATAGCTTTCGTTTTGCAATCAGTACTGGCCATACTTCAACCAAATGTACGGCTAATAATTGAAGATCAAAACAAAAATCTCAAATCTCCATCCGTGCATGACCACGTGATAAAATTTAAGCCAGAGGAAGAAAATTGTCGGCATTGCTCCATTGGTGAAATCGCAAATAAGCTGGATGGAAATGACGAATAAGCAAGCGATAAGAATTCACTGTTACGGAAAATCATGTCCCCGAAAATGTAAAGGAAGATTTCACTTGTTGGTATAGCTCTCGATTCTGCGAGAGTAAATTTGAAGGATTTGCTAAGAAGTTAGATTGGAAAAAGAATTGCTAGTTTTTTATAGAAATTGTAAACTATGTATTCCATACGAGGAATTGTTGATTAATTAGTAAGCTAAAAAAAATTATTAGAAAGAATAACCAGCATGGCTGATGAATAAGAGTTCTCAAAAGGGATTAATTAAACAATTTATTTGCATGAAGTGCATATTTTGAGATGGGAGATTTTTTGGGCTGTATAACAAATTGATTTTTACTTTAGAACTGCAAAAAATAATGGATACGACAATTATTTTCAAGGAGTTATTGTCGTACGAGGGAAATGTTTATGTGACTGCATCCCAAATTTCACTTTCAAAAGCCTCTCCATAATAAATGTCAACCATAAAATATCATTTTTCACCTTTTTTTTGGTTCTTTTTCTTATTTTCAAGCATAAACCATATGCTCATGCCGTGAAATTTTTCAATCTTTCGTATATTTTAGTTAACTTTGATTGAAAACTGAATTATTTTGGTATCTGTTGTTTGTGATTCAAAATTAATAAAAATGAGTATATGTTTCTTTGATGAGAATTGTTTAGGTTTCTGCTTTTTATATTAGATTTTACCAACCAGATCGAACTGAAATGTACCTTGGAACATCAAATAGCACAAGAAAAAATAAAAGAAGGAAAAGAAAAAACAAATTCTTTTTTATATATTTTTCTGGTAGGAAAGAAGGGCAAAGCCCGCTAAACTGCTAAAAATCGGATACTCGCATAATATTCACAACATCAAGAGGATTTGGGAGCAATTTCGCTCCCATTTGCATGCTAAGACTTCAGTGTACATTGCCAATTTCGATCATGACTAAACTTTCCACGCAGTAAATCTCTATCAATTTTCTAGATCATATGACTAAAGTTGCAAACAAATCGAACCGATCACGAGCAATTCGAGTCTGAACTCGATTCGAGATCGATCAACATCGAGTTCGAGTTGACCAAGTCGAAATCGACCTCGAACTCGAGGTCAAAAATACTAAATTCGTTAGTTCGCGTGTTGGCTCGAAGTCGATTATATATATATAGAAATATAATAGTAAAATTACATATATATTCCTAATATTTTATTATTTTTTAAAGAAAAATTATTATTTTAGTCATTTTTTAAAAATGAAATAATTATTTTTTATTTTTTAAGCTGGAGCTCGACTTAAGCTCAAACTTGACATTTTGAGTTCGTTAAACTCGAGTTCGAGTTCGAGTTTCGTAAAATTATGTTGAGGCTCAACTCAATTAAGCCAAAATTCAACTCGATTCGACTTGTTTGCATCTCTACATATGACGAGTGAATCCAATTCCACCCGGAGGAGTATAGTGGTCAATGAGGCAAGGCCAACCCGAACTCTGCCCATTCAACCCTGAAAAGGATTATTGAGTCTAGCTTTAATTGGATTGGACAAAATTTGGTCTAAATATTAGATCCAAACTAAATGTGAATTGAGTTTTGGTCATGCTAGGCTTAAACCCGTTAAAACCTGACCTGCACACGAGAGTGTGTGTGTGTGACATAAAATGTTAAATAATTTATATATAAATTTATAGTAATTCATAATTATAGAATATATATTATATATAATTACGTATTTAATTATGAGTTTGAAGTGAGCCACTTTTGAGCCGGAAATTCACATAACAGTGTGAGTTGAGTTTGAACATTTTAATTTGTACTAAAATCCAAAACTCAAAAATCCATATAATTTATGAGCAAAGCCCGAACTTGCCATACAGCTCAAAAAGCGAAATTGACACCCTAATGCTACAAAGGGATAGAGATTTGGCCCAATAATGGTGGCATGTCCAATATCATATAACCACATGCATTGATCGCTGGAACTGGATTGAGTTTCAACCTTTTAATTTGAACTAAAATTCAAAAGCAAGAAACTGAAACCTTATATAAAGGCCTAACCTAGAGATGTTTATTAAAGTTCGGCTCAAAAAGCCGAATTGACACCCCTAACGTAAAGATGTTTATTTTCTAATATAACATGCCAACGTCAAGCAGTGTTATAAGGGCCTAGAGTTCTGGCCCAATAATGGTGGCATGTCCAAGATCATATAACCACATGCCTTGGGCACTGTAAGTGGATCGAGTAACTGCACGGTTCTCATCCAAACAATTGCATGGTGCAATTGATGGTTCAGATGCATTTAATTTGAATTTGGATAGATTTAGTGGCAGAGTCTAAATAAATTTTCAGTGGAGCATAGCTAGAAAAAATTTATTCTGTAACTAGAAGTATGCAAGAGCAATGTTCAATGTTCACATAATGACTAATAGCAAGTATAGGCATACGCATGCAGTTATAACTTATAAGATCTAAGAGTAGGGATGGCAATTGAGGCAGTCATCCTGCAGAAAGCAAATTGGGGGGTGGGGAAGGCGAGGCAGGGGGAATTTTTTTCCCCCATTTAGAAACAGGGCCGGCGGCGGGTGAATGTACACCTAATTTTTAGGAGGCCTGTAACCCGCTAAAGCTCTATAACTCATTGAAGTATAAAATTAGGTGTATATAAAAATTTACTAATCAACTAAATTCCTTTAACCTTGTACTTGTAGTCACTATCAAAGTGATGAAATGTGTCAATTATTTGTCTATCTTACTAATAAATATTGTCAATTTATTATTGACATATGCGTATATTTACTTTCTGCAAATTATCTGGAAAATAAATTTTAAAAAGAAAACTCACTAGTTAAAATAAATTTTGCTTTTAGCTAGTTGGGGCACAACTATAAATTAGTAAGTTAAAAATTAAAAATTGTAGAAGTTCTGTCCTATGACCAGACGCTATCTCGGACCAGGACGAAGGGTCAAAAAAAATGTAAGGCCCAAATTACATCTTGTATATAGCTTTTCACATCACGTGTGAAACTCACAAAAATTTGTTCTATATTTATACATTATTGAAAGTAAGTTGCATCATATGTATACAAAGTTATATCTTGTGCATTTTGCACAAAATCGCTCTGAACAATTTTCCTGATGACTGTTGGGTCCCTTGTCCCCAGCTAGCTCCGCCCTGGATGGATTACGCCCTGGTTTCCTACGCTTGCAGCATGGAAACTAAGCCTGCAAAGTTGCACCTTCCTATTAGACTCAGGAAATTGTTAAACCCAAGGAAGCCTCTTCCTGTGGCTGGCTGACAATGGACTGCTGGTGCGTTGTATAACTGGCATTTTGAATACTAATAATCATATCTGCATGCCTCTGGATAGTCATCCGAACAACAATTTTCCTAGAACTACCTTTGAAAAAGTTCTTTCCTACTGTCTTATGCCTTTCTAATTTTGAATAAATATGGTATTAATAATTTTACACTTTTATTCATTCTCATCTTTACTACATAAATTGTTTTAATACATTTTTTCTAAGAAAAATGTTACAATTATGATTTGACTGTATGGTTAATTTTGTAGAAGCTTTTTTTTTATTATTTTTTTGGATTCAAGGGAGGCCAAAACAACCGATTACAATGCACTTAGCAGCGCTGTAGCTGTACCAACACAAGTTGATTCAATTGATAAGAATAAATTACTTTCTCATAAAAGGTCGGATGTTCAAATTTTATTATCGATATGAGAAATATATTGAATCTCACTGTCGATATTCGAATTTTGTTGATAGGCGATACGTGAGAATTCCTGATGATATTATACTATTGCCATTTGAAATGATCGACTTTTCACTTCTTTATGCATCCTTTCCCCTTTGTGTTGGAAAACAACACTTCCTAGTCTTAAAAATATGCGACCTTGGCATCCAATTGCAGGAAACATATGGGTGATAACTTCTTCGAGTTTATTCTTTTATTCAAGCTTTCTTTGTCTACTAATGAATCAAATGCAAAACACAAAATTCCCCTCGTCAAATCAAACTTTTTTTGTCATCATTTATCTCTTTTCTAAAGATATACTATATCTTTTCATTTTGTATAATTTTCGTTTTAACTCCACAAAGTAACTTACCTTAGTAAATATTATTATAATTAGTAAATAATCCTCCACAAGGTTACAATAAATTAATTAAATTTACTCATTTAATACATTTTTGAAAGAAAAATTTTTCATGTCTCTTTAGACTGAATAAGCTTTAATAACTATTCAAATTGAGAATGATAATTTTAAATTTTAAATTCAATAAACAAAATGAAAAATCCACTCGACTGGCTGTAGCTGGGCTAGACTCACTACACCGAAACACTCCCCATAGGGTTTAACATGGTCGTCGCCACCGCATCTGCGGCCGCGCGCTCCTTTCTCCGATCAAACGCCTCCCGCAGCGCCGCCGCCAGACTTACCACTAAGTCCAAACCATCTACTTCTCCCTTCCGTTCACCTTCCTCCAAGCCTCTCTCCCGTCGTATTTTTAGGTTTGTTTCTACTCTTATCTGTATTCATTTCTCCGTTCTCGGAGTACATGAGTCTTTTACTGATTAAGCTTTGTTTTGTTCATAATTTGAAGGTGTCCGGTAGAATTGAGTGCATGCTTGGAGTCAATGCAGCCGTACCACAGCGCAACGGCGTCGTCTTTGATGATTTCGAACCTCACCGTCTCTCGCTGCGGTTACGGTTGGCTTTTCGAAGATATGTGAGAGGAAAGTCATGGAAGGATAAAGAAATGATTTTTGCGTCTTAGTCCTCGATTGGAACACAGAATTTTTGGTGAGGAAAATGGATAGGCTTTTTCTTTTATTGTCTTTTTTCCTTCAATTTTTTTTTCTGTATTTTGTGTTAAGAGAAAACTGGAAGGAAGATGGTTAATGCTTGAAGTTAAAGAGGAATCAATCAAAATCTTCCTTCAGTTTTAGATGTAATGCTGCAGCAATTTTAACATAGTGAAATGTGAAAGCAATCATTTTGCTAAAATCTCATTTTCCTTGGCAACATCTATGAGGTATAAGAAGCTTTTATTTCTTGAAGTTTTTGTAGCTTAGTGATTTAAATTATGTGCCACCTCTAGTCATGCTTCTGAGTTCTAGCATCTGATTTTGAGCCAGTATGCCTTAACTTCTTATGCGGTTGATATTTTCTCATTCATGCTTGGTCAGACGTCTTTTAGCTATTCCTGGATGAAAAGATGTGGTTCAGGGAGAGGAAATGTGGTAATATTGCTATGCTTTTAGTCTTTGTATGAAGCTTGTATCTAAAAAATGACTGATGATCAGTGATAGTTTAATTCGGTCAAGTTAGATTTTGGTAGTTATTTCCATGTCACCTCTGAGTGAGTTGATGGTTCACCTCAAATAGATGAACTTTTTGGCCCTCCTTTTATGCAATCACCGTTACAGAAGCTTCATATGGAAACTGGGTGACATTTTCCTACTATAGAATTAGTGGATTATAAATGTTAAGAAAGCTTTTCAATGCTCAAAAATAGGTTTTTCAGATTCTAGATTCATAGACACATGGGTATGCAATTAAGCAAAATTTAAAGTGGATAAATGCTGTGGTGCTTACAGTAACAAGCTATGATATTAATGGGGGGTGTATGAGAGCTCAGGAAGTAGCAAATTGCCTTCATGTCGTATAATTTTCACCCTTTTTCCTGTTGGTTAGAGAGAGAGAGATCCCTTCACGGGGTTCAAGAAGCTAAATAATTTCCCTCACTTTTGTATGGAGAACAATGGTGAAAGAGATTGTCCAAGAATTCAAAGAATGAAGCACCCACGCTCATATAGGTTTCTTCATCCCAAGGAAATGGCTCAATTGGTTTAGTTGCATCAAAAAGTTGGTCAAAATAAATCTTCGGTTTGAATGCTTTCAGGGCTGGTAAGTTGATGTGATCTGGATCATAATCCTAAGAAAAGATAGTAATGATATTAGACATAGAAATATTAAGAGATCATGGCCATTTTTAACGTTCAAGTATCATATCTTCTTTTTCATCTATGTTCCTTGTGTGCATGTTTGTGGAAAGCCGCTAACCTGGTCAGCATGCATTCTTTAACGAAAGTTTTGAATATGCTGAAGTTCTTCCGACCTAGTAGTTTATCTGATAGTCGGCGGTAAGTCAATCCTGACAACTTCAGCTTTGGTGAAGTATTTTTGTTGACACAGTTTGGCCTAGAATTAAGGAGGATTTGATTGTAGCCTACACGATCATAACTTGAAAGTGCATTTTCTCCTGCAACATCAATGTTTTCTCTCCAGCCAGCACCTTAAACCTGCACAAAAATGTGTAACAAGTGTGACAAATGTCTAGATGTGAGTATCGTTCAGCTAGGAAAGGTCTTAAGTTTTTTTTTTCTCTTTTTTTTTAACAAGATTTGTCTTGGTATATCTCACTAACTATATCTGTAACTGGAAAAGGATAGTTTCTTACAAGCTTTAAGACGGTGGATAATTTCATGATTAAGAATTGCCTTTTCCTACATAACTAACCTGTCGAACTAGTTATTGAGGTCCACTCTTCGCTATTGCTGGATGTTCAGAATCTCTCATCTCTAGACATGTAAAGCTTAAGCAAGCATAATGCCTAGACAACATCCTGGCTATAGGTCTCTACCCATCTCTATTATTTAAGTTATAGTATCCTGCAGTTAACTCTGCAGCATCTCTAGACATGTAAAGCTTAAGCAAGCATAATGCCTAGACAACATCCTGGCTATAGGTCTGTACCCATCTCTATTATTTAAGCTATAGTATCCTGCAGTTAACTCTGCAGCATGAGTGTCATCCTTGTACCACCAATGGAACCAGAGACCTGTTAATGCAGTGGGTATAAGAAAATTTTAATAGTATGTCTAGGGAAAGCACTACTTTAAGTGTTATTCTTTTTATTGAGCATTTACTTTAGCTGCCAGCTTGACTTTGCATCCCAGAAAAGCTTTGTTGGCTTCCCCGAGGATGTGATCACTGTGTTTCAATAAGTTGTTGGAGTACCAGGTCAAGAAGGAATTCCCGTAGTCTGAGAGGTATATCCTGTCTGGTCCAAAGAAGCCTGTATTTTCTGGTGTGTCATTATACGTTCCTGCATTGTCTGGCGCATCCCATTCAGGATATCCTGCCTTTTTTGCAGCCTCTTTAAAATCTGCCCTTAAGTATTTGTCATAGCACTGAAATATGTTATGATTGTGTGTTAGTTTTGAAAGAACATTAGTTAGGAATGACTTTCTTTTGATTAACGGGAGGATAAGATGTAGTCTTACAACAAATAGGCTGAAAATCTAACCTGAAATTCTCCGATCCCTGGAAATTTCCATCCTTGAGTTTTTACGTATGATGGATATCTGAGCTCTCCTGCTGGTCCTAAGCCTACCTCAATGTCTATGATAGTTCCTGCTTCCAAAAAGTCACATGTTCTCTCTGAAGCTGTTCATATAGTCACTATACATCTAAAACATTCGGAGATTAATTACAAATCAAAACTGAAATGACAATATGCTAGGCTCAATAGTTCATTAGGTTAATGTTAGGCCTTCAAAAGCACTACGAGGAATAAGAAATTGTATAATAAAGACAGAGGAACACAGAAATTGTGAGCTGCTTATGTCAAACCTCATCTCCTACATGTGATTGGTATAATTCTTGTGACCACTGTCAGCTAAAGGGCAGACCAGAGTTTACTACCAACAGTTTGAAGCTCGATACTCTTTCAACTTATAAGAGTGGATTTAGTTTTATTTAATAAAACTCTTGGTCAGGAAGCAGGCTCTATATTTGGCATACTAATGAAAACATGGCCACAAACCAAATGATAATTTTAAAGGATTTTACCCAAACACCAGATTTTTAAGTCAACCTTTCTTTTTTGACATCTTTTTAGCTCAAGAAAAGAGCTTTTATAATGGTTAAGTACATGATCTTTGAACAGCATTAGAGAATTTCATGGAAATCATCTACCTGGACAGCAGTTCGACCTTCAAAGAGAGACAAGTTATCTACTCCAAGTGAGAGGCACTCCTTATTCCTAGTACCTGATCGGTTTGTATAGAATATATCAGGATTCTCTACTCCTATTTCAAGAATCCATTTTGGGAGTGGAATATAAACAGCATCTCCTACATTGCCACCACATTGGTGAAATGACATGATTGCTTGTATTTTAAGGTTATGTTTTTGAACTAATTGGAACAAGTTTCTGTAAGCAGACCAGTCATAGCTTTTAGGACCCTTGGATTCTACAATGCCCCACCAGACATCAACCATGATGCCATCAACTCCAGCTAGTCTGAGTTCGTGCAGCTGCTTCTCAAGCTTTTCTTGGTTTGAGATAGCATTGTTTGTTGAAATAACATCTAGCTGTATCACCAGCAGAAATGTTTAGAATAAACTGAAAAGGAATATGTGATTTTAAGGCAGTTATTGTTTCCCACCACCTAATTGGAATGTAATGTATTTTGTGCTTTAAAGTAGAGATTATGACTCACCTGGAGCATGACATAAACTGGTACATAGTTTACCAATATGCTATGTGAGGGTTTCGGAGCTGTACCCTGGGTGGGAAAAAGGGTAAGCTTAAATATGTATCACAGAAAAATGAAAGCACAGTTTCTTCTCTTGCTTGCAGTTATCTGATTATTATTGGTTTGGATAAACTACAAATGTGTTGGTACTGCAAGCTTTGATGTTATATGCTGTGCTTTTCCTTGTCTTATCCTTGACTTATTTTTCACTTTTTATGATTGCTGACTTGTGATTGGTTTTGAGAATCACATGTCAAATAAGAGCAAGTATCACACAAACACTTGGTGCATGCATTCTGTGGTTTAGGAACATTTTAGTACTTATTCAATCAGACTGTAAAAATAGGTGCGATAATAAAGAACTTGGAGAAGGCTGCTAATAGGTTGTTGGCCGTGAAGTCATGTTATCATGGCAGTAACGTGACTTCATGGGTGATTGGGTGCTGAAGGAGGAGAAAATCTCCACTACTAATTTCCTTTTCATGCTCCGGTAGCTCGTCTGATTTCAACTTAAGAGCTGTTGCTAGGAATAATGACAGCAGGATTGGAACTATACTAGGATTTAGGGTTGCATTCATTTCCCAGACATCTTAACAAGTGCATTTGCATCCAATAGAATTCTGGAAAAAGAGAATATAATTTTGGGTTGGGTTCGGGCAAAGAGGGGGGGGGGGGTTTGAAATGTAAGAGAGAGAGAGAGAACCTGCAATGGTTATTATACTTCACTTCAAGTTACCTCTGCTTGCGTGGTCGAAACGTCAGAAGCTATTACTTGACGGTTTTGCATCCTTCTGTGAGAACGAAATGTGAGATTATACCTGAGGCCTTGTCCATTCTTCCGCTCAATTTTGTTCGGCAGGCTTGAGAGCAGTTGTGCTTTGTGGAATCCTGTTCTTCTAAGTGTTCCAGTTGGTTTTGAGGTTATAATGCTTGTCATTGTGATTTTTGCTGGATGAGTGTTGTGGTAAGCTCAACATAAAAATCTAGAATAAGGACATGGAGGTTACTCAAACAAGCTGGATCCTTGATTCTTTCCATTTCCTGCTTCTTGAACCATTTCGTGTGGGCTGCATTGATCTAGAAATTGACATGTTTTGGAGTATTGTAGTCCTCTGGTCATTAGTAGTTGCAAGTGTGGTGGGGAAAATAAAAGATGAAACTGACTGTATACTGTAGTAGCTGGCTATGGAAAATCTTCAAACATTTTCATATGCAATTCCTGACTTTGACAGCATTTTCTGTCATTGTCATCCATTTGTTTCGATTAGCCAGTAAATCCAAGTCATAGTCTGTGGAAAGGAGTTCTAGAAATTTACCCTCCTCTTTCCAGAGAATGGCCAAGAAATTTATTAATCGCTGCCTCACTGGCCAATGAGTCGGAGCCCCGAAGTGACTTCTGGGAGAGAAGATTCCATAAGTACCCAAAAAAAGAGAGAGAAAATTCTATTCCGTCTTATTTCATTATGGAACATTTTCTTTGTTAACATTTTAAATGTTAATAAGATTATCTGTTTCACTTGTCTTTATTTTTGTATCGGGATGATAATTTCTAACCTAGTCCTTGAGAAGGGGAGGATCCAAGAGGGTTGGTTATAAAAGCATCATATAATAGTTGTTTTTTGGGAGATTAGAATCGCCATCTATGTTTATTATTAGAGTATTTTATGATAGTTGAAAGATTAGAACCGCGACATATGAAGGGACTGTAACTTAGCTGACTTGAGTTTGTTCCTTTTCAATCATCAAAGTTCACTAACCCAATTAAATTTTCCTTAATCAAAGGCCATTTTTACTAGGATAGCTTCAAGGATGTTTTATCTTTAAAATTTGATAGGAAGGATAGGTTCCTTAAATTATTATACACATTATGGAGATTCTATCCCTTTAGTTTAGCTGAGTTTTCATATATATATATATATATATATATATATATATATATATATATATTATCTGCATATAATATGATAATTAACTTGCAGAAGGTGAGACAAATACTAGCCTTATGTGTAGAACTATAGCTCTAATTATGAAATTTAAACAGAATCTCTTCTGAAATTTGACTTTGGTCGTGTATACTGCTAAACCAAGCATCATTGCAGTGTATGAAATATTCTTAAACCAAAAAAAAAAAGTGTATGAAATATTCTAATTGCCTAAATACTCCTACTGCAATTAATCCCTTCTGTCCTCGATCAATTGGACAAAATTGAAAGGAAAAAAAATCCACAGTTCGGAGGGAAGTTAAGAGTTATTAATCACACGCTACTGCTAGCGCGTCAAGAATGAATGAGTTAATTGTACTAACCTCGATGGGCGTGCCCACTACTTGAAGAATATTATGAGGTTAAATAGTTGTGCAGTGAAAATGACTGTTGGCCATTACCATGATCTCAAGACTTTGTGGAATGGAAGATTAAATATTCAAATTTTTCGCTCACCACTTGTCATTATACTAACTTAGATTTTAAGTGACTTAAATTTATATGAGTGTGTAATGTATCCGTCTGATTTAATGGTGATTCAATTGACATCGATTCTTCAATACGGTCCAGTGCAGTAATGTGCGTGGGCGCACTCTCTATTGGGGGATTCAGACTTTTTTGAAAAACAATTTTTTTCATCTACAATGCTACAGTAATACACAAACAAAAATAACTCCAAAAATATCATATCCATACAATATATCAAAAATAATTTCAAATATACTAAAAAAATACACAACTATCCATCACTTTCCACCACCACACCCACGATCCTCTCTCCTCTCTCCTCTCTCCTCTCTCTCTCCTCCCCTCTTTCCTTCCTCTCTCCTCCTCCTCCTTCATTTTTTCTCCTCCTCCCTCTTTTTCTCCTTCCTCATTTCTTCTTTCCCTTTCCCCGCTCCCCAATTTCCTTCCCCTCGACTGATCGCAACCTTTTTAGTCACGATCAAATCTGATCACGAGCAGAAGCCGCAACCAAAACTGTCGTTGTTAGAGTGGTGGCTAAAGTCACAGCCACCACCTGCGAGCGGGAGAGGGGTTTGGGGTTGAGGGGAGGGTGGAGAAGGGAGACGGGAGAGGAAAGAGGGAGGAGGAGGGGGAGGAAATAGAGAGGAGGATGAGAGGAAGAGAAAGGAGAGAAGGAGAAGAAAAGGGCGGGAATAGTGGTGGGTCGTGTAAAATTTTTAAAAAAATATCTCAAAAAAATTATAAATTATAAAAATACTTAAAAATATATTTTAAAAATACCTCTAAATACAATCAAAAAAACATTTACAGTAAAAATTTTTCATATACACAGTTACAGTAAAGTTTTTAAAAAATACCTTCAAAAACAGCTAATCCAAATACAGCTATGGGTAAAAAAGCGACTGTGTCAATTTGGTAATTTAACTGGAATATTAAGGGCAATTATGGAACCAAGGAGCTGACGAACAGATCTGACGTTTTGCCAGATTAGGTCAAGGGTTGACATGGCGGACAAAATATCGGGCTCGTTTTCCAAAATATTCCCTCCTACAGGTGCTCAACACATATCCATTTAATAATTTTCTCTGTTCTTATTCAAAATTCACCATTTTAATTCCTTAAACTAAAATAAGAAAATAATTGATTCCCCACAAAAAAATAGAAAAGAAGTAGAATGTAAAACTGCAAAAGTAACGAATCCGAAGAAACGCAAGCAAATATATTTTTGAATAGTAAATTATTTGGGATAATTTTTTTAAAAAAATACTATAGCATTTTTTGATATGATGTATGTGAAATAAAAAGATGATTAAAAAATTTGTTGCTGATAAAAGCAAATAAATTTTTTTTGTGCAAATAATCAACAGTCCAAACAATACCGGAAGAAATGCAATCTTTTGTGTTTTGCCTTGTGAACAATTCTCTCCAAACAGACTCATTGATTTCTTGTAATGCAGCTTAAACACATTTTAAATCCTTGTGTTTCCTATTCATATTCATTCCTTAATACTTAATAGTTGGATTTCATTACATTTGATTCTTTGTTGGAAGTTACAACTTTAAAGGCCACCTCATTGTCCACAATTCCTTAACGTTGACAATTTGCCAGATTGGTTTGTTAAAATTGAATTGTTTGTTGTCTAAAGCATAAGTGATGAGATGCATTAAAGTGACATTGGAAGGGCTGAACGTTGACAGTTTGCCAGATTGCTAACAGTCCCAAACATTTTGGAATTTCTAATTTTTAACTATAAAACAAATATCAGTTCATCTCATCAGATGGTATTTTAACTCACAACCAACTTGTCTTAAGCAAGTTGGCTACCAAAACGGATTTAAAATTCTTGTTTGAATAGGTTGAAAGTTTAAATCCCGCATTGTGCAGTTAAAACAATTCAAAGGGTATGCTAATGCATCATTTTTATCTCGATGGATCTATCTCTCGAATATGTCAGATTACTCTTTTGATCTAAACGAGTCTATCTCTCCTCTAGTCCCTTATATAATCCAATTGGATTTTCCTTAAAAAAAAAAGAAAAAAAATTTATTTGAAATAATTATTATGATACTTTTTGTGACGTGATATATATAAAATAAAAAAAAATATATTTGTAATGCAAGCAAACTAATATTTAAAAAAATTGTGATCTACAAACATATCCAAATTTGTAAGAACAAAGAAGAATACGGATATACATTTTCCGACATTTTCTGCCCATTTCAGATGTGACAAGTTCGTCATTAGCAATCTGGTGTTCATCCAGCCCAGTAGTTAGCGGGAAGGCTCCAAGGGATAAGGGTAGAATGTCCAACTCAAGTCATTCACTCTATTTGGATTAAGTTATTCTAAATAATATTTTGCTTATATAGAAAATATAACTTTTAATCAATTTTTTTTAAATTTTTTAACAAATTTTTTTATCTCATATATATTATATCTCAAAAAATACTATAATAATTATTTCAAATAATATTCTACCAGACAAAAAGAAAAAAAACACATTACACATTCTATTAAATAAAAACTTAAGCGACTACATACTCGCTGAATTCCTGTCTTGTTACCCAAAAGGGATTGTTTTGCTGGTCTTCTCATCCCTACCTTTGCTTTTTCAACGCAATGGAGTAAATCAATAATCAAAAGCTGGTGAAAAAACATGAGGATAATGTCAAGAAAAATTACTCACATTAAGTCATTAACTCAACAACCAATACGAGGGATCAAGAGTTACTACAGCCAATTTAAAAAGTTCTCAATTCAGGATTCACTATATTCTCAAAACAAAACACTCTCTTCCAAAATCTAATAACTTGTCATTAGCATAATCAAGAAACAGCCAAAAATTACAAGCAAAACAAATACTACTCCACTATTTTTTTTTTCCCCACCTTCATTGGTTCCATGTGCCAGTCTGCACATTTTCCCCCTCCAACCAACCAAAACCAAGTGAAATGCCCAAATCCAACCCCATCTTTCCCTGCTCATCAAATGCTTACTTGTCCCTCTTCATCTTCACTCTCTACACCATGACAAGAACCAAGAGAAAAAGAAGAAAACAACAACATAAAGAGCACTAGAAATAAATACTAGTATGTCAAAATGTACTGTACTATTACCTCAAATATCACAAAACTCACCACAACTCACCTCACATTTTCTGTCTTTAACAAAGACAACCAAAAACCATCCCTGCCAATCTACCATACCAATTCTGATTCCTGAGCCCATTTCTGAGCGCAAACCAGAGCATAGTACTAAAAGTGAAAGTGCAAAAGAGGAAAGGAAAAGATGTGTTATGTGGGGAAGGCAACCAAGATCTTCATCTTCATTATCACAGTTCTTGTTGTGACTGGACTCATCTTGGGATTTGGGCTTCTTAGGCATGGCAATCACAAGTCCCACAACAGCAAATGTTCTGGTGATGCTTGTTACCAATCTCCAGTGGTGCCTAACCCCAGTCCACCAAGCTCGTCTCTTACAAGTCCTACTCCAAATCCTAATCCTAATCCTAGTCCTAGCGAAAGTTCAGTACCACCACCACCACCACCAGCAGGAGGAGGAGGACTAGCACCGCCTGCGGGTGGTGAAATTCCTAGCCCACAAAATCCCTCTACATCAGTACCACCACCACCACCACCACCACCATTACCAGCACCAACACCTCCAGTACCTCCAGTTCCACCATTATCTTCGCCACCTCCGCCGCCTCCACCGCCATTGGTTTCACAAGCTCCACCACCAGCATTGAGCCCTCCAAGTCCAGCCTTGGTTACACCAGGTCCCAGCCAATCTTTGCTGCATTTGATCTCTGACTGATTCATTCATCTCACTTTGCCAATTTTTCCTTTTATTTTATTATTATTATTTTTTTGTTTCACATCTGATAGTATCTTAAAATTGGTTATCTTTAGATGTCTTTTCTTTTGTATAGAAAAATTTTGGATGTCACTGCAATTGGTATTTTGCTTCAGTGACAATTTCTTTTTCTTCGACAAATTTAAGCTTCGAATTTGTTAAATAGGAAATTCTGCTATGATCTTTTTTTTTTCCTCGTGGCGTGGTATTCTTTCATTTTAATTGTGGCATGGAAAATTGTAAATTTTATGAGTAAAAAGCTCATATGTTATTCAGCCAAATATTAGACACCTGTCCATAGAATTTGATGCATTTATGATGAAAATGAGCAGAAACCTGTATATTCTTGTTAATGTCCTTGGGATGTCCATGTGCAAGAATTGTAGGGTTGGTCTGAAAAGCCCTAATGCTTAGCTAGATCGTTACATGTGGACATGTCCAATAATTAGGGCCATGTGAATAATTCTTTTTAAGGATGACAATTTCTGAAGCGGCAAGATAATACGATTAAAATACAATCCAAAAGTTTTAAGTTTATCACGATTTGAGTGTAAGTGAATTATTATTGAGCCAATTCATTAACGATATTAACTTAAGCAGGTCGAATTGGACTAGCCTGCAGGTTATCACGCTAATTTGATAAAAAAAAAAATGAACATCACTAAAAATTGTCCCCCATCTTGTTTTTCTTTCCTTTTATGACAGCCTCAGTGTCCGTTTGTTTTGGTGTAAACTATTTTTCGAAAAATCCTTTTCCAATTTTCCAATGTTTGGATGCAATTAGACCACTGAAAACCTTTTCTTCAGCAAATGATTTACATCCTTTAGTGGAAAACAGGATACGGGGCACAAACGGTTGCAGGTGCGTAGGTTGTCTTCATTTTGCACTGCGCGTAACATTGGTTAAACACGATATAACTTTTTTTTCACAGGATGTATTTTCACAACAGATAGTGGTGGGCCCCACACTTGGCGCGGAAATCGAGTTACATGGTGTAATCTCAGCCGCACAAAATTTTGAGGGCAAATCTTGGCCCTTAACCGTGCATGGATACTGATGACCGTCCCTGCCCCAAATCCTGGAAAACAACTTACGCAATAGATTTTCTGAAGTTATTTTTCCCAACTACCGTGAGTTATGAACCTAACATACCAAACTACCTATTCGTAGGGGGGTAACGGGGACGGGTACCCGTGGGAGGAGTAATGGTGCGGGCGATGGGGCGGGGGCGGGGGCGGGGAGAACTTTTCTCCTTGTTTTAAACGGGGAGTGACCCCCGCCCCATTCCCCGATTTATTAATATAAATAAATGTTATATATTATATAATCTACTAATAAATATAGAATATTCGACAACTAAATAAAATTTTTATCTCATTTCTATCTAAATTCCTAGGTGATATTTGCTACAAACATATTATGCGTTCTATGAATATTCTCAGATTTTATCTATACAATCCAATTGAGTTTCTTAATTTTCTTGATGTTTTATTTCAACACTTTTCTTGTTTCATTTTTTATTTTTCACTTTTTCCAACTCCGTATTTTATTTTATTGTTTGAATTTAGGTTTGATCTATTGAATAAAAGATTCTAGAAAAAACCAAATTATCAACCACGAGCAACTGCAGGAGAAGCCGGGGGGGGGGGGGGGTGGGACAAGGGCGGGGGGGAGTTTTTTTGGCAATTTTGGGGTGCTCTGTCCTCAAACCCGCCCCCGTTGCCATCCCTACCTATTCGTATCACGACTGCATATTCTTGTGAGACCTTATTTTCTTGTTTGGGAAAGAATTAGTTTATGTCTTTAAGAATGATAAACAATGTAGAGTACTTGCAGATATTCTGTCAAAATGATCTTTTAAAAGTTAACCAAACATCAGAAAATCATGAAACGTAAAAATATTTTCATGGAAAATGTCTTTCACTGAAAATATTTTCTCATGAAAAACATTTTACTCGTTTGGGAAAGAATCAGTTTAGGTCTTTAAGAAAGATAAACAATGTAGAGTACTTGCAGATATTCTGTCAAAATGATATTTTAAAAGTTAACCAAAAATCAAAAAATCATGAAACGTAAAAATATTTTCATGGAAAATGTCTTTCACTAAAAATATTTTCCCCATGAAAAACATTTTACGTCGAAACAAACGGACAATTGAATACTACAAAACCGCTGCCCTGATAATGGAAATGTCATTCGGTTGTTCGTGGATTAAGAAGGTTGTTGAATAAAGAAGGCTAGTAAGATGCATGGTTGCATGAGTTTACAAGTTTCGTTTATAGATTTGTTTTTTGTTGAAAACAAATTTCAAAGTTTTGGAATTTTTTTTTTAAATTTTGAAATTCTTAAATTTCTTTAGGATTAATCTTCTATGCATTGATAGTATGTACATTGTCATGTTTAGATGATTGCTACATATGCTAAATTTGAATTTCAAATCTAAATTTCATTTATGTGGTATTTATCTAACGATGATAGTGTATACATTGTCAGTGTATATAAGATTTACTCATTTCTTTATTACTTTGAACTTTGAAGACCTTATTGAGCAATTTGTCATTGAAAATTCTTTAATAACAACACTAAATTATGTACATAAATAAATTAATAGGTTTAAGAGAGTGTCAAACAGGTTCATTTAACATGATTATTATGGCTAAAAATACTTAATGGGTTAAGTGAGTTGGATCGTATCAACCTGTTGATATGTAAGTTATGACACAACACAATAGGACACAGAAACCTAATGAATTGGGTTCGAGTTGAGATTTTTCGACACGAACATGAAAAGGACACAACACGAATACGGTACCACACATAATCCATTGCCACCTCTAATTCTTTCCTTTTTCTATCTATCTTCCTGACAATGTGGATTAATTCTTATTCTTCAATATTTTTCCTTTGGTGCAATAGCCTTTACTACTTAGAGTTTAGGCATATAGGACTTATTTTAAGTTTCTTATTGGTGCTAGTGTGTTTGGACAGGAGATTATTTGTCCAAATATATTTGCTTACATCACCATTACAATTTTCAATACACCTTTTTATCTTCCCAATTACCTTTTTATCTCACATACATCAGATCACAAAAAGTACTACAGTAAAAATATCTCAAATAATTTACAATCCAAACACACATAATTATTGTGAATTGGTTAATCAACCCTACTTCAAAAAAGCAAAAAAAAAAAAAAAAAACCTACTTCAAGAAGACAAAAAAATAAATTAAAATAATTAAACAAAATAAATGAATAAAAGCTAGATTGACATATGATTTGACTAACTCATTAACGCTTCTTCTATTGTAAACAACATATTTTACTTGACTCATTTTATGTTTGCCTACATTTGACGAAGAAAATAAACTAACTTAAAGGCTCTGTATTTTTTTTTTAAAGGCTCTATGTGGATTAGGTGTTTTTAGAGGTATCTTTTAAAAAATTTACTGCAGCAGTGCATATTTAAAACTCTTACCGAATATTATTGGGGATGTTTTTGAGAATGTATTTTGGGGTATTTTTAGAATTAAAAATTTTTAAGATAGTTTTAAAAAATTTAAAATAATACCATTCACCACCACCACCCATAACTCCCTTCTCCTCTCTCCTTCCTCAAACTCTTGCTTCCCCTCCTGATAGAGTGCAGTTTAGTCGGTCTTCTCATGTGCTTTTCCTATTTATTTGGACTAAATACTGCACTAATTCCTCCTCTCTTTCCCCCCTCATTATTTCCTCCCTTCCTTCCTCTTCTCCTCCCTTTCTTCCTTCTTTTCCTTCCCTCCCCTCCACTATCTTTCCCCCAGCCTCCCGCCTCCCCTCCAAAACAAATAAATTAGAATAATTAAATAAATTAAATGAATAAAAGCTAAACTGACATATGATTTGACTAACTTATTGTCGCTTCTTCTATTATTAACAACATATTTTGTATAACTCATTTTAGGTTTGCTTGTATTTGATGAAGAAAATAAACTAACTAGTGAGGAACCAAGTCAAACCCCACACTTACAATTAAAAACGATCCAAATATGTATTATGGTGCACACCTCTAGTATAAATAGGTCACCTCCTTCTGGTCCCTTGGACTAGAGTTGGATTGGTACCACAAAAAAAAAAAAAAAATCCAAATACAGGAAGATTGTGAAGATCCAAGTACTTTATCAGTCTTAACTTATGGTACGAAGAATATGAATCTTTGACAAAATGAAACTGTTTTTAGTCATTGCTACTTAACTTCCTCAAAAAAAAAAAAAAAGGGAATCATTACTACTTAACTAACTTATCTATGCATCTAACTTTTGCAACTATTTGAATAATTTTGGAATCAATTATATCTTTCTTCTTTCCCCAGTCCGAGCATTTGAAAGGTTGAGAATCCAATGCAATTGTCTTCCCAGCGTCAACAAAGTTCTCGATTGTGGTAGACAAAGTTACAAAAATTCTGCTTCAGTCCTCTTAATCATAGTAATTTGAAATACTGTCCCTGATTAAAAACCTTGGTATTATTGATTAAATGTATATGATAGATTAATGGAAAAATTTTCTTCCTTATATACAGGGTTTGCTTTAAAAAAAAAATAGATTAATGGGAAATTTTTGCTATGAGCTTTGAAACTTGAAAGCGTTCTCAAATGACTCGGGGCCAAGTTGTCGACCAGAATAATGCGCGTTAGTACATTTCTTTGTTTAAAAAAAAAAAAAATTGTAATTAGTATTTGATTGCGAAGAATATGAAGCTAGGTAAGTTTGCTATTAATAGAAGAATCTATGTTAGTTCCTGCGGATGTGGTAATGATAAAAAAACTTCCTAAAGAATTTGGTGAATTGGAGATTATTCTACGGGATAGATACAATGACAAAGAATATTAATTTAGATGGATTTCCTTTTAATGTTGAAGATATATTGCCATAAAAGCATCTCTCCCTTTTTCTTTTCCCTGATAGATGATATAATGACAACGAATATTAATTTAGCTGGATTTCCTTTGAAATGTTGAAGATATACTGCCATAAAAGCATCTCTCTTTTTTTTTTTTTTTCAAGATAGATGATGTAATGACAAAGAATATTAATTTATCTGGATTTCCTTCGAAATGTTGAAGATATACTGCCATAAAAGCATCTCTCTTTTTTTTGTGGTTTCCTTTCAAAATTTTTTTAGTGGAAGGTTTTGAATTCGGAAACTCTCGTTAATACTCTCTCTCCCCTTCTTGCGAAGTTCCCAAACCACATAAAAAGAAAGATGTACAACTATTTAATCTCTTTTAAACTCCAAACCAAGCCCAAGTCCCAAAAACTACTACCAATCATCTACATGTAGAAATAGGATTGACCACTTGTCTCCCAAAGGCAAAAAATCCATAAGAGTTATTGGTGTTTAATAAATTGATTAAGTGTTTATAACATATTCATTGCACTTGTATGGTATGTGTTAGATAACAAAAGTACTTTACCAATAAATACATCTTAATTTCAAAATAACTAACTACATGTTAATTTATACACAATTTGAAACAAAAATTTCCGTTTGATTTGCCAAAATTTTACCTTTCTCTCACACATAGTAGCGCACAATGAGAATTTTTTTTTTAAATTACCAAATCTTTGGGCCTGTTTGGCAAACAACTTTTTGGCCAAGTTTGTCTACTACAAGTTTTTTAACTACAGGAATCTCAAAAAACTCTTCAAAAATTTGAAACTATACACTTTAAAATATCAAAAAATTTACACATTTCAAAAATTTTTCCTACAACTTCTACAGTAGGTTACAGTAAGTTACAGTAAAATTTTAGATAAACACTTAAAAAATTCATTTGCAAAACGAGGCCTTTATTTTTGGTAAAAATTTCATTATTCTTAAACGGGACTTGGCCCATGTTGCCCAAATCATGGACGGGCTTGCAGTTTAAAAAAAAAAAGGATTTGGGCCTAGTTGCCTACGGTTGAGAAAACGACAAACAGAAACAGGAAATCAATGCTAATGTCAAACATCGGACTTAAACGTCAACGGCGACTGATGCCGGAAACTCGCCGGCTATTTTTCACCACCCTCAATGCCGCCGTCACTTCCCCTCCAGAATTTCTCACCATCTATACTGTGACTTGACAATGGATGTTGGGTGGCATCTACGCCATCTGGGCCACCGAGGACAGCCACCATAGATATCAGCTGGTCTTCTCAAGCCATCGGCCGCTCTAATTCTTGGTAAGTCAGACTATCCATCAGATTTTTCTCTGTTGCGAGAAATTATGTTTTCTGGGTTGGTGTTTTGCAAGAATATGAATATGTGGTGCGGTTCAGCCTGTAGGCCTCGTTTGATTGGACGAATGCCAATTTCTTTATTTCTATCAACTTGAATCCTATTCCCATCTGGGAATTTTGGGAGGCATTGATATCCCTGCTTCGTTCCTTAGAGTGATGAGAATCAAGTGTCCTTTTGGCTTTTGGTGGCCGACTCTATTTAGCAAATGATTTTTCAGCGACATTCTTGATTCACGTCTTTGTCTCACATACACGCTTATTTTTGAAAGATGCTATAATATTTGTTATGTTGAATATTCGCCTCCAGCCTCTTCGGCGAACTGGCCGGGGTAGGAATCGATATGGGAATGAAAAATGATGAACCCCAGGGTCTTTGTATAGGCCATTGCCCTTTGCATGCTTGGTTGAGAACACCTGTGGGTTTCGTCAGGATAGTAGGTTAATCAACTGAAAACTTTAGCCATGAATAGCAGGATAATTCTGTCTGTTGTTAACTATTGTACCTGTATCCACCTGTGAAAGATCAAAACCTGGAATCATCACTAAATAGATACATACAGGTGCAAATTCTGGCCTCATTCCTCATGTAATCAACCCTAGCTTTTCTCTAATAAGTATACAAAGGTATAGATTAATTAGTATCAAAGAGACCCTAAGATGAGTGGAATGCCGAATGAATTTAACTTATTATGTTCCACCAAACAACTCTTTGGTTTCATTCAGCAAAATGGTCACAAATTCTTAGCTTAGTATCTGATTGATTTTAGTAATAAGGCGTGTGTTTCAGAAAACTCAGTTGAGCAAAATTCCGCAAGATAAAGTGTGGCAGCTTTTAGTAAGTCCTCTCTCTTTGGCCATGCCTTCTTGTTTTGTGAAAAATACTTTCTGAAGAATATTAAGTCATAAATTTGTTTCATCTAAGTGAGTCGAATCAAGTCTAAGGCTGTCCGTAAAGAATTTGAAGATTAAAGGATTCAAGTGTTGGTTCTCCTTCAAAACCAGTATTAGTTTCCTCCTCTGTAGCTACGGTAATGAAGTTAACTGTTAATTTGTCCTCTGTATCATATCCAGATGCATCTGAGGAAAACAATATGTATTCTGCCTTGTGTTACATTTTTGCATGGGGAACTTTGACTACTAAATATGTTTTGCCTGTGAGAAAGAGCAAATGGAATTCAATTATTTGCCGAGCAATACTTCAATTCCCTCTTTAGCTTGGTGACTAAAAGTGCACAAATGAGATCTTGTGTCTTAAAAGCAATTGCATGTCTAGCAATTACTTCTCCAACCACAGTCTGAGATAACTGGTTAAATTTCTTGTAGGCATTTGTTCCACAGAACTCTAATGAACTAACCATAAGATAGCTATTGTAATGATCAAGTACGATGAAAATAAATAAGGAAATTTACCTGATTTGAAGCAGGGCATGACTTGGAAATTTTGTATCCCTCTAGAGGATCTGCAGGAAGTTGACCGGATGTATACTTGCCATGTTTAGTTGGATCTATGCAATTGTTTTTAGCTTAAAAGAGATGCTACAAATTATGTGATGATCCAGTTCTTGTTGTCACTATATACATGGGAAGCTATCTATATGCCTTACCACCACTCACCTTGAATGAACCTTACTCATTCCTCCGCAACCTTACTACAATTTAACTATTTGCTGCAAATTAATCAAGATAATACCTCAACGAATAAGACCATCTATTATTGTGTTACTTTGTATCCTGCAAGGATGCATAGATATAATAACTTGTATCACTAATTTATGCTGAGAGGAGTGTCAAAAGAGGGGAACTATACAGTAACAATTGCGATTTCAGTCAAGGTGCCTCTCTGTGTCTCTCATGCTACCTACATTACCGCTTGCTAGTTCTTATCCTATATTTTTTTACTGTTATCTTCGATTCTGGATTTTAATTTGATTTTCATCTTTTCCTTTTCCAAGTACGTCTCTTTGGCAATTTTCTTTCCTAGATATGTTAACATGACATGGAACCCAAATTTGGGTATAAGCATATGTGAATCTGCATTTTACGCGGAAGTATATTGGTATTTACCGTTCGGCGTTGTCAGACCAAAGTAGGATTTTATTCTTGCTGATATTTTCTTATTAGGAGCAATTAATGCTAATGATGTTGTTATCCTTTTACTTTGGGTAAACTATTCATGTTGTTATTCAATAAATTTCTTTTGGTATTCTGTACCTGCTCTGGCCATTTACCATTTTCTCTAATTGACCTAAAAGAGTACGTTTAAACGTCTTCTCTTCATCATTCTTCTCCTGTATTCTTTTCCTCTCCATGGCGAAAACTCCCATGCAAGAACCCTTTGAGATTGAAGGGAAACTTTTAGCCACAGAGAGAATGAAGATTTCCTTCACAAAACAATCTGGCAAGATTGATAAAAGAATCTTTATCGAGGCTAAAGAGAAGCTTGCCGGAACCATCAATTCTTTCATTCTAGGCCCAATTTTCATGGAAAAGACTTTACCGCCTAATGTAGCGGCTGTTTTTCCTTGCAGGCGTAATACACTTCCCTTTCATTATGAGTCCCCTACCTGGCCTGATATGCAGCAGCCTACTCCGATCGAGGGGTGGCCACTTGCATCCCCTGACTGGCTTTCATGGGTAACTCGCATGTCTGCCATTAAAAAGGATCTCTGGATCCAAACTGGGATATTTGATGCTATCATGATCAGCTGTAATGTTCCTGCTATTGACAAACCGCTGCTCTTTTCCTCTCTCTTGTTTTGGGACTGTTCTACCAATACTTTTCATCTAACATGTGGTGCCATGACCCCAACAGTTCTTGATATCTCTGCAATTTTGGGGGTTCCACCCGTTGACTTTAACTTGGATGTGCATCAGAGGCTTCTAGAAATGTATGCTGAATTTGATCAGTCCAATTGTCTTTTCTCTAGCCCTAAATGGAACTCTTCCATACGGGCATATAGTTCCTTTCTAAAGGATTTCAAAGGTAAAGATGGCTCTCCTGTTACCGACGAAGAACACCTCGCTTTTCTAGTTTACTGGCTGAATAAAATTATTTTCTGCAACCCAGATAACAAAATCTCAAAAGAATTACAAAAAGTGGCTTTTGCCCTTCATGCTGGTATCTCTGTAAATATTCCTGTACTAGTACTGTCCCATTTGTATCGAGGCATCTATGAAATAATTTCTAAGCAGTTTAAAGCTGCAGGAGGTCCCTTGTGGATTTTGCAACTGTGGCTTAAATCCTATTTTCCTGAGCTTGGTTCCAAGCTCACTGATGAACCCACTGGAGCTTTTGGATATCAACTCGGTCAATTTCCTCCCACCCCAAAATCATTGGAAGAATGTTTCCGATTCTTTTATGATTGTACTTCTCGACCTTCATACATGCCATTTCCCCAGCACACTGGCCCTCCCTGGCACCGTATAATTTGCACACAAGCTCCAGCAAGCTTCAAGTATGATAACCATGATGTTTGGGCCAATTTTGTCCTATGTAGAGACCTTCCCGTTTCCCTGTGTGTGGATGAAGAAAATAAAAGCAAGTTCGGTGTGGAAATTTACCTTCCAAATTTGGTTTCTAGACAATTCGGATTGGTGCAAGATGTGCCATTTCCTTTTCTGGAGACCCATAACAGGCAATTGATACCTCGGCGCAAGTTGACTGAGTCTGATATGTCAGATGTTGCAGCGCAATTTGCCAAAAGGAAACAGGATTTCAGATTCTGTTCCTTTAACTTTTCTCAGGCGAGCAGCGAGAACTTCAATTCCTGGTGGCTGAAGTACATTCAGGGCCAAAAGAAAGAGGACTGGGTTCAAGTGTGGCACAGAATTGCTCCACAATCTGGTGAAAATGTTACGAAAACTTCTCCCTCGAGAGGCCATGAAATGAAAAGGAAACTCAGTCCTCAACTCCATGGTATATTATTTTTCTGTTAATCTAGAAACCTTCAACTTACATTCCCTTATCTACATACATTCCCTCCTTGCAGGCCTTCCGATTAGGATTAATCAAGTAACAATGTCCTCTGAACTGCAAGCACCTCTTGGTCCCGGTGCAGAATCTCCAGCAACTGCCATTCCAAAACAGAAGCGAATTAGAAAATCTGGCAGTGGGTCCTATAAAGAGACTGCTAGGAGGATTCTTGATCCTGTATTTATTATTGTTCTCTTTCTGAATCCTTAACAGTCTTTAGTTTGAATTGTTTTTCTCACCTCTCATCGACTCATTCTCTTTTTATAGGAACCATTGATATCAACTACGTCAGTCTGCCCGGATGATTCACCTGTGATTCAGAAGGCAGTTGATGATATTCACGCTAAGGAAGCAGATGTTGAAGTGAACTTAGAGGAAAAGTTTGACAAAGGAGGTGGGAAAGAAATGGACTTTCTCAAGAAAACAACTGCTGGAATGGCTAGAGAAAGCCTTGAAGGAGATCTATTATATCCTGGGCTTTCTAAAGCGACCAGTAAGGTAGTAGATCCACTTGTTGGTCCTTATGTGAGTGAGACTCCTGCTATTAGCCAACAAAAGGGTAATCTCAGCCCTAATGAGCTGTCTTCATCAACTTCACTGGATCAGGTACTCCTTATGGATATAGGATTCACTCTCAATGTCCTTTAACGATAACTTTCCAACACATTACTTCTTTACGACTAGGTTCCTCTGGCTCCTGGGTTGATTCCTCCTCTGGATCCTTCTAAGTTGTGTGCAACTGAATCTATGGCAATTAGGCAGCAAAAGGATGCCCCAGCTACCAAGTACCCAGCTGCATCAACTTCTGTGGATCAGGTATTCTCTTCCTAAGCATAAAAGAATTGACACTTTATGACGCCTTTCAGAGAATAGCCACCAAGACAAGCACTTTTTTTTTTAAACTAGACTCTTCTTTTTCTCCAATTCCCAGATGACTTCAATTGGTCCTTCTAAGTCCTCTGTCAATGAATCTCCGGGCGTTAGCCAGCCAAAGAATACTCCAGGTGCTCAGAATTCATCATCACAGACTTTTGGGGATCAGGTATTCCTTTCCTAATTTCGATCGATTGACGCATGAAGCCTATTAAGAATAACTGACAAAGACCAGTAACTTTTGGTGATTAGGCTCCTCTTAATTCTCAGCGGATACTTCCAACTGATCCATACGACACTTCTGCTCCTTTTGCGGATCAGGTATTCCTTTCCTAACTTAGGTCGATTTTCGCATGAAGCCTATTAAGAATAACTAACGAAGACCAGTAACTTTTGGTGATTAGGCTCCTCTTAATTCTCAGTGGATACATCCATCTGATCCATACAACACTTCTGCTCCTTTTGATCCAGTGGCTATTTTCAAAGACTTGGAAAATTTCTTGGAATTGGAAAGTTTCTCAGATGGCTTCCAACTATCTAGCACTAATTCTGAAAAGACACAGCTTTCAGAAGAAGAATTCAACAAGCATGTCTCAACTGTCAAGAATCTGATCTCATTTTCTCTAGAAGCCATCTCCCATCCCGGAAGGCTGCCAGTGCTGATTTCTACTTGCAAGTCCTTGCTGGCCTCTGGAAGGCTTCCTTGTCAGCAGGCCTTGTACCTTCAGCAATTAGTGAACAACCTCCCATACTTGACTCAGCGCTATGAAGTTGCTACTCGTGAATTATCTGAATTGGAGAAGGTGCTTCAGCAAAAAGATGCTCTCCTAAAGGAATTGAGGACTTCTTTCCATTTGTCCAAGGAATTAACAGATAGAAGATCAGCTATCATGATCAGGCAGCAAGAAATAGAAGAGGCTGTACATGTACTTCTTGCTGAAGGAGACGCGCTGAAGAAAGAAGACGATCGAGCAAATGAGGATTTGCGTTTGTTAGCTGAAAAAGCTGCCACTGCTAGATCGCAATATGAAGAAGTCAAGCCACAATCACAAAGCATATTATCAAAGCAAATTCAAGTAATGGCCGACATGGACAGCATTGAGAAACAATGGGCTGATATTCAGGGCAATCAATCTTATCTGCCTTAGTGCTTATATGTCTTGTTTTTTTTCTATCGGATTTATTGACTTAAGGATTGTTTTATCTTGCAACTGTTGTTAGCTTGATTTCTTTTTGTTGTCCTCATTATCATGTCCTCTTTGTGAACTTATCTAATCCTGCATATTGTTGCCTCATAAAATTTAGCATGTCTGGCCTGGTGCCATTAACCTGGAACAGAAGAATTTGGAGGCTTAATCATCACTCTTGAGTAGCAACATTTGTTTATTCTGCAACTGTTGTTGGCTTGCTTTCTTTTTGTTGCTCTCATTATCATATCCTCGTGAATTTAACCAAGCCTGCATATAGGAATTTAAGAAATTTTGTATCTGTCTTGGTGCCATTAACCTGGAACGGAATTTGGAGGATTAGTCATCATCTCTTGAGTTTGGCTTGTCGCCCTTGTGTATGCCTCTCCTTGGGGTTCTGGCACCTCATTGTGCATGAAATTGGTCTCCTCCCAGTTGCCATTCTCTGTCGTCCCTCTCACTTAGATATCATGAAATATTTACAATAACCGTAGCTAAATTGATTTTGGGATTCATCTCACTGGGTGTTCTTGATCCAAGGATTTTTAAGTAAGATCCTCAAATGTTTCAAATATCGAATCATTTTCTCTGGCAGTTCCTTAGGATTCATCATCATCTCTACAGTTTGCCTCCTCTGCCTTGGTTATGCCTTCATTTAGGGTTCTGGCACCTGATTGTACATGAAACTGGTCTCCACCACGTTGCCAATCTCCTTCGTTGCTCTTAATTTGATATCTGAAAATATTTGCCAACAAGCTGAGCTAATATCAGTTGAGGTTCATCTTTGAGGGGTGCTTGACTAGGGATTTTAAAGCGAGACCCAAGAATGTGTGAAATGCCATTTTCTATGGTAATTCCTTACATATTCTGAAGCTCATCAAGTTTAATAAGAACTGTCCAAATTGAAGCAAATTGTCTTCAGTTTCTATTTTCGCGAAAATGAAAATAGAGGGGCTCTATCAGTAGGATGCAACTCATGAGATTATGTGCCTACCTGAAAAATAAGGGAAATTCCATTCACATATTTTTGTCATTAGCATCTAGAGTATATCGAAGATAACAGGATCCTTCTATTGCACCCGGTAGATGAAGAATCTGAAATACATTTATAGCAGGAGAACTCACAGAATATCTTTCACATATCCATATATATTAGGAGCAAAATTTTACACCAGGAACGCAATCTTTTAAATGTACCAGATAGATCAAATATCAAAGAATAAGCGATACAAGAGAATTTTAGACATCAATGGAGAGAAATCAGCGGTAACAAAAATTCCGCATGAAAATCTGGTCAGAATCTTCAGAGAGTCAGTAGCATCATGATGATGAAGCCCACTGTCATTGTGAAAGATACCACATTGACTTTGTTAGCTGAAGATGGTGGGGGAGAACCAGATGGTGAAGTTGCGTTAGGAGATGGTGGACTTGCTGCCGGGGATTCAGCAGCAGGAGTGGGACTGGGAGGAGGTGATGATGCAGGACTGATGGCTGGTGACTTGGATGGACTGCTTGCAGGTGACTTGGAGGGTGACACTGAAGGAGACAGTTTTGGAGAGTTGGCTGGAGCTGCAGGTTTGGGTGGAGATGCAGCAGGCGAACCTGTAGGACTTGAAGTTGGGGAACCTGAAGGAGTTGCTGGTGTTGGGGAGGATGGAGTGGCTGCTGGAGGAGGAACCGATGGAGCGGCTGTTGGGGGCGCAGGTGCAGGAAGTACACTGATAACCACTTTCATTCCTCTGTCACAATGTCCAGATGTTCCACAAATGTAGTAGCTGTTTCCTGAGGAAGAAAGGGTTATAGCAGTGTTCCCTCCAGAGTAAGATGCTATGGAGGCATTCGTCAGGCAGGCATCATAATCTGGCTTTGAAACTTGAAGCAGACTATGGCTTGGTCCATACACAAAATCTGCAGAAATCAAGAAGAGCTTTCATCAATAAAATCTATCTGGGATTGAAGAAAAACAACATTCATTTTACATCTGTTTCACATTATATCAGTTTGCAAGAATTCATCCAAAGTCACCAGTCGACTAATGCGCATTGCAAGAAAAGAAGTTTTTGCACACATTTTAAGATTGATTACTTACTCAGAGTGTCTCCAACGAAGAATTTTTTAGCGTTTGCCCATGATTGCAATTGTGTATTGAGATCCCATCCACCAGTTGGCGCTCCCACCACATAATTCGCGGCCATGGCCGTGTCAACAAATGCTGCTGCTACAGCAGCTGCAATCACCAATGTCCTGAGCAACATTGTCATTTTGGTTATCAGCAAAAAGCAAGCTGTTCCTTATTTTCTCTTGCTTCAACAGTTGCTCAAACTTGATCTGGAAGCTGATTTTTTCTTTTTTCAATCTTGGTTTATTTCTTGAGAAGGTTTGCTATTTATAGATGCAAGAAAAAGAGTAGGGAAGGATTTTTCTTTCTGACTTTAGTAGTATTTGATTATTGAAGATGAGGGTGGGGTGATAGGCTAGTGCCAGCTTGTTTACAAGGAAGTCTACTTTGAAAGTATAACGCGTTTTTCTTGGTTTTCCACCATCAAAATACATATTTGTTTTCTGCCAATTGCAGCTGGAGGATGCACATTAGTTTATCCTAATCTTGACTAGGTACAAATAAGTTAAACTTAATTTTTTGTCTTGATCCAGCACCGTTACACGTTAGTTGACTTTTTGTGATGTTTGATTCCCAGATTCAAACTACGCAAATACAGGAAGCATCCTATGAGGTTCTATTCCTCCCTCCCACATGAAAACTGAAAATGAAGAAAAGAAGCTGGAAGAAAAATGCTTAGCTCAAATCTCAAGGGCTATCCAGTTCAACAGCTTATTATTCTGGGAAATTGTGTCTTGTTAAAGTGTGATAAATTATCAATTATCTATTATCATTATAGTTTTTTTCTTTCTTTTTTTCCTAGGGAAAAGACATGTCCATTAGTTGTAATAGACATGATCTATATGAAGACAGCTTAATATTCAATTTTTGCCTGCTACAATCATGAATAGAACATATCATCATCTTTGAGTAGAGATTTTGCTTTCTACTGCTATGTGAGAATCTTTTCAAGGGTTTAACCCATCATTCACAATTTTTTTTTTTAAAAAAGAAACCATCATTTTCAAGGGTTTAACCCATTGACCAAGAATTTAGTTAGTATCTGTTTTTCTTGTTTATGTTAAATTTATGAAAGCAATTCTAGGATCAAAATTTGGTTAGTTGGGGAAAATTCCTAACAACAACATGCACAAGAAAAAAAAAAGGAGTATGCTAGAAAAATTCTTATGTTTAAATCTCATTCTTGAATTCTTGAAAGAAAAACACAAACAACATGCAAACATTTCCTGAACCGCTTCTTATGATTCCCAGAAAGAAAAGGGCAAAAAAAAGAAAGTAAAAAAATGTACTAACTTACAAGAGAAATATGACAATTTGAAAATGTTTGATGCTGTCTCCACCTACCTCCCTTTCTTGCACAATTTGCACAAAGCCATATGTTCATTGGCTCGTCTTTGTTGACCAAAAAGCTGGACAATTTCTTCTAATTATTATTATTATTATTATTATTTTGACAGTAGACGGTTGAGAATTATATGATGTTGTTTGTGGTGGTGACCATGTTTTGTAGGCCAAATAATTTTTTTTTAAAGAGTATTTATATAATAAAATCCCTAAAACCAGCCAGCCATGTGATGGAGCACACGTTTTAGCTGGGAATGCTATTAATTAGATGCCCACTAATCTATGAATCATGAATGTCTTGTTTAATTATGTTGTAAAAAAATTCTACATGGCATCATTTTGAAAGAGTTTTTTTTTTGTTTTTTTTGTTTTTAGAAATTGAGAAATGAGAAATGAAGATGAAAATAATGAAATTCAGGACAAGTTTTTTTTTGTCTTTGAAATGTGACTGGTATAGATTAAGGCCCTTGAAGTTTTGTGTCTATGTCTATTATCAACAAAAGTTCAATTTTGGTTTCATTTAAGCCCTTACTTGATCACAAAGGTCAATATATGTGGGCAAAAAATTAGCATACCATGGTGGTGATCTATCATCTATAATTACAAAATTACAAAACCCACCAGAATCCAACCACAATAGCCATGGGAGGAAACAAAATTACAAAGAATCTGTGGCTATTTCCCCTTCATTGGTATTGTGTGGTGCACTAATTTGCAGTAATATTGTGGTTTTCCAATTCTATTGAGTATTTTTTTCTTCTCCAGGAGTAGAGGGAGAAAGGGATGCTGCTATGGACAACAATAACAGCGAGGGAAGAACTTTTTATCAATTGAGTTACCCTCTTGCAAGAATTTTCCAATTTTTGGGGCTCAATTGAAGAAAAATCAAATATTTTTTAGAAGGCCAAATTGCCATTAGTGCTTTAGAATTGTCTTTCTTTTTTTTTTTTTTTTTGGTGGGTTAAGCTATTGCCCGAGTATTCAAAGCAGGATCTAGTGTCGGGCAATATCAATAGGATCATGCCAACTCTTTTTTTTTTTTTTTTTGCTTCTCAAGAATGGAATTTAAGAAGCGAAAAAGAGAAACGAGGGATTTGAACTCAGATCAAGATCTCATTGACTTTTCTTTTAATAGATTTAACTTTAAATTTTATACGAAAACTAGTTCTAGAAAACATTTTGGTTTCCATGATTTTGCTTATAGAGAAAAGAACCTTTTAGCTCAAAGCGATATATATATTCAGAAAAAAGGAAATTAAAACTAGCTTTCACGTATCACAAATATCATAAATTCTGCAGTTAGAATATTTTTAATCAGTAATAGCAATTGTATTAAGCTGACAACATGTTTCCAAAGGTGCCAGTAATTAAAAGAAAAAAAATACTCACAGTTCTCTGAATTGAATTGATATACGCCTTCATCCTTTTGCCATTGGACCAGAACGTGATAACTTGTACTAATTAGAATTACAAATAGAACTCGATCCAAAGTAGGATAATTAGGGAATTCGATATCTGGATAGAAAGAGAAGAACTCCATTACCCAACACCAAGATTGAAGTCTTTAAAGTACTTAATTATTTGTACTATGATATGAACTATGAAGTACACCAAGGGCTTAGGGTTTCATGGTGGACGTACAAAACTATTTGTACTTTTACAATGTTGGTTTTTTGTGACTCTTTTATCTCCCTTTTTTCCTTTTTTATTTTCAAGCACCCTTTTATTCCTTTTATCTCTTTTAGTATGACCTTAGTGCATATGCCCATTTCGTCTATTAAGCCCAAACCAATTATGTGTTTTTTTTTTTATTTGGTGTTCTCCTACGGATTCCTATGGAAATTTTTATTTTTATTTTTTTTAATGTTACATCTTAATTTATTTCAGATCTGGTTATCAGATCTGAATTTTGTCGGATCTTGAATCTATTTTGACAGATCACCATCATTAATGAAGTTTAAAACCATTGATTAGTAGATCTAACGATTACAACATGCACAAAATGAAGTTGCAACGATTTATCTGTTAGAAAACAACTTTCAAATTTCTTGTATTTTTCAAATGTGTTATAATTTTTCGGATCCATTGTATCTATTAAATTGTAGATCTATAATTTTTAGTCCATGTTTAATTTGCCATTAGGACAGTGATGTAGATCAAATTGTACTGGATAATTTTTAGCAATTTGTTAATGAGTTTTGCTTTTATTGAAAAAAAATTATGTGTAAAACAAAGAAATGTAACTATACACCAAATCAAGTAAAATGTACAACAAGAGGTGGGGGGAGTGTAAGCAAAAGGTTTCGGATTCGAATCCTCCCGCTTACACTTAAAAAAAAAAAAAAAAAGTACAACACTAGCGCAATTGTATGAAAATTCCAATTGTATTACCCCTTCTCTCATAAATAATTACTTCAGACTCGTGTATAAGCCTCTGCGGAACTCTCTGAAAACAGGCCAAGCTTAGTATGACCCACTTGGAAAATGGCAGTTAAATTTTTCCCATCCTCAGCCCAGACCATTTTCAAGTAAAAATTGGCCCTATTTTTTATGGGCAATGTGGGCCGAGTTTGTGGACTAACAGAATTCATTTTGAAAGGTCGAAGAGAATTTTGTTATCTGCTTTAATGAAATTGTTTTCTTGATTTTTATTGGTAGGGTCACTCCTTTGGGCACCGTTAAAATGTAGTTCAAATATTAATTTCTTTGAAAAGATAAAGTTAATTAAGAAAATATATAAGTATAAGGAAATGTAATAATTGTTAGTGTATATATTCACATAATAGGTTAGATGTATTAAAGTGTATCCAACAGGCATACATTAGAAAAACCTTTATTGAAATGAGTAGCTTAAACATCAACATGTAAGCAATTACATTCAAATAAGGGTAAAATATAGAAAAACCCCTTGAGGTTAAACGGACATACAAAATGATCCTCTATAGTTTCAAAACATATACTCCGGTACCTCGTGGTTTGAACCAATTTAAAAAAGTGATGAAAATCATCTGAATTTTTTTTTGCATTTGTACTAAAAACAAACAAATTTTCAATTGATATACCTATGGTTATAATATATCCTTTGAGTTATAATATAGAAAAGCCCCCTATGGTTTAGCAAACCTGTAGAAAAAACTCCCTTATAGTTTCAAACCATACAATCCAATACTTATGGTTTGAACTAATGTGAAAAATCGACAAAAATCATTTAAATTAACGAGTTTGAGGTTGCTTGACATGGAAAATAATTTTTTAAATCAAATTTTAATTGATATACCTATCAAAATTTTTAATTGGTAACGTGGGGTTCTAGATTTGATTCGTCTTTGATTGTAGAACACCTTTCCTAGTTTATCATTAAGTATTCTTCAGTTAGTTAAAGTAGTCTTCCCCAAGTCATTAGTATTTGAGGGTGTTTTCTTGACTTATCATTAATATTTCTAAGTTGTAATTCCTTTGTAGGATTTGGTAATTTAAGAAGAGTCATAGTATCATAATGTTATACATTATGATATGTCGCTGTTGTTGGATAATCATGAATTTGGATGTAACTCTTAAACTTTTAATTCTGCCATACTACGTTTTACATATGATTAATTTGGTTAGAAGCCAAAAGTTGGAATTTGTTTTAAGCATAGATACCTTTATAATTTTGTTGACATTGTAGTTTTAAGCCATTTAAATCCTCCAATAGAAGTATAGAATGTAAGAGCTTTGGAATGATAAATTCAATCAAGAGTCATGTATAATTGCGAGATGCTTAGGGTGGTGTAGACTATTGATAGTTCGAGAACTACCAGAGCATTTAAAACATTGTTCATTAGGATAGGATGATTTGGGAAATTTTTTTTTATTATTCACAAGTTTCCTAATTATTATTTTAATTTACATACACCACTTAAAAAAAGTGCTACAATAAATAAAATGAAAATCCTTTTCCCAACTATGATCTGAGAGCTACAGGGTTCGTGTAGATACGATGATTTGGGAAAAATTTTTCTTCTTATTCACAAAATATGTTTTTTAACTTATATCTGACATACATCATATAAAAAAAGTACTAAATTAAATAAAATCAAAATTTTTTTCCAAATATTCTTCAATCCCGACAAACCCTTTGGTTTTATTTTTTGGCAAATCTTTAATGACAACTCAAGGTATATTGATGGCTCTCCGTTTTGTGTTATCTCCAAAATGATACTGGACCTTTTACTGCATTTTGTTAAATTCTATGGTACTGAGTTTTGCTTGGCTGCCCTGTTTTAAAAGCTTTATTGTAATTGTTTCTCTTGGATGAGGCTTTAGCATCATGATCGGTAAGCACTTGGTATAGATTTTCATGAGACATCAACTATAATGTTGTTAATTCTTTAGAGGAGCACAATCTCAAAATGTAGTCTTTAACTAACTTAATAGTAAATACTCAAATATGTATGTATACACACATACAAAGTCCACCTTTCTACTAGTACTAGCACCACTAAATGTGTTTGGATTTAGAAGAAGAAAGAACAATATACTTCTTGTTTAATCAACATGCCTTCATAGTATGTTATGTTATATAGAAGGGTAAATTACTTTTGACTCCTTATGATTTGGTCATTTACCATATAACCTTCTCTTTAGTTTAAAAATCTATATATAACTCCGTTATGGTTTGCGTTCAAGTGTGATTGTGAGTTTTTCCGTTAAAACTAACAATTAATAGAACAAAGTCAAAGTCAAACTAATAAATTGATAAATTTACCCATTTAATACTAGTTCGAGCAATTATTCGGGTAGCACTAAACTTTTTCAACAGTCAAGATTTGACCACTCAACTATTAATAGTATGTTTTTACACAATAAACTATCAAATATGTAAATTTTGAGTCTTTTTTTTTTGTTTTTGAAAGTGTAAATTTTGAATCATTTCGTTTGATTTTACTATTAACTCTATCAGACTTAATAGTTCGCATGATTTATGAGATATACTATTAATAGTTAGATTTAGACTAGTTAACAGTGGAATCAGACGAAATGTTCAAAAATTTATACTTTTCATAGTTCAATGGATAAAAAATACTATTAATAGTTGAGTGGTCAAAATTCGACTATTCAAAAAGTTTAGTGGCTCCCCAAATAACTCTCTCTACTAGTTAACTACACCTAATCATGTAGTGATCAAAACCTCAATGTGATTATCTTCAAATCTTAAAAAAATAGATTTTTTTAGGAGAAATATTTATAGTATAGTAAAATCTATTGTTATATGATAAAAAAAATTAAAAATTTGTATATTACGCATAAGGTGGCCCAAAAATCACTAAAGCCATGTGATAGGGTGTTAATTGTTGGTTATTTTATTGTTAATTTTCCCCTTTATCCTTGCCAAATATTGTTTTAATTATTAATATTTACTTATATTTGGTATTGGACTCAATTTCAGGAAGTGAAACAGAAAATTACAAAAATGAGGGACTTTTTGGAGACAATTGGGATTTCAAACAACCGGGCCCACATGGTGCTACAAAGAGATTGCATTTTCTTTGCTGATTAGGAGATTGGAGTCCTACGGGCAATAGGAAACTAAAAGCAAGGAATTCGGTAGAGCCCCACTTTTGGTTTGATTCTCAATTCCAGCGGGGACCACAGGGATAAGAAGCTTTAGTCATTGTTGGCTTTAAAAAGGAGACAAACGTACAGAGAACTGGGATCAATCAATAGTTTTAGTTTAGGCTTTTAGCATAGTTTTAGTTCTCTTTTCTTAGCTCTTTCGCATGGTTGTTCTCCATTAACGGAGGACTAACCTCTTAATTCTAGTCGAGGGGACAACTGAAGACTTGGTTCAACAATTACTGTGAGATCGAAATTATTTTAATCGCTTTCTCATTTATTGGTATTTATGTGTTTCCTGTTTTTAATTGTTATAGTTCTTATGTATGATTGATTAGTGCGCAATAATTAATTATTCATATAGGCTATTTTGCTAAATAGAGGTAATTGAATCCGTAATTGTTCGTTATCTCTATCTTAGTAGCAACTGGCATAATTGGGTTTATGTCAGGGGAGCATACGATCTAGCTTAAACAAACCCTCGTAGCGTGTTTGTTAGTTAGGATTGGGCCTTTCTAATTATTAATGCAATCTAGAAATTAAATCCTACGGTGGTACCTAGGGTTGTTTTTGGGTTAGAGAAATAGTTAACGGTCGTACCTTAACTATCGAGAAATTAAGGAAAGGTTGGTTGTTTATCGCGTGCATGACAACTATAACTGGTCTATTAATAAATGTGAAATTATCTGTGAATCGATGATCAGTGCATGAACCATTTCTGAAGTGTACCCTTGGCTAGAGTTTTCCCTTAATTATTTCTTTGAATTAATTATTTTCTGCAGTTAATTTATTTAGTTAGCATTTAATCCAAAAAACCCCCCATACTTTGGACTCTAGAAGAAACGAATTATCCCCCAGTCCCTGTGGATTCGACCCTACTCACCGCTATATACAAAATCTGTATTTTCCTCGAGTAGGTATTCATTATTGTACAGGTTCGGCACCTGTCACCATGAAATTTATGTTATGAAATTCACTGTCCATTAGATAGTTTTTATAAAATAAGAGATTATAAAAATGAAACACATGTGAAAGATAAAAAGATTGAAAAATAATTATTCTCATAAAAAGTACTACATGGCAAATCGTTTATTTTATGTGAAAGCAAAATTTAGAATAAACAAAAAGTTAGCAGAAACCCATTAAATGTCAAGGGCTTCAATATTTTTATGACATTTAAGGTGTGGATTTTGGGATGGAAAAATGTGGATTTAACCCCCTCTCTTTTTTAATTTACATACTTGCGTCTTTGTCTATATCATCACAATTATGTTCATACCCCTCCTTCCCAGACAATCATGTTCTACTGTTTACTGCGTTCATCACCAACTGTGCGTGGGTCTTTTCTATGGCTTTTCTTTTAAACACATAGTATCAACATTCAATCAGCAAACTGGGGAGCTGTCCTTTAGGGACCAAGGGCCTCTCCAATTACGGGTAGAGTTGGGATGACCAGAAGTTGAGTGAGTAGACTAAGAAATTGTACAATACGACTATGAAAAAGAGATGTCTAAATTGTCGCAACTTAGTAATTAGATTAGTAGATCGCCATTTTGTAACCAAATTATTAATGGTATGAAAAGATTGACTGAATTTGTAGTTACAATGCAGCTAATTAGTAAAAGAACGTAATGCAACATTTGTTGGAAACATAACTAAAATTTGGGAAACAAGAACAGCTGCTTCGTTCATTTAAATCCTTAGAAACAACATATATCCAAGGAAGCGATCCCACCATACAGTTTGAGACAGGATAAAGAACATTAAAACAACACAACCATAAAAAGTACAAAAGTACAAAAATTCGGTGGTGTAAAATGAGTAAATTGGCTGTCCAAGCTAAACGCGCCTGAGAAGGTCAGTAATCCATTTCTTTGGATGAAATGAAGATCTTCAGATCATTATTTCCCATGTCTAATTGCTCCTCTTGAAATGGCTTTATAAAACTTGCAGAGAAGGGGCAATCAGACACCTGTCACACCTCAATCTTTTTAAGCTATGGTTTCAAATTCGGACTGGATGCCGACTTGACCAAATTCAGGGTTTAGGGGCCAATGAATTAGATCGAGGTCGAACCAGTTTCAAAATTGGGTGACATCATCATTATGTCATAAATATTAATTATAAATAAAATAGCATGAAGAAATAACCTATAGATATATTAGTGACATAATAAGTATCCTTTAGTCTCAATTTTTGTTTCACACAGCTTAGGAAAATTCAAAAGTATTAAAGCCTAACCCTAATTTGATATTTGTGAATTTTAAATGCAAATTAATGAGTCTATAACAAAATGTAGGGGACTTATTTGAAAAGATACATCAAAATTGACCTTGCAAATGACATTAGAAAATGTTTTAGGAACCTTGAAAACAATTCAAAACATCATAGGGGAAAAATGAAATATTAAAAAAACATAAAGTAACTATCTCCAATTTCTCATTCTATTTTTTGGTCAAAATCTAATTCCTCATTCCGTTGCCTACATCTTTCAAGTGCGCAACAGATTAAAAAAATATCACTAATTAGTTGTATGAACCATTTCTGAAGTTATTACTTTGGCTAGAACCTTCATTATCATTATTTAGATTTAATTAATTTTTACATATTTGTCTTTATTAGAGTTAATTAGTTAGTTTAATTTCCTCGAAAAATCCCCTTATTTAACTGTCGCTCTGAAAATAATAAACTATTCTAATCCATGTGGACATAACCTTACTTACCACTGTACTCTAATTTTTATTTATTGTAGAATAAGTAATTTTATTTTGATTGTCTAACAACCTATCATGCCATACACATGAAATAGACAGGAAAACTCACAATAACATCTCGAATATATAGTGAAGAATTTCCCAAGAATTCAAGATCCAATAGTAGTCGTAAGTACTTTCATTAAATTCTGTATATTTTTGACAAAAAAGTTCCTCCAACATATACTTTATCCATGGGGAAAAATTCACTTTTTATCCTTAAACTTTGAGTTAGGGATATATCTCGTTGCCAAACTTTTAGATGCACCACATTTAGTACATGAATTAATTATTTTTGGCCACATTTAGTCCAAAAACGGTAAAATATTCAATTTGGATGGAGAATGTTGATGTGGCCGTTGATTTTGAATGAGAAATTGTTTTTATTAAACGGTCACATGCCAAACACGTGACTTTCTCCAACCAAATTAAGCAATTTACCGTTTTTGGACTAAATATGGCAAAAATTATTAATTCATGTGCTAAATGTGGTACGTCTAAAAGTTTGGGGATGGAATGTATCTCTAACTCAAAATTTGGGGATGAAAGTGGATTTTTCCCCTTTTCCATGACCTACTAGAGCTGGTGAATTATAAAAAATTAAATTAAAAATGATAAATTAGAATTGTTTGAACTTTAATGTACAACCCCACCTTTTAGATTCATCTAATATTGAATTGAAAAGTTATAGAATTAAAGAACTAATTAATTGAAAAGTTGTTTAAAACATATCTCACATTTTGCTAAATGAATTTTTTTATCTCTCATTTTTCAAATGCTGATTTTATATTCCTTACAAAATTAAGTCGACCGAATTTAGTTTCAACTTATGTTTCTAACAAATTTTTGACTTGAATACACCACATGATCATTTTAATAGGTGCAAAAAGGTCAGATTCTATTTTTAGTTAAGTAAATTTGATCGACTTCATTTTTTAAGGGATGTAAAGTCAATATTTTAAAAATGTGAGATGAAAAATTTATTTCACAAAATATGAAACAAGTTTTAGATGATTTTTCCTTAATTAATGACCAGCAGAAATATAGGTGGCTGGAAGAAGGATAAAGTCACAATCATATTAAGAGTAAAAAACTCAGTCAACCCTCAACTTTTTAAGTTTGTGTAAAAAACTCAGTCAACCCTCAACTTTTTAACTTTTTAAGTTTGTGTATTTTTAACCCTCTAATTAATAAATTTTTTTGCTCCCTTGAACGTCCAACAACGTATATTAACAATTCCTCCGTCCGTCTTTCGCGCCATTATTGCTGCCAGCAAAACACCATGTGCAACGCAACGGTGAAAATGGAAAGGCCAGTCAACGTAGTAATGGGAATAGCCCCAAGATTCCTAAGCACGAAGTGGGTGCAAAACTCATTTAATCTTATTATTGGGCTTTGGTTGGATTCGCTAGGGATTATGGGTTTTACAAGTTTGAATTCAAATCAGTTGAGAGTCTTATTCAAACTCAAGTCTTGTTTACACATTACTAAAACTTATTTACATTGGACCTTCACTTATTTATACTCTAGGACAAACTGGATTGAAACGAAACTTGTGAGGCCCCTGATTTAATGATTAGGGCTCTAAACAACATAGATTGAGCTAGCGGGAAGGAGTCGGGAAGATCAGAAATTGTAATGCAAGTAACACTAAGAAAAAAGAATTGATAAATTGGCAAATCCAAGTAAATACATTAATCGGCGGCATTCGAAAACAAATTACTAATAGTGTAAAAAGGCAATAAATTTGTTACAATTATGCAGCTGAGGAGTAGTATTAACTTACAGAATGTGTTAAAGACTCTTGGAATCATAACTAAAAGCTTAGGGGGGAAAAAGATAGCTGCTTCATTCATTTCAATCTTCAGAAACAACACGAATCCTGGGAATGATCCCACCATACAGTTTGAGACGGGATAAGAAACATTAAAGCAACCTGATTAACTGATCTTGATGCTACACTGATACAGCAAAGCCAGTAGCGGTACAGAAATAAAGGACTAGGAAGAAAAAAAAACAGGTAAAAGGAGTGAAAGTGGCTGCCCAAACTGATTAACTGATCTTGATGCTAGACTGATACAGCAAAGCCAGTAGTAGTGGCTGCTGCCCACCTTATGAAATAAGGATCTTCAGATCAGCATTTCCCGAGTCCATTTGTTCTTCCTGAAGTGGCACTATAAAACTAGCAGAGAAGCGACAATGAGACACCTCAATAATTTCAAGAGTCGAACTCCCCAAACAAGAAGGGATCTCCTTTAAAGAGCTACAGCTTGTCAATACTAGTTTCTGTAGACTTGGAAAACAGT
Organism: Coffea arabica; assembly: GCF_036785885.1. Classification (NCBI taxonomy): domain Eukaryota; kingdom Viridiplantae; phylum Streptophyta; class Magnoliopsida; order Gentianales; family Rubiaceae; genus Coffea; species Coffea arabica. Next base: position 45,093,893 of record NC_092318.1, on the reverse strand, counting down.
CCACGTCCTCGTCGGCAGTCCACTTAACAATATTCAAGGCAAATATTTCCAGAAATCTAACTTTAGGGAACCCCTCTTTTTTCATGTTCCATATTACCCCATCAAAGGCGTCACGGAGTAATTTGAGAACCTCCAGATTGGGAAGATTTTCGATCGCTGAAATTTTGCTCCAAGGGAAACGAAAATTGGATAGAGCCAACTTTCTAATTGCCAAAGGGAATTGAAACTCAAACTGGCATGGATTTGGAAGATGTCCATAAGGATTGAACATCAGATTCAGTGATTCTAGTCCACTTAGAAAGTCAAGTACCAGAATCTTGTCTGCTGAAAACCAATTATGTTCATTATCCGCAAGAATGCATTTCAGCTTGTGGATATTAGGAATTTTAATGAATACCTTGCGCATGGTTTCCCAAGAATCAAAATACACACCGGAGATGCTATTCAAATCACACAAGTGTGCAGCAGTGTCAAGATTGTGTATGGGCAACATAAAGTTCTTTATTTGTAAGTGCCTTAGCTTCTTCAGATTCCATATAGTAGCAGGTAGTAATAAAACATTCTGATCATTTTCCACGATGAAAGTCTCCAAATTCAAGAGATTGGCTATAGAAGATGGAATTGACTTCATATTTCCTAGAATTGCCAAGTACCTCAATTGAACCAGTAATTCTAGTTCTCTAGGAAAAGTAGTACCTAGATTTATGTTGCTCAATTCTAACACTCTAACAAGTTTGAAGATACCAAAAATGGGTGAAATCTCAAATCCCAAATATCGGTGCCTTTTACCTCCATCGGAGTGTATTAGAGAATGGATTGTGGGAGCAAATAACCTGGACTTGCAAAAGTGCTCTGGCTTAGAGTTGATGCATAGGCGGCGTAGGTTGCGTGGCACTCTGAAATTACATATTTCATCATACCCACGCACCAGCTGCAGAAAATTTTCTTCTTTGCCTTTTGTCACACAAAACTCATGCAGCAAATCATGAACGCGACAAGCTTTGACACCACCAATGGATCTTTGCTTGGAAACAATGACCAAGCTTCTCTGGATAAGATCCATTAAGAAATCATTTGCCACATCCTCTGCACTCTTGAACTGAGTTTTCTGGGTAAATCCTTCAGCGCCCCATAACCAAATCAACTTCTCAGCAGTGTGTTCATGGTCTTCTGGAAATGCTCCGAAGTATAGAAAGCATGGCTTCAAATTTTCTGGTAGGTTCTTGTAACTCAACTCTATTGCAGCAGAGCATTGTTCTGTACTAGAGACGATTCTTGAACTTAAACCGTCCACAAGTTCTTTCCAACCACGTTGGTCCTCACATGCCAGAATTCCAGCTACAATGACGATTGTAAGTGGCAGTCCTTGACACATTTCCACGATCTTCGTTTGCAGTTCGCATAATTCTGGTGGAGGCAAATCATTTCCAGGAAATAACTTCATGTTTAGCAAGTCCCAGCTCTCATCAGGAGTCAGCGGACGGAGGAAATGAGGCCCTTCATCAAGTTTATCTCTCGAAGTAGCAACATCAGACTTTCGACTTGTCACGATCACTCTACTGCCATTTTGATTGTCAGGGAATGATGCTTCCAATCCCTTCCATGCTTCAGCGTCCCATATATCATCCAAAACAATGAGATATCTAGTCCTTAGCAGACCTCTTCTGACTTCTGCAGCCAAATCTTCTTCACACATCTCAGAAAATTTCTCAGGAAGCTTGGAGTGAATACAAGTCAAAATTTCAAGTAACAGATTTTTTCGGTGATACACTTGAGAGACAGTACACCAAGCACATGTATAAAAATGCGATGTAACTAAAGGATTATTGTAAACTTTTGTAGCTAAAGTTGTCTTGCCAAGTCCTGGCATACCTACAATGGGGACAATTTGCAGTTGGGAGGATCCTCTTGTGAGTCGATTGATTATTGAGGCTGCCTCGTCCTCCAATCCCACGGTCATGTCATTGATTATTGGCATGCTTCCCTGTGATGGCATGTTATTTGGTCTCTTGGTAGCTTCCTTAACATTGAGATCAAGTGGTTTTTTATCAGAAATGTTCAAGGCTGCAGCTTTGATGATCTTAATTTCTTCTTCAACGGAATCAAATGAGGTTGAAGAAGAATCTAGAATGTCTCCAACCAACAAGGAGTCGATAAGAAATTCTGCCTTGTATGCCACCTCAACAACACGATCCCAAAGTGCTTGAAGCTCCTGATCTTCATTGCGCAATTCCACAATTCTTCCCAAGAAGGAGCGTAAGCAAGCAAGCTCTTCATGGATTGCATGAATTGGATAGTTTGAAAGAGCAACTGAATGAGGATCAGGATTTGTCAAATCTCCGATATATTTTAGAAGAAAATCGATAAATCCCAACTCATTAGTCCGAGGAAACTTGGATGATGGTGATGTTTCTGGATATTTCTCTGCAACTATTGCCTTGATAAGCTTTATCCTTTTCAGGAAATCATGAAAAGACTCCAGATCCATTTCCTTGACTGATCCATCTTTGATTTCGTTGAGAGAAAGGGAAAACATAACAAGTCCTGCATCACAGAGCAGGAGTCCAGTAAGATCTCTCATTTTCTCATCAAAATCGGGGGGGTTCTCCTTGAGAATCATTCTCAAGGACCTCAACCCATCGTAAATCATTTTCAATCGATCCTTCAAAGACATCATAACACAAGCTCCAGTCTTTAGTATCTCCCAAAGATAGATTAGGAGAGAATCGATGAAGACTTTGAATATGTGCTCATCTTTTTTCTCGTATGGCTGTCTTGATATCTTTGAAGCAATCAGGGCCTGGAAACAAGTCCTATGGACTTCGGGTTCTACAGGAATGATCTTCGGCAGCAGGTCCCGAACAGGATTTTCTCCTAACGGGAATACTCTAAAGCCCCGCAGGAGATAGTTGCGTGCTGCGTTGACAGCAATAGATTTAGTGTGAGTCAGTAAAGGTCCCAATTGCCCATCACCGATGCCATGAAGTGTAACAAAACAGATGAAGTTTTTCAAGAACGCTAGCTTCTCTTCTAAGTCTGCCCATAGTTCCAGATCCTCGAAGAAACCTATTAAGCAAACGTACCGAAGGCTCTCCAGAAGAGAGTCCATGATATCCATTAGGTCATTTTTCTTTACCGGGGACTTGCTAGACAACCTTGATGAGCTGTCTAAATCCTTGAATTCTAGTTTGAGGGAATACTCTTCTTCGCCTAGATCATCGGTGATATATTCCTCAAAAGTAGTAAGATATCCATCTTCCACACTAGTAAGATAGAACTCGTGAATCGCCTGTCTCAGTTTGGAAGTGTAGTCTTTCATCCTAGCAACCCATGCTCCCAGATTTGCATCATCATCATCGCCCCAGTTTCTCACAGATAGAAGAAATGGTCTGAAAGTTCCTAGAAATATTTTTGCTCTCCTCAAGCCACAGAGCTCGTTCTCCCAATCTGGAGTTTTAGGACACAGATCCTCCAGCAACTGCAGATCATCCAAGATGGCTGAAATGCAAGTAACACAACTGGAGGCCATTTAACGAAAGGAAGATGACTTAAATTTAGAGATGAAGTAAGTCAATGAATATATGGTTATGAATGATGAAAAAAGTTGTACAGATCTCTCTTTCAGAAACTAGGAAAACTAGGAGCTCAGAAGCAGTTAGATCGAGGTTTTCGAGAGAATTTGTGCACAGTCCAATTGGGAGAGCTGGTAAAGAGGGTCTGTCATCGCCCAATTGGGAGGGCTGGTGCTGGACCTGGGGGGAATGATCTGGCGTTTTCTTTGCAGAAACTTTGTTGCAAATATATATTTCACATCTGGCTGACATTAATCTTTCTTTATTCCTATTCTTGGCTGGATATTTATCTTTTCACTTGCATTATTTTATTTTAATATGTGGATCCCACCGGCTCTGTTCTGAGATGTGAAAAGTCAATCAATCCTACTTTTATTCGCTAAAGTTTTCGATTTTGTCGAGCAACTTGCCCTTATTTTCACAATTTACTTTAACAGTTTTACACCCCCGAAAAAAAAGGGAAAGTATAAGAAATTTCGCAGGTGAAAAAGTAATGAATTCCTCGTCTTAATCTGTTACAATATTTATATTTCCTTATTTTCAGTCAGTAATGTTTGACAAGCTTATTAGGCTACAACAATTACACATTTAATTGAGTGCTCAACTCTTTCTCGATATTGAATTCCCAAAAAGTGAAACATTTTAAGAAAAATTTTCAATGGGTAATATTTTTTTAACTTTTTCTCAAATTGTGAAAATCGCATTTAGTGACATGCAATCTTTTTTTTTCACATGATGCATTTATAAAATTGTTTTACTATTTGTATAGGTAGATATTACTTAAATAACGTACGAATGTATCGTTAAGAAATCACATTTATAGAATTTTTTTTTAAACCTTGACTATTTGGGACCCTTTCTTAAAACTCTCATGATTTGAAAATTTTAATTTTATAGGAGCCACTACAGCAATCTCATATGTAACATCGTATTCAAGAAATTTATAATTCAAGCTATTCTTTCAATGGACAATGTTAATATATAATTAAGTTTGAGGGACTAGAACTACGAAAACTAGTTCTAGAAAACATTTTGGTTTCCATCATGATTTTGCTTATAGAGAAAAGAACCTTTTAGCTCAATGGGATATATATATATATATATATATATATATATATTAAAAAAAAGGAAATTAAAACTAGCTTTCCCGTATCACAAATATCATAAATTCTGCAGTTAGGATATTTTTAATCAGTAATAGCAGTTGTATTAAGCTGACAACATGTTTCCAAAGGTGCCAGTAATTAAAAGGAAAAAAAATACTTAAAGTTCTCTGAATTGAATTGACATATTGCCGTTTGACCAGAACATGATAACTTGTACTAATTAGAATTACAAATAGAACTCGATCCAAAGTAGGATAATTAGGGAATTCGATATCTGGATAGAAAGAGAAGAACTCCATTACCCAACACCAAGATTGAAGTCTTTAAATTATTTGTACTATGATATGAAGTACACCAAGGGCTTAGGGTTTCATGGTGGACGTACAAAACTACATTTGTACTTTTACAATGTTGGTTTTTTGTGACTCTTTTATCTCCCTTTTTTCCTTTTTTATTTTCAAGAACCCTTTTATTCCTTTTATCTCTTTTAGTATGTACCTTAGTGCACATGCCCATTTCATCTATTAGGCCCAAACCAATTATGTTTTTTTTTTTCTTTTTGGTGTTCTCCTACGGATTCCTATAGAAATTTTTAGTTTTATTTTTATTTTTTTTAATGTTACATCTGAATTTATTTTAGATCTGGATATCATATATGAATTTTGTCGGATCTTGAATCTATTTTGACAGATTTCACCATCATTATTGGAGTTTAAAACCATTGATTAGTAGATCTAGAGATTACAACATGCACAAAATGGAGTTGCAATGATTTATCTATTAGAAAACAACTTTCAAATTTATTGTATTTTTCAAATATGTTTATAATTTTTTGGATCCATTGTATCTACTACATTGCAAATCTATAATTTCTAGTACATGTTTAATTTGCCATTAGAACAATGATGTAGATCAAATTGTATTGGACGATTTTTGGCAATTTGTTAATGAGTTTTGCTTTTATCGAAAAAAATTGTGTAAAACAAAGAAATGTAAGTATACACCAAATCAAGTACAATGTACAACAATAGCGCAATTGTATGAAAATTCCAATTGTATTACACCATCTCTCAGACTCATGTATACACCAAATCAGACTCGTGTATAAGCCTCTCCGGAACTCTCTCAAAACAGGCTAAGTTTAGTATGACCCACTTTGAAAATGGGAGTTAAATTTTTCCCAACCTCAGCCCAGACCATTTTCAAGTAAAAATTGGCCGTCTTTTTGATGGGCAATGTGGGCCGAGTTTGTGGACTAACAGAATTCATTTTGCAAAGTGGAAGAGAATTTTGTTATCTGCTTTACTGAAATTGTTTTCTTGATTTTATCAGTAGGGTCAGTCCTTTGGGCATTGTTAAAATGTAGTTCAAATATTAATTTCTTTGAAAAGATAAAGTTAATAAAGAAATATATAAGTATAAGTAAAGGTAATAATTGTTAGTGTATGCATTCACATAATAGGTCAGATGTATTAAAAGGTATCCAATAGGCATACATTAGAAAAACCTTTATTGAAATGAGTAGCTTAAACATCAACATGTAAGCAATTGCATTCAAATAAGGGTAAAATATAGAAAAGCCCCTTGAGCTTAAACGAACATACAAAATCATCTCCTATAGTTTCAAAACATACATTTCAGTACCTCGTGGTTTGAACTAATTTAAAAAAGCAACGAAAATCTTCTGAATTTTTTTTTATTTGTACTAAAAACAAACAAATTTTCAATTGATATACCTATTATACCCTTAGAGTTATAATATAGAAAAGCCCCCAGTGGTTTAGCAAATCTATAGAAAAACTCCCTTATAGTTTCAAATCATACAATCCAATACTTGTGGTTTGAACTAATGTGAAAAATCGACAAAATCATTTAAATCAACGAGTTTGAGGTTGCTTGGCATGAAAAATAATTTTTTAAATCAAATTTTAATTGATATACATATTAAACCCCTTAGAACTCATAAAATTTTCAAAAACAGCTCAAACTCCCAAACACAATTCACCTTATTTCTATACATAAAATAAATAAATAAAAATTTTCAAATAAAACTCAACTTATTTCTATACACAAAATAGATAAATAAAAACTTTCAAATACAACTTACCTTATTCCTATGCAAAAAATAAATAAATAAAAGCAACATGTAACCATAGGGGGGGCTTTTTCCGTAGGTTAGTTTAACCACAGAGGGTTTTTCCATAAGTTTGCTTAATAGAATGGTTGTTAAAGGTTTTTTATTGCTTATATATATTAGGTTAATTGTATCAGTTTGTCCACCTCCATTAGTTCTAATGATTTCCGTTGTTTCAAATTAGTTCAAATTATGAGGGGTTGAAATGTAAGATTTGAAACTAGAAAGGGCTTTTTCATAGTTTAATTTAATCACAGGGGACTTTTTTTATTTTACTAAATAACTAAGAATGTTGCTTTTACGTATAAAATAAGAAGTTGCTTAACCACAGGGTTTTTTTTTTTTTTTTTTGTATTTTACCCAAATAACTAAGAAGGTTGCTTTTACGTATAAAATAAGAAGTATGGTTTTGGGGTGTTTCAGAAATATATTTTTTATAAAACATCTATAATAACTAGTTAAACAACATACTAAACCATCGAAAGATAAATACTAACAAAAAATACACCAAAGAAATATCCAAAATATTTAAAATCTCCAAGAGTTAAGATACCTTTCCACCACCACATGTCAACACCCCGTTCCCCCTTTCCACCACCACCTCACCTCAACTAGGGGCAGGCAAAAATATTAGTTGACCAAGTTGATCTATGAAAGTCACTTTGATGCATTTTGAAAATTAGGATACCTCATTTGTATTTTTTGACTAGGCAAAATAGGGTCGAGTACCCATTAATACGCGAGGGAGGAGGATTAGGATAAGAGGTTTAAGAACCCACAGGTGCCCAACCCATCACTTATATGCTTTTTTTTTTAATCTTCGTATATATACATAAAATACAATTTTTTGAAATACAATTTTTTTGAAATAACTAAGTAATTTCATTTAGCAAATTGCATACCAATTGTGAGAGGAAATGTATTTTTTTAAAGATTCATTTGTAAATGTTATGAACTTATTTTTTTTTTCTAGTAGAGTTTATTTGGTATAGAACTTATAAAGAAAGGCAATGCTTATCACACTTTATTTTTTTGTGTGATTCTTTTATCTCATTGAATTAATTGCACGTAATATTCAAATTTCATTTTTGGCTCAAAAGCATTTGATTAAGAACACTATAATTGAGAAACAATTTGAACTTTTAATTGAATTGTAATGGATATTGAATAATGATTTTTGAAGTAATTTTATTGGGTTTGGATGCTTTAAGTTTTATTATTGTTTTGGGTAAATGACACTAACATCTGTATCGAAATACTGACAACGTGTAGCTTCCTTGTTTTGTTTCATAGGCTAAGATTTGGTTTGTTCATTAATGACAGGTTGTCGAACCTGTGCAATAATAATAATAATAAAAACCTAACTACCATTAAAAGCAGTCAACAATTAATCCTAAGTACTGGAGTAGGGACTCTAGGTGTGTAATGGGTTACTTGATTCATCCTGTTCCCGAAGAGTTTGCTTAATCCGATATACCAGAATTAATTAATTGACAAAATTTACTAAATAGTAGACAGTGGCAAGTAGGGTCGTCTCCTCAGGGATTGGGGATATTTGTTTCTTTGAGATTTCAATTGGTAAAGGGGGATTTTATCGGAATGGAACTAAAAACAATTAAGCAATTTAACTAAAAATAAATAATTAACTAGCACGAATATAGTAGGAATTAAATCAAGAGTAGGTAAATTCTAACCAAGGATACAACTATTCAGACACAGTCCACTTACCCGATCATTGATGCAAGAGAGATTTATTTAACTTATTAATAGGCTAGTTATAGTCGACGACGAACTCTAACGACCAATTTTTCCTTAATTTATTGATAACTAAGGTACGACCATTGATTACCCCTAATTAGAAAATAATCCTAGGTACGACCGTAGGAACTAATTTTCCAATTGTATTAAGATCTAGAAAAACCTAACCCCAATCAATAACACGTTACGAGGGTTATTTAAATTAGATTGCACGTTCCCTTAGTGTGTAAACACGCCAGTTGCCACTAATATTAATCAATCAAACAATTACAGATTTAATTGACTAATTTGGCAGGAGATTAATAAGTCACATTGAACATCGGGCCATTGACATCAAATTAACAAAATAATCCCATGGGAATTCAAATAGGCAATGTGCAAATATTAACAAATTAAGAAACGCGTGAAAACTAATTAGATCTCACAAATATTTGGGACTGCGCCGTCGAGTTGATCCTTGACTGGATGAAAGATTTAGCCACGCCGCATAAATAAATTCCCACACAAATCAATTGATTGCAAAGGCATCAAGATTTTCACTAGGAAGCGAGAAATAAAAGATGTTTTTCCCATTGAGAAATATTGTCGAATAGTAGGCGTGCGCCAGACAAGGAAAAAGAAAGAAAACTAAAAACTATGCTAAAGACTAAGCTCTAAAAGATGTCCTGGCCTCTGTACGTTCTTTTCCTTTTAAAGCCAAAAGAAGTGACTAATGCTATCCAGTGGTCCCCGCCGAAATTGAGAGCCAAAATACTAAAGGAGAGCCCTTGCCAATTCCTCTTTTCTTGTTTCTTCTTGGTAGTAGGACTCTCGTACCAGCCACTCCTCATCAGCAAGAGAAACGGAAATCCATTTCTTCCCTCTTGTGGGCCACGTTGATGGAGCTTTGCCGAAAACTCCCACGTGTGAAGTAATTTGCTTTAAAAAGTCCCTCCTTTTTTTGTAATTGTCTACTCCATTCCCTGAAATTAAGTCCAGATACCAAATATAAATAGATATTAACAATTAAAACAATATTTGGCAGGGACAAGGGGAAAATTAATAATAAAATAACCAACAATTAACCCTATCAATTCCCCCTACATCTAAATCATGCTCGCGCTTAAGCATGGAAACAGCAATGGAACACCAAAAGTTCGACAATGGCTATTGCTCCAACTACCGTATTGCCAAGATACCTAAGAAAAACAAATATCAAGCATCACAGGTCAAGATCCAAGAAAAATCAGCACGGTTAGCCTCTAAACCACCAACTCCTCCAATTTAAAGTAAACTAATCTAAGAAAAAGGAATGGTTGCTCACATTTATCAGCAAACGGTCCAACTATTAACCAAAACCTCGACATTAAGATCACAAATTGGCAAGCTGACTTTTTCATATACTAACACACTTTTTACTTTACTTCTTTTTTTGTTTCCTCTTTTGTTTTCTTTTTCTTTTTTTCTTCAATAGTAACTAAAGACTTAGTCTCTAGCCATTGGAGCCTTTTGACGCGAATTCCAACATTTGTCAGATGAAGGAGCCCGATTACTCAGCTCCTATCGCTATATGACCACGTATTCTTAGAGATCGCTACCTTTTGACGCGAGAATCGACACTTTAGGTGAAGATCCCCGGTTACTTAGTAGTAACACTTAGCGGAGTACAGTCAACTCTTATTTACAAACATATAGCACGATATCTAAAAACAACACAAAAAAATAACAGTAGCCAGCCTCAAATTTCCAAACATAGATAACTAAAATTAATAATTGGACCAATTCGCATGAAAAATGCCAACAATCATTCCCTATGCCTAGAAAAATTAACCAAAAATTAGAAAAGTCAAGCAATTACTGACATTCATCAAAGATATGTTCCTGAACTCAACCACATTAATTTGATACCCTTTTATTAATAAAACTTGGCAATAGTAGAATTAGAGACAACAATCTAGCATCAAAACTTGGTATTCATATAAGAACTGATCACTAGAAAGAAAAGGAAAAGAAAATAAATGAAAGATAGGCAAAAACTAACTAAAAATAAAGGAAGAACCTCTAAAAACTAAAAAATCGAAAAAAAAAACTAGCACTACAACTGATCCCCCCCACACCTAAATCATGCATTGCCCTCAATGTGATAATGTAACAGCAAAAAGGAAGGATAAGGGCAATGGTATTTCCCTGAAGTCGTCAAAACAGGGGTGGGTCGGGCGCGAACTGAGGAGCAAGTCCCGCATGGTGTATAAATGCTGCCAAATTCTACGCCATGCTATGCAAGTTGATGCCAATGTGGGTCACGCGAGTCTCCAGTCTCTCAACTGTGTTCCGAAGTTGGAGCCAGTCGTCAGCACCTGGGGTGGGAGGAGGCGGAGCGAAAGTAGACGGGTCGGGATCACTGCCATCAGTGGAGGCGCGGGCAAAAGATAACCGAGAGGGGGCGTGTAGCGGTTCCGGGGGAACAACCTCCCATCCGTCGTCGCCCTCCCGAACCAAGCCCATTTTCTTTAGACAAGGAATGTCCAAGGGCTCTATTTGACAGGCAACATGTAAATCATGGTTAGAGAGATCAAGCACATGCAAATTAACAGCCAAATGAGTAATGTATGACCCAAGAATCAGGGGGAGCTTCTTTTTAGGTAAAACAGATTTGAATTGAGAAGTGAGCCAGCACCCAAGATTAATCTTAATGTTGTTATGCATGCACCAAATAAAAAAAAATTCCAGTTTAGACAACACGCCCGAGCTATCTCGCCTACCCGAGAAACTATATGCCAAGAAACGGTGGATATAACGAGACGCCGGATCCTTCAGATAAGAACCCTTAGATAGACGAGGGTCATAATTATCACTGTTTACGGACATCTCCTCCCAAATATGTCGATAGCGGGAGAAAAAGGGTTGTATGTAGTCACAAGCACTCTCGGCATACTCACGGGACTCGGCATAGGCCTGATCAATAAAATCAAGTGCTAGATTGAAATCAGTAATGGAATGGTGGAACTCTTGACCCATTAGTCTAAAACGGATGACATTGGGAGTAGTTGTGTAATCCGTGGGAAGGTCGAACTCGAATGTGGCATAGAACTCCCTAACCAACTCGACAAAAGTTGGACGGTCAACAATATAAGTGTAGGGACGCCACCCAATGGCCTGGATCAAGCGATCAAAGTCAACTCTAATATTCAAAAGGCCCAAGGTGGCGGCGTCCATATAACGGCAGGGAATAATCCGCCGTTCACAATAAGTAGCGTATCGCTGCTTGTCGGCGGCCCGGGTGAAGTTCAAATTACCCCCAAAATGTGCAGCGTCAGAAATATAGACGCCTCTTTGCCTCCTAAGGCAAGCCCTCCTCCCAGAGGAAGAAGGGTCGTTCGAGGGATCAGAGGCAGGAATGGAGAACTGGGGTGGGAGAGGCTGAGAGGTTCTAGGTGTTTTAGACCTAGAGGAGGATCGTGGCTTTACCATGGGTTGCAGTTAGCACTCCAACCAACAGGAAACTAAAGCGACCAATAGATACAGAAACAACACTCCAGATGAGTGAACAACAGCCCCCAAGCAACAAGCAAATGCCCAATAAATGTAGCTAATGTCAACAAAGCATGGAATCCCGGCACAGCAAGTAAATTGAACCAACAATAAAAGCACAGCGATGTCCTCCAACAATCACAGAGAATAACAAAGTTTGGCTCACCCCAAAAGCTCAACTACTGTCACCAATTGGACAGTCAAATACCCAATGAAACCTACCCAAAATTAGCAAATGACCCAAGAAACCGACAAAACCAGCAAAAGTAGTTCAAAAGTTGGACAGAAATAACTCAATCACAAATGCTCAGTAGTCACAACTCGATCAATTAGGCAACCAATAACCCAGAATTAACAAATGTTAAAACAACTTCCATCGCCAGTACCACTGGTGAATGCACAAGGAAAAACTAAATAGCCAACTCAAATTTGATCCCCACAGATGAAAATAGAGGCCTTAAGTAGGCAAAACCCAATCAATGCTCAACAATGTAATCAATACCAGAGAATATCCCCAAATGGAGCAGCAAATAAACTTAGTTCCACCAAAATTAACCCCAGAAAATGCATAAATCACCCCCTGCTTTTAGCTATTAAGAAACCCACGAAACAAAAGCGCAATTCCAGCAATAGAAGAACCAGAAAAATACTAATCGAGATTGAAGAGTCAATACCTCCACCTGTCAATTAGGACAGGTGGGAATGGCGTGACTGTGGGTGGCGTGAGCAGCGGAGTAGCGGTGGCTGGCGGCGGTCTAGCGTGGCAGAGCGTGAGCTCGAGAGGGAGAGTGAGGGGAACGGTGGGCAGCTTCGCGGCTGCTGGTGGCGTCGTGCGGCTTGAGGGAAGAGTGGTGGCGCGCGGCTTGGTGGCGTACGAGCTCACGAGGAGCTGCGGCGAGCTGGTGGAAGTGGAGGACAGCTTTAGGCAGTGGTGGGCAGATGGAGTCGCGCGAGGGAGAGCGAGGGGAGGAGAGAGAGTGACGTGGAATTGGTGGAGATCGCGCAGGGAGAACAAGGGCGGCGGCGTTCGCCGCTGGTATCGCACGAGCTCGCGCGCTGGCGGCGTGCGACCTGGCCGAGAGCTGGTGGTGACCGCGAGGTGAGGGAGAGAGAGCAGAGGGAACAGGGGCGGCGGTGTTCGCTAGGGATGTCAGGCGAAGAAGAAAGGAAAAGGGGAAAAGGGACAGCAGCGGGGAAGAAGGAAGAAAGAAAGAAAGGAAAGAAAGAAAAAAGAAAAGAGAAAAAGGAAAAAAAGAATAGTTTTTTTTTTCCTTTTTTTTGTTTTTTTTCTTTTGGGGTGTTTATTTTATTTATTTTTTCCAAAATTATTCAAATATTAATCGATCAAAATTTCAAAAAAAAATTTCGATTTGTTTTTTCAATTTTTTTAAAAAATTTTTTATTAATTTTTAATTAATTTTTTTAGGGTTTAAAAAGAAAATAATTCTTCCTTTTTCTTGCAATAATAACAAAAATATATTATTATTATTTATTATTACTATTATTATTATTTTCTTGAATTTATTTTAGGGTCGTCAAACACCGTGTGGGCACGTCAAGATTATAAAACGTCCACTGATCTCGGGAGGCACTTTCTGCCAATGTCGCGAGATGTTGAGATTTTACCAATATGGTGTGGGCACGCCAAGATTGGTAAATGTCTACTGATCTCGAGAGACACTAACACGGTGTGGGCACGCCAAGATTGCATTTCCTGCCACAGTGAAAGAAAATATTAGGGTCGACTACCACCCAACTGAGAAACAACAAAACGAAAGAATTGAACAATGAAAAGTAATAAAACTAATATTTGGGTTGCCTCCCAAAAACGCCTCTTTTTATGTTTTTGACTAGACATAATCCAGATTTGCTTAAACGAAGCAAATCGGGTCTTCCAGTTGCATCATCTCTACCCGTTCAACCGGAAACCCTTTATAATATGGGTTGAGACGGTGACCATTTATTACAAATTTCTTCCCCATCTTCAAATTTTGGATCTCCACTGCACCATAATGAAAGACATTAGTCACAACAAAAGGACCAATCCAATGAGAACGTAATTTACCTAAAAATAACTTCAATTTGGAGTGATACAGTAGAACTTTTTTCCCACAGACGAATGTTTTTCTAGAGATCTGTTGGTCATGAAAAATCTTATTTTTCTCCTTATAAATCACCGCATTCTCGTATGCTTCATTTCGAATCTCCTCCAACTCTTGTAATTGCAACTTTCTTTGAATTTCGCCCTCTTCGATGTCCATATTGCACTGTTTTATCGCCTAAAATGCTCTATTCTCGAACTCGACGGGGAGGTGACATGGTTTCCCAAATACCAACCGGTACGGGGACATTCTAATGGGGGTCTTGTACGCCGTCCTATATGCCAATAGTGCGTCCTCCAGCCTTTGACTCCAGTCCTTTCTATCAGGGCGGAACATCTTCTCTAAAATCGACTTGATCTCTCGGTTCGATGCTTCTACCTGACCATTTGTTTGAGGGTGGTAGGATGTGGAGACTTTATGTAAGACGCTGTACCTCCTGAAAACTGCAGCAATCGTCTTGTTACAGAAATGACTACCTCGATCACTGACAATTGCTCGCGGCATCCCAAAACGGACAAAAATATTAGATTTGACGAATTCTGCAACCACTTTGGAATCGTTAGTGCGAGTGGCCTTTGTTTCCACCCATTTTGAGACATAGTGTACAGCAAGCAATATATACAAAAAACTAAAAGACGACGGAAAAGGACCCATAAAGTCAATACCCCAAACGTAAAAAATTTCAACAAAAATCATTGGGGTCTGAGTCATTTGATCCCTACAAGAAATATTACCTACTCGTTGACACTTATCACATGACTTACAAAATGAATAGGCGTCCTTGAAGAGGGTTGGCCAATAGAACCCGCTTTCTAGCACCTTACCAGCTGTTCTCTTTGGTCCAAAGTGACCTCCACATTCAAAAGAGTGACAATAGGTTAGTATAGATTGGAATTAATCCTCACCTACACATCTTTTGATGATTTGGTCGGCACCACGCTTCCAGAGGTAAGGATCATTCCAAATGTAGGATTTCGCATCACTCCTTAACTTGTCTCTCTTTGCCTTAGGCCATCCTGCAGGAAACTTGTCAGTGACTAGAAAATTAACAATATCCGCATACCATTGCAAGGATAAATTATTAGCAAATAAATGCTCATCGGGGAATGTTTCTCTCAGTGGGAGGTCGTCCTCGGTGACTTGTACTCGACTCAAGTGATCTGCTACCAGGTTCTCTGTCCCTTTTTTATCTCTGATCTCTAGGTCGAACTCTTGTAGCAGTAATATCCACCTTATCAGTCGCAGTTTTGCCTCTTTCTTAGCCAACAGATACCGCAAAGCTGCATGATCAAAGAAAATAATAACTTTAGCACCAAATAAATATGACCAAAATTTCTCTAAAGCAAAAATAACAGCTAAAAACTCCTTTTTGGTGGTCGCATAGTTCAACTGAGATTCGTTCAAGGCTCGAGATGCGTAGTAGATAGCGTGGGCTGCCTTTCGCACTCTTTGATCCAACACCACGACAACTGCATAGTCGCTGGTATCGTACATGATTTCGAACGGTTGGTTCCAGTCAGGAGGTTGGATAATAGGTGAGGAGGTCAATAACTCCTTCAACCTATCAAACGCCCCCTTACATGCTTTGTCGAACTCGAAGGGCACATCTTTCTGCAAAAGTTGGAACAATGGTACTCCAATCTTTGAGAAGTCTTTGATGAATCTTCTATAGAAACCTGCATGACCCAAGAAGGAATGCACTTCTCGCACACTCGCGGGGTAAGGTAAAGTAGATATAACATCTATTTTCACTTTATTAACCTCAATACCCCTGGACGACACTACATGACTCAAAACTATTCCGTGTTCGACCATAAAGTGGCATTTTTTTTCAATTAAGCACGAGATTATCTTTTATACACCTTACCAAAATTAATTTGAAGTTATCTAGACAGTTATCAAAACTTTCTCCATACACACTGAAATCATCCATAAATATCTCAACAATCTTCTCAACATACTCTGAAAAGATACTTACCATGCAACGTTGGAAGGTAGCGGGTGCATTGCACAACCCGAATGACATTCGTCTGTATGCAAGTGTTCCAAACGGGCATATGAAGGTGATCTTTTCCTGATCCTCGGGCGCGATAGCAATTTGAAAATAACCTGAAAATTCATCCAAAAATCAATAGTAAACTTAACCTGCTAATCGCTCTACCATTTGATCAATGAAAGGAAGAGTAAAATGATCCTTTTTCGTGACGGCGTTTAGCTTCCTATAGTTTATACACTGCTGCCACCCGGTAGGCTTTCGAACTGGTACGAAATCACCCTCTTAGTTTGACTCCACCGTCACCCCTGCCTTCTTCGCGATCACCTGTACTGGACTCACTCATGGGCTGTCTGATATGGCAAATATAATTTCGACGTCCAGCAGTTTCAGGATCTCTTTCTTCACTACCTCCATCATGAGAGGATTTAATCTCCTCTGAGCCTGCCGCACAGGCTTAGCACCCTCCTCGAGTCGAATTCAGTGCATACATACGGCGGGGCTAATTTCCTTGATATCGGCGATGGTGCATCCTATCGCCTGTTTATATTCCCTGAGGACTCGAAATAATTTGTCTTCCTGAACCGTTGATAGACCCACGGAGATGATCACTAGGAATGTTTCCCTTTCACTCGAGTATGCATATTTCAGGTGTTTCGACAAGGGTTTCAACTCTAAGACAGGTGCCTGCACCACAGATGGAAGTAGCCTTTGGTAAAGTTCAGATATGAAAATGGGTGCGAGATCATATCTTGTTCTTGTGGGCGGTAACGTTTGAAATGATCCGATCACACATTTGAGCTCTTCGCTCAACTCCACCCAGAGGTCGTCTTTGACTCGAAGTGCCTGGTCAAGGCGACTTTCAACTCATTCCTGCCTTCAATTTCAAAAACTTCTTGTACAGCAGGGTCAATAATATTTATAAAGAAAACAGAGCCAGCATGTGATTCTGAAGGATATTTCATAGTTTCAAAAATGTTAAAATGAACAATCTCACCATCAAATTTCATAGACATGTTGCCCTTATTAACATCAATTTTGGTTCGAGCTGTACTAAAAAAGGGTCTACCTAATAGTAAAGGTGATGGGTCGTGGGAGTGTTCATCATCTATGTCAATCATATAAAAATCAGTGGGGAAGACCAATTCATTAATTTTTACTCAAACATCCTCAACCAACCCATCAGGGTATGCATTGGTTCGGTCAGTCAATTGGATTATTATTCCCGTATCTTTCAAAGGGCCTAAGTTCAAAGAAGCATATATGGACTTTGGTATGACATTAATTGAAACTCCCAGATCCAACATGGCCCTACCAATCTAGGTATTACCCATCCTACAGGGAATAGTGAACATACTTGGGTCCCCGCATTTTGATGAAAGTTTCCTTTATAAGATTGCTGACACGTTCTCCCCCACTATAACCCGTTCATCTCCTTTCAGCCTCCTTCGGTTGACACACAAGTTTCTCAAAAACTTTGTGTATCTGAGTACTTGTTTAATAGCGTCCAGTAGGGCGATGTTGATCTCCACCTTGTGGAAGATCTCCAGGACCTCTTTCTCCTTGTCTTGCTTCTTTGGTTTCTCTAGCCTGCTAGGAAAGGAAGGTGAATTACTCTTAACTCTAGTAATCAAGTCCGGGGGTACCTTTTGATCTTTGTTGTCTCTGCCCTCCTCTTCCAACTCTTTCTAGATTTGTTCCTCGTCCTTGTCCTTAGGAATCACTGGTTCGGGTCCTTGGACTTCCTTGCTACTTCTCAAGGTCATTGCACTCACATTCTTCGGGTTCAACTCAAGTTGAGATGACAACTTCCCTTGAATTTGAGACTCCAAACGGTTGATCGTGATGGCCATTTGATTTAGTTGAGTTTGCAATGATTGTACTTGTTCCAGTTGATTCCTCATGCTTTGCAGGTCTGAATTCATCTTTTGTTGATTCGCAAGTAATTGCTTCATCATCTCTTCCATGGACGGACTTGAGTTCGAAGGGGGCGGTGGTTGGCGAGATTGGTACTGTTGCTGGTACCCTTGTTGCCTATTTGGTACGAAATTGGACTGCCTGTTCCCTCTATAGCTGAGGTTGGGATGATCTATCCAACTGAGACTGTAGGTGCTTGAGTAAGGGTCGTACTGCTTTCTTGGCGCGGGCGCGTGACCAGCCATGTTCACCTGTTTTGCAGTTTCTTCCTGAACCAGTGGGCACATCTCCGTAGAATGACCCACGGCAGCACATACCCCACACACTTTGGCTTGTAAAACACTTTCCACAGCTAATTGTCGCACGAAGGACGTCAATTCTGAGATTTGTTGTTGTATGGAGGATGTTTTTACCTCATTCACCCTACGTGTCGGGACATCCTCCCTCGTACCAAACTGCTGCGAATTCTCAGCCATTCCTTCAATTAGCTCCCATGTTTCCCGAGGAATCTTGTTCACCAATGCCCCTCCACTAGCAGCATCAATTATGCTCATATTTCTAAAAAGTAGTCCCTCGTAAAAATATTGGATGGGCAATTGCTCACTTATCTGATGTTGAGGGCATTTTATGCATAGCGTCTTGAATCTTTCCTAGTACTCATAGAGGGATTCGCTTGGGTGTTGCTTGATGCCGCATATCTCCTTCCTTAGATTTGCAGCTCGAGACGCAGGAAAATATTTGTCTAAAAATTTCTTCTTTAACTGGTCCCACGTGGTATACTACCTGGTGGTAGATAGTACAGCCAGTCTTTCGCGGAGTCCTTCAAGAAGAAGGGGAATGCCCTCATTTTTATCTGCTCCTCTGTAATACCCAGAGGTTTCATGCTGTTGCAAACTACATCAAACTCTTGCAAGTGTTTATACGGCTCCTCACCTGGTAAACTATGCAATGCCGACAAAAGATGAATTAGACCAGATTTAAGTTCAAAAGGAGTGTTATCATTCAAACTTGGGAAAGTAATGCATAAAGGTTGCTGATTTAAATTAGGAGCAGCCAACTCCCTTAGTGTTTGTGCATTCGCCATGGTGACTTCCTCTTGCTCTGAATCACTTGAGTTATCATCACGCAAATCCGTCAACTCAACCTCCGGATCAAGTCCTTGAGATGCAACACTGGACTGCTCCTCTGTGATCTGTTTGGTTTCTTTCCTTGTTCTACGCGCAGTCTTCTCTACTTCAGGATCGAAAATTAATTCGCCTGTACGAGAAGAATGAGGCATAAACTAGAAAAATACCAGAAAATTAGAACCAAATTGGAATTAAAAAAACAAACAATTAACGTCAATCTCCGGCAACGGCGCCAAAAATTTATAAGTTGTCGAACCTGTGCAATAATAATAATAAAAACCTAACTACCATTAAAAGCAGTCAACAATTAATCCTAAGTACTGGAGCAGGGACTCTAAGTGTGCAATGGGTTACTTGATTCACCCTGTTCCCGAAGAGTTTGCTTAATCCGATATACCAGAATTAATTAATTGATAAAATTTACTAAATAGTAGACAGTGGCAAGCAGGGTCGTCTCTTCAGGAACTGGGGATATTTGTCTCTTTGAGATTTCAATTGGTAAAGAGGGATTTTATCGGAATGGAACTAAAAATAATTAAGCAATTCAACTAAAAATAAATAATTAACTAGCACGAATATAGTAGGAATTAAATCAAGAGTAGATAAATTCTAGCCAAGGATACAACTATTTAAACACAGCCCACTTACCCGATCATTGATGCAAGAGAGATTCACTTAACTTATTAATAGGCTAGTTATAGTTGCCGACGAACTCTAACGACTAATTTTTCCTTAATTTATTGATAACCAAGGTACGATCATTGATTACCCCTAACCAGAAAATACTCCTAGGTACGACCGTAGGAACTAATTTCACAATTGCATTAAGATCTAGAAAAATCTAACGCCAATCAATAACACGCTACAAGGGTTATTTAAATTAGATTGCACATTCCCCTAGTGTGTAAACACGTCAGTTGCCACTAATATTAATCAATCAAACAATTACGGATTTAATTGACAAATTTGGCAGGAGATTAATAAGTCACATTGAACATCGGACCCTTGACATCAAATTAACAAAATAATCCCATGGGAATTCAAATAGGCAATGTGCAAATATTAACAAATTAAGAAACGCGTGAAAACTAATTAGATCTCACAAATATTTGGAACTGCGCCGTCGAGTTGATCCTTGACTAGATGAAAGACTTAGCCACGCCACATAAATAAATTCCCACGCAAATCAATTGATTGCAAAGGCATCAAGTTTTTTACTAGGTAGCGAGAAATAAAAGATATTTTTTTCGTTGAAAAATATTATCGAATAGTAGACGTGCGCCTGACAAGGAAAAAGAAAGAAAACTAAAAACTATGCTAAAGACTAATTTCTAAAAGATGTCTTGGCCTGTGTACGTTC
Source organism: Coffea arabica (assembly GCF_036785885.1). Lineage (NCBI taxonomy): Eukaryota > Viridiplantae > Streptophyta > Magnoliopsida > Gentianales > Rubiaceae > Coffea > Coffea arabica. The sequence goes on along the minus strand of NC_092318.1, from coordinate 45,073,314 downwards.
TTTTCCTTTTAAAGCCAAAAGAAGTGACTAATGCTGTCCAGTGGTCCCCGTCGAAATTGAGAGCCAAAGTACCAAAGGAAAGCCCCTGCCAATTCCCCTTTTCTTGTTTCTTCTTGGTAGTAGAACTCTCGTACCAGCACTCCTCATCAGCAAGAGAAACGAAAATCTGTTTCTTCCCTCTTGTGGACCTAGTTAATGGAGCTTTGCCGAAGACTCCCACGTGTGAAGTAATTTGCTTCAGAAAGTCCCTCATTTTTTTTGTAATTGTCTGCTCCATTCCTTGAAATTAAGTTCAAATACCAAATATAAGTAGATATTAACAATTAAAACAATATTTGGTAGGGACAAGGGAAAAATTAATAATAAAATAACCAACAATTAACACCCTATCAATTAAATAGTGTAGTGATAAAAAGAACTTGTTTATAAAAACTTTGATAAAATATTTTACTTTGAGCTACAATCAGATAATTTAAAAGCTAAGAAATAGAAATTAAACAAAAAATACAAGCCAAAAATTTAAAATTACTTTTGAAAATTACCATTTTCGACACACAAAAGTTTGCTGCCTAACAAAAAGTCCTAGCTAAGCTACTGGTAGTCAAGGACTTTCAAGTAGAAGGAATAGTAAATGTTTTTGGTCTAGTGAAACAATGATGATGAAATGGTAAGTGCAAGTTTTTCGTAGGGCTATAAGTTACCTAAGGTTTCATTGTTTAGTGTGGCATATCAATAGTTAGAGTTCGTATAACATTATGGCAACGTGGGGTTCTAGATTTAATTCGTCTTTGATTGTAGAGCACCTTTCCTACTTCTCATTAAGTATTCTTAAGTTAGTTGAAGTCTTCCGCAAGTCATTAGTATTTGAGGGTGTTTTCTTGACTTATCATTAATATTTCTAAGTTGTAATTCCTTTGTAGGATTTGGTAATTTAAGAAGAGTCATAGTATCAAATATTAGTATAAGCTTCTTTTGGTATCAGTTCCTTAAGATATGTCGCTGTTGTTGGATAATCATGAATTTGGATGTAACTCTCAAACTTTTAATCCTGCCATACTACGTTTTACATATGATTAATTTGGTTAGAAGCCATAAGTTGGAATTTGTTTTACGCATAGATGCCTTTATAATTTTGTTGACATTGTAGTTTTAAGCCATTTAAATCCTCCAATAGAAGTATAGAATGTAAGAGCTTTGGAATGATAAATTCAATAAAGAGTCATGTATAATTGCGAGATGCTTAGGGTGGTGTAGACTATTGATAATTCGAGAACTACAATAGCATTTAAAACATTGTTCATTAGGATAGGATGATTTGGGAAATTTTTTTTTTATTATTCATAAGTTTCCTAATTATCTTTTTATTTTACATACACCACTTAAAAAAAGTGCTACAATAAATAAAATGAAAATCCTTTTCCCAACAATGATCTGAGAGCTACAGGGTTCGTGTAGATACGATGATTTGGGAAAAATTTTTCTTCTTATTCACAAAATATGTTTTTTAACCATATCTGACATACATCATATAAAAAGTACTAAATTAAATAAAATCAAAATTTTTTTCCAAATATTCTTCATGGTAATGGGAATAGCCCCAAGATTCCTAAGCACGAAGTGGGTACAAAAACTCATTTAATCTTATTATTGGGCCCTGGTTGGATTTGCTATGGATTATGGGTTTCACAAGTTTCAATTCAAATCAGTTGACAGTCTTGTTTACACATTACTAAAACTTATTTACATTGGCCTTCACTTATTTATACTCTAGGACAAACTGGTTTGAAATGAAACTTGTGAGGCCCCAGATTTGATGATTAGGGTGCTAAACAACAAAGATTGAGCTAGCTGGTCATATTTTTATAATACACCCTTGGAATCAAAACTAAAATCTTACAGAATGGGAAAAAAGATAGCTGCTTCATTCATTTCAATCTTCAGAAAGGATAAGAAACATTAAAGCAACCTGATTAACTGATACAGCAAAGCCAGTAGTAGTACAGAAGTAAAGGACTAGGGAGAAAAAAAACAGGTAAAAGGAATGAAAGTGACTGACCAAACTAAAGATACGTGAGAAGATCAGTAATCCATTTCATCTTCATGGGATGAAATGTCGATCTTCAGATCAGCATTTCCCAAGTCCATTTGTTCTTCCTGAAGTGGCTCTATAAAACTCGCAGAGAAGGGACAATGAGACACCTCAATAATTTCAAGAGTCGAACTCCCCAAACAAGAAGGAATCTCCTTTAAAGAGCCACAGCTTATCAATACTAGATTCTGTAGACTTGGAAAACAGTCCACGCCCTCGTAGGCAGTCCACTTGACAATATCCAAGGCAGATATTTCCAGAAATCTAACTTTAGGGAACCCCTCTTTTTCCATGTTCCATATTTCCCCCTTGAAGGCGTCACAGCGTAATTTGAGAACCTCCAGATTGGGAAGATTTTCGATCGCTGAAATTTTGCTCCAAGGGAAACGAAAACCGGATAGAGTCAACTTTCTGGTTGCCAAAGGGAATTGAAACTCAAACTGGCATGGATTTGGAAGCCATGTATCATGATGGAACATCAGATTCAGTGATTCTAGTCCACTTAGAAAGTCAAGTACCAGAATCTTGTCTGCCGAAACCCAATTATGTTCATTACCCGCAACGAGAGTGCATTTCAGCTTGTGGATATTAGGAATTTTTCTGAATACCTTGCGGATGGTTGCCCATGAAGAAAGAGATAAACCGGAGAAGGTATTCAAATCATACAAGTCTGCAGCAGTGTCAAGATTGTCTGTGGACAACTCAAAGTCCGTTATTTGTAAGCGCCTTAGCTTCTTCAGATTCCATATAGTATCAGGTAGTAAAATAGTCTGAACAACCATGTTAAAGATGAAAGTTTCCAAATTCGAGAGATTGTCTATGGAAGATGGAATTGATCTCATAGCTCCTAGAATTGCCAAGTACCTCAATTGAACCAATAATTCTAGTTCTCTAGGAAAAGCAGTACCTAGATTTATGTTGCTCAATTCTAACACTCTAACAAGTTTGAAGATACCAAAAATGGATGAAAGCTCAAGTCCACAACGTCGGAGCCTTTTACCTCCATAGGAGTGTATTAGAGAATGGATTGTGGGAGCAAATAACCTGGACTTGCAAAAGTGCTCTGGGTTAGAGTTGATGCATAGGCGGCGTAGGTTGCGTGGCACTCTGAAAGTATATATTTCATCATACCCACGTACCAGCTGCAGAAAATTTTCTTCTTTGCCTTTTGTCACACAAAACTCATGCAGCAAATCATGAACGCGACAAGCTTTGACACCACCAATGGAACTTTGCTTGGAAACAATGACCAAGCTTCTGTGGATAAGATCCATTAAGAAATCATTTGCCACATCCTCTACACTCTTGAACTCAGTTTTCTGGGTAAATCCTTCAGCCTCCCATAACCAAATCAACTTCTTAGTAGTGTGGTCATGGTCTTCTGGAAATGCTCTAAAGTATAGAAAGCATGGCTTCAAATTATCTGGTAAGTTCTTGTAACTCAACTCTATCGCAGCAGAGCATTGTTCTATACTAGAGACTATTCTTGAACTTAAACCGTCCACAAGTTCTTTCCAACCATGTTGGTCCTCATTTGCCAGAATTCCAGCTAGAATGACGATTGTAAGTGGCAGTCCTTGACACATTTCCACGATTTTCGTTTGCAATTCGCATAATTCTGGTGGAGGCAAATCATTTCCAGGAAATAACTTCATATTTAGCAAGTCCCAGCTTTCATCAGGAGTCAGCGGACGGAGGAAATGAGGCCCTTCACCAAGTTTGTCTATCGGAGCAGCAACATCAGACTTTCGACTTGTCACGATCACTCTACTTCCATTTCGATTGTCAGGGAATGATGCTTCCAATTCATTCCATGCTTCAGTGTCCCATATATCATCCAAAACAATGAGATATCTAGTCCTTAGCAGACCTCTTCTAACTTCTGCGGCCAAATCTTCTTCACACATCTCAGAAAAATTGGTAGGAGGCTTGGAGTGAATACAAGTCAAAATTTCAAGTAGCAGATTTTTTCTATGATACACTTGAGAGACAGTACACCAAGCACGTGTATAGAAATACGATGTAACAAAAGAATTATTGTAAACTTTTTTAGCTAAAGTTGTCTTGCCAAGTCCTGGCATACCTACAATGGGGACAATTTGCAGTTGGGATGATCCTCTTGTGAGTCGATTGATTATTGACGTTGCCTCATCCTCCAATCCCACGATCATGTCATTGATTATTGGCATGCTTCCCTGTGATGGCATGTTATTTGGTCTCTTGGTAACTTCCTTAACATTGAGATCAAGTGTTTTTCTATCAGAAATGTTCAAGGCCACAGCTTTGATGATCTTAATTTCTTTTTCAACAGAATCAAATGAGATTGAAGAAGAATCTAGAATATCTCCATCCAACAAGGAGTCGATAAGAAATTCTATATTGTATGCCACCTCAACAACACGATCCCAAAGTGCTTGAAGCTCCTGATCTTTATTGCGCAATTCCACAATTCTTCCCAAGAAAGAGCGTAAGTAAACAAGCTCTTCATGGATTGCATGAATTCGATAGTTTGAAAGAGCAACTGAATGAGCATCAGGATTTGTCAAATCTCCGATATATTTTAGAAGAAAATCGATAAATCCCAACTCATTAGTCCGAGGAAACTTGGATGATGGTGATGTTTCTGGATATTTCTCTGCAACTATTGCCTTGATAAGCTTTATCCTTTTCAGGAAATTTTGAAAAGACTCCAGATCCATTTCCTTGACTGATCCATCTTTAATTTCGTCGAGAGAAAGGGAAAAAATAACAAGTCCTGCATCACAGAGGAGGAGTCCAGTAAGATCTCTCATTTTCTCATCAAACACGTCAGGGTTCCCCTTGAGAATGATTCTCAAGGACCTCAACCCATCATAAACCATTTTCAATCGATCCTTCAAAGACATCATAACACAACCTCCAGTCTTTAGTATCTCCCACAGATAGATTAGGAGAGTATTGATGAAGACTCTGAATATGTGCTCATCTTTTTTCTCGTATGGTTGTCTTGATATCTTTGAAGCAATCAGGGCCTGGAAACAAGTCCTATGGACTTCGGGTTCTACAGGAATGATCTTCGGCAGCAGGTCCTGAACTGGATTTTCTTCTAACGGGAATGATCAAAAGCAACACAGGAGATAGTTGCATGCTGAAGAAGCGCTGAGCTTCCCCGGACCGAGCTGAACTGATGAGCTCGGGGTGCTGATGGAAGAGCTGATCCTAAGCCTGCAAAACAAACAAGGATGAACTAGCAAAAAGGGGGGCCCGAGGGTTGTCCCCGAGGGCACTCCGACGGTCAAGTTAGCTTTCCGGTGATTAGGGTTCACAGGGAGTATTGACGATCGGAGGTCATTTGCCGATAGTGAGCGTACCTTGTACAGTTGATGTCTGCTATTACTTATACCTGTTGAGGGAGTCCGACCTCCGTACGTTTCGGGACTTGCCCGGAATAGCCAGCATCCCGCACTCAGGAGGATTATCCCCGACCTCCTCGGGATGGACTCCTGCCTCCTTTACGAGCCCTAACAGGGCGGCCCAGGGCTGCTGCCAGGGGCCTGAGGTCAGGGCCCAGCTCGGCCCAGCTCGGCCCCGCCTGGGCTGCCACGTGTCTAGACCCAGAATAAGGCCTCTGCACTAGCCCCCTAGATTAGGTAGGACTGTCAGGCAGACCTAATCTACATCCGCCACGTGGGAGGCCAGCGCCGCGCACTACCCTGCCGAGGTCACCTCTAGTACAGTGCTGTTACAGGGACGCTGTGCCCGCGTCCTTTCAGTTGTCATACCTCTTCGGTTTTCGTACCGGCATTAAATGCGTTCACATGGGGGGCGGTTCAAATTCACGCAACCGTTTTCCCCCCACTCCTCCCCCTATAAATAGGGGGCACCAAATTCCCCTCTGTTCCATTTGCCACTTCCGCTTCCTCTTGTGCATTTTGAATTGCCACTCTCCTTGTGCATTCGCATTTCCATTTTCCAGCAGCTTCCGGTATCCTGTGCCCAGATTCCGGCGGGTCTCCCATCCCTCTTCTGCCTTGATCATCATCAGTAAGTCCCTTTTTGCGATTCATCTTCCCTTTTTGCAGTGTCCCTTTTTCCTTCTGCCACCTTCTGCTTTTTATGTCGGGTCATTCCGACGTGACTTCCACCGCACCCCCGAGTCCGGCCCGTCGCAGAGCCATCAGAATCCTCATTTCTTCCTCATCTTCGCCCTCATCCTCACCGTCGCCTTCTCCCCCTCCCCCTTCTTCCTCTTCCGCTTCTAACCCCGACCTCCTTGACCCTATAGTCATTATGAGTTCTCCTTCACCTCAGTCTCCTTCATCCCATTCTCCTTCTGCTCGCGCTCTAGAGGAGGCGGCCGAACTCGACGCCTACCTCGAGCGGGAGGCCGCAACCACCTCCTCTCCCCAGTCTCCACACGACTCCCCCGGCGGGGCCCAGGGCGGAGCTGGGGAGGACAGGGATCCCCCTGCTTCGGAGCAGGGGAATGATCCCGAATTCTCCTACGGTTATCCAGACCTACAGGAGGCCACCCTATCACCCCAGGACGGCGGCCGGGCCCGACGACCGAGCCTGCCGACCTCTCCCTGGCTTCGTAGCCATCTACAGGGAGCAGCTCATCGCAAGGCTCCGTCTCCCCATCCATTCAGCTCTAACTGAGATTCTGAACTACTGGGGGCTCAGAATCACCCAGCTTCACCCCACCTCTATCAGGATCATCACCGGATTCCTGATCTACTGCCTTCTCTGCGACATCCCTTACTCTCTCTCCCTCTTCCGAGCAGCCTTCATTCTTAAAACCGCCCTCCCTGGGTGGTACTACTTCTCCCGCCGTGGTCCCCAAACCAAGGGAGGGAAAGGTGCCCAGGAGTTGTTCTTTGAGCTCCCCTCCTCCGTGAAGGACTGGAAGGAGGACTTTTTCTTCGTTAAATCCACACATTTTCCCCCCAATGTGTGGAAGGTTGGGGGGGTCAAGGCCGACTCCTACCCGGAGGACCTGGGCTACGATACCCTCAACCAGCTGTTGGGCTCCAAGGTGAATCTTGATGTCACAAAGTTCTCCACTGAGCAGATATCCGCAGCCGGGCTGATTGGGACGTTGTCCGGATCCTCTGGGGAAGTGGTGACCCCCAAACCCAAACTTGACACCTGTAACGCTGGCTTTCCCCCTGTTGCATTTGCATATGTGTACTCTCTTTCCATCCTGCTCTGACTGACCCCATGATTCTTCTTGCAGTGAGGAAGCTGTCCAAGTTGCTGGGCGCGCCCATTGAGGAGGCGACCGCCACTCCTCAGCCAGAAGCTGCCCAGGAGGTCCCTGGGGCGACCCCGACCGTGGGGGGCGGCCAAGCCCCCCAGAAGGAAACGCAGGGAACCCCCTCCCCCACCAAGAAGGCCGCCAACAACAAGAAAAAGGCGGCCGGGCAGAAGAGGGGTCGAGTGGACGAGCCCTCCCAGCCCGGGAAGAAGCTCGCGCTGGTCCCCGCACATCCTTCTCCTCTCACGCTGGTCTCCGGGGGGCCAGTCCACCTGGGCGTGGGCTCCGCCGAGGAGCATGCCCAGGAGTCAACTCCCCCGAGCTTGTGGCACTTCCGCCACATAGCTCCCCTGAAGCCAGGCCAAGCCCCCACGATGCATGACCCCCGCCACTTCTGTCCGGGCTGGGAACTCTCCATCAACGACCGAGCCCAGTTTCCCGAGGTGGCTCGCGAGATGATGGTGGGCTCGGTCCTTCCTCGGGACAAGAGGTGGATGGAGCTGGCCAGCCCTTCCGAGCTCTTGGACGCATACTACACCGCCCAGACTCAAGTAAGTATAGCTCGTGGGTTAGTTTTTACCTCCGTGTCTGGGTTAAGTGATGTGGCGTGCTGACCCGTTCTCTTTCCTTATCAGTCCAACGCTGCCGGTGCTGCCCTGGCTACCCGCTTCTCCGAGCTGTCTCCCGACCTGGAGAAGTTGCGGAAGAAGAACCTGGAGGCGGAGAAGAAGCTCTCCCAGGCCCTTAAGGAGGCGAGCTCCCTTAAGGCCAAACTGGCCAAGGCCGAGGGGGAGTTGAACGAGGCTCAGGTCCAACTTGCCTCCACCAGGTCGGAGCTCGACCAGGAGAAGGCAGGCGTGGCCAAGCTGAAGGAGGACCACGCCCTCGAGCTCTCCGGCACCGTCAGCCGGGAGCGGAAGAAGGCTGTCCGGGAGTTCCTTTCTTCCGAGCAGTTTGAGGAGGACATCGCCCTCCTTAACCTGCCCATCCTCCAGGTCGGCGCTACGCGGGCCCTGGACAAGGTGAAGAGCCTCAACCTTCCTGGCTTCAACTTGGCGGACTTCAAGGACTACAATCCCGCGGCCGAGGAGAGGCTGGACTGGCTCTTCGACGGGTACCGCAAGGGGCATGCCCTGAAGGGGTTGGTAGGCCGAACCGACGTTGGGGCCGAGCTGGCGGAGGTCCCTTTGGAGGAGAGCGAGTCTCCTGGCAGAGCTGCTGGGAAGGAGCCGGTGGTCTAGGGCGGCGGCCACTCCAAAAACCCTTTCCGTCTTCTTATAAGGATGTGACCATGCTCCAGTTGAAAATGCTCTTGGAGGTCCATCTGAGACGGAAAGGTTCTCCCACCTGGGAAGCCTTCACCATACGCCTCTCAGCATGTTTAAGGTGTACCTTCAGCTCCTGCTCCAGGCGGACTACCAGCAAAAGGAAGGAGGCTCAAGCTGTATTCTCTTCATAGCTCGGCACATTTTGCAGCAGATAGGCAGCTCGGAAGCTTTGTAATAGATAGGCTTTGAATGCATATGCGAAATTTTGAAGAGTTATTCTGCCTTCCTTGTCTGCCCGCAACGCCATGTGCCGACCTCCTGGGCCGAGCACTCAACGCGTTACCTTTTCAATCCAGTCATGGAGTGGCCCAATCGGCAATCTAACTATTAAAATCATGCGCCGGCCTCTAGGGTCGAACACCAGATAGACCCACTAATGGGGTGTGCCAGTCTCTTGGGGCTGAGCACTTAAACATTAAGGGCGTTCCTGCCGACCTCCTGGGTCGAACGCGGAGCCCCCGGACTCGAAGGCCCGTGCCGACCTCTCGAGATCGCACGTCGGGCATCGAACTCCTCTTTCGCCGACCTCCTGGGTCGAGCGAGGAGTTTCTAGAATCCTCCCAAGCTTCCAAGTTTTTCTCCATCGTGTCGACCTCCTGGGCCGAGCACTTCCCCCGGATTCCTAATTCCCAGTCGTGCCGACCTCCTGGGCCGAACACTTGACCTCTTGGGATCGAACATCATGTGCCAGCCCCTTGGAGCTGAGTACTTAAACATTAAGCGCGTTCGTACCGACCCCTGGGTCGAACGCTTCACACCAAACCCCCTACTACCCCTAGCCCCCCACTAGGACAGTTAGTGAGGGATCGCTAAGTGTGCTAGTGCAAGGTGCAAACTTGAGCTTTCGAAAGGAAACAAGTACAAGTGAAATTAGAACAAGTATAAGTGCAAGCTGTGAAGTCGATCTTTTATTGAATGATAAAACAAAAATTCAGATTTCAAAGAACAGGCAACTGAACACCCTGGTCTAACCTATGCTACAAACAGTCGCAAATTGGAGAAGTGCCAAGTACGAGGTACTTCAGATCCATCCACCTTGGCGAGCCTGCAGTAGCCAGCTCGGCTCACCTCAAGGACCAGGTACGGGCCCTCCCAGTTTGGGTCGAGTTTGTTGGAACTGTAAGCTCTGCTGATCGAGTTCTTTCGCAAGACCAGGTCTCCTGGCTGGAACTGTATGCTCCTTACTCGGGCGTTGTGGTAGCGGGCGAGCTGGCTTTTGTACTTAGCCATCCGAATTGCTGCCTCCTCCCGCTTGGTCTCCACCCTGTCCAAGTTGCAGCTCAACTCTTCTTCGTTGGCTGTCGCAACGAAGTTCTGGGTCCGAGGAGATGGGAGGCCGATTTTCGCGGGGACCACTGCCTCTGCCCCATACGTCAGGGAGAACGGGGTCTCGTGAGTAGCCGCCCTAGGCGTGGTGCGATAGGCCCAGAGAACACTAGGGAGCTCCTCCAACCAGTTAGACTGGGCTAGCTCCAGCCTAGTTTTTAGTCCTTGCAAGATGGTTCGGTTGGCGTTCTCCACCTGACCGTTAGCTTGGGGATGGCCGACCGACGTGAAGTGTTGATTGATCCCGAGCTCGGCGCACCAGTCCCTGAAGGGGTTTTCGGCGAACTGGCGCCCATTGTCAGATATCAGAACATGTGGAATTCCGAAACGACAAACTACATTCTTCCAAAAGAACTTCTGAATCGCCTTCCCCGAAATAGAGACCAGGGGCTCGGCCTCCATCCACTTCGTGAAGTAGTCGATGGCCACCACGAGGTGCTCGTACCTTCCAGGAGCTCGGGGGAAAGGACCTAGGAGGTCTATCCCCCATTGGGCGAAAGGCCAGGGACTGTGAATGGGGATCATTTCCCGAGCTGGCTGGTGGCGCAGCGAGGAGTGCACCTGGCAAGCTCGGCATTTCTGTACCAGTTCTGCGGCGTCTCGGAAGGCGGAGGGCCAATAGTAGCCAAGAAGGAGACACTTTTTCGCCAGTACCCGAGATCCTACATGTGCCGCACATAGGCCTTCATGGACTTCCCGAAGTACTTAGTCGCCCTCTTCCGGGGTCACGCACTTTAGCCATGGGGACAAGTATGACCTCCTATAGAGGGTTCCCCCAGCGTAGGCGTATTTGGCAGCTCGGAGCTGGATTCGGCGGGCCTCGATTTTGCTCTCGGGGAGGGTACCCGAGCTGAGGAAGTCTATGAGGGGTGTCATCCAAGTGGCCGAGCTGTCTATAACCAGGACCTGGACCTGGTCGATACTTTTTTGTTTTACCACCTCTACCAAGACTTCCTTGCTCAGATGGGCAAATGAGGAGGACGCCAACTTTGAAAGGGCGTCTGCCCGCTTGTTCTGGGACCTCGGCACCCGCTCGATTTCAAATGTTCCGAACAAGGCCACCACCTCTCGTACCTTAGCCAGGTATTTCTTCATAACCTCGTCCTTGGCTTCGTACTCCCCGCGGACCTGGAGGACGACGAGGTGAGAGTCACTCCGGACTCTGATCGTGGTGATGCCCATCTGGTGGGCTATCCGCAACCCCGTCAACAGGGCCTCGTACTCCGTCTCGTTGTTGGATGCCGGGAAATCGAATCTAAGCGCGTATGTCAGTTCTTCCCCGGTGGGTGAGGTGAGCGGCAGGCCAGCTCCGCTCCCTTCCTTGCTCGAGGCGCCATCCACGAACAGCACCCACGGCTCCTCAGCCGGGGTGTCCGTGGGTGTCGGGGCTAACTCGGTCAGGTTTAAGTTAGCCCCCTCCGCAAGGAAGTCTGCCAAGGCCTGAGCCTTGATCGCGGTGCGAGGCCGATAACTAAGGTCATGCTCGGCCAGTTCGACGGCCCACTTGGTCATCCTGCCCGAGACCTCGGGCTTGGTGAGTATCTGACGCAGGGGCTGGTCGGTCAGGACTACAATGCTGTGAGTTTGGAAGTAAGGGCGGAGCTTGCGAGCAGCGTGTACCAAGGCAAGGACCAGCTTTTCCGCGGGCGTGTACCTCGTCTCTGGCCCTTGTAGAGCGCGGCTAACGTAGTACACCGGTCTCTGAACCCCCCCGTCCTCCCGCACTAAAACCGCGCTGATGACCTCGTTGCAGGCGGACAGGTAGAGAAACAGAGTCTCTCCTAGCTCCGGGGCGGTCAAAGTGGGCAGCTCAGCCAGATAGGCCTTCAGGTCGGTGAAGGCTTTCTGGCACTCATCTGTCCAGTGGAAATCCTTAGGCGCTTTCAGTACTCGGAAGAAGGGCAGCCCCCTGACCGCGGAGCGCGAGAGGAACCTGCTCAGGGCTGCCATCCTCCCCGTGAGCCGTTGGACCTCCTTTACGTTCCTCGGGGGGGCCATGTCCATGATGGCCTGGAGCTTATCCGGGTTGGCCCGGATTCCCTCCCGGGACACCAGGAAACCCAGGAACCTTCCTGATCTGACCCCGAAGGTGCACTTCTTCGGATTTAGGCGCATCCGGCTTTCCTGCAGGATGTCCAGGATCTCCCTCGGGTCGGGTAGGAGCCGCTGGTCAGTTCGGCTTTTGACGATCATGTCGTCCACATATACCTCCATGTTTTTGCCGATCTGATTTTGGAACAACTTGTTGACCAGGCGCTGGTAAGTAGCTCCCGCGTTCTTCAATTCGAACGGCATGGTCCTATAGCAGTAGGTTCCCTCCTCGGTGATGAAGGAGCTCTTATCGCGGTCCTCCTCAGCCATCTCGATCTGATGGTATCCCTTAAAGGCATCCAGAAAGCATAAAACGTCAAAACCCACGGTAGAGTCTACTAACCTGTCGATCCTTGGCAGGGGAAAATAGTCTTTCGGGCAGGCTTTGTTGAGGTCCGTGAAGTCTACGCACATCCTCCAGGTCTGGTCCTCCTTCTTGACCAGGACGGGATTGGCCAGCCAGGTCGGGTAGTAGACCTCCAGGATGATCTTGGACTCCAGCAACTTGCCTACCTCCGCCTTGATCACCTCATTCCTCTCGGGGGCAAAGCTCCTTTTCTTCTGCTTCACTGGCTTGAAGTGAGGGTCCACGTCGAGGTGGTGGACTGCCAGGTCTGTAGGGATCCCGGGCATGTCCTCCACCGTCCATGCGAAGACCTGGGAGTACTCTCTCAACAAGGCCTTCAAGCCTTCCTTCTCCTCGGCTGGCAGAAATGCCCCGATGCGGAAGACCTGGTCGGGCCGCTCCTCCCTCAAGGGGAATTCCTCAATCTCGTCCTGTGTGCCCAACTGCTGTGTCTCGTCCCCTGGGATGTAGGGCTCCAAACTAGTCGTCTGGGCGACCATCTTTTCCGGCCCGCGGAGCTTGGCCAAGTAGCAAGCTCTGGCCACCTCTGGATCACCGTGCACCTCGGCTATCCCTCCTGGAGTGGGGAACTTCACACTGAGATGGAGGGTGGACGGAATAGCTCGGAGGGCGTTCAGAGCTGGCCGACCCAGGAACACGTTGTATGAGGATTGCTGCTTGACCACCACGAAATTGACAGGGATGGTCCGGCATTTGGGGGCTTGCCCTACCGTGACCATCAGGGTGATCATTCCCTCTGGGTTAACAGGTGGTCCGGTGAAACCCACCAGAGGTGTTCGAACCGGGGTCAACTGGTCGTCCTTCAACCCGAGCTCCTTGAACACCCGATAGAACATAATGTCAACCGCGCTACCCTGGTCGACATACACCTTCTTCACCCGGTAGTTGTTGGTGACCACGTCTATCACTATGGCCTCGTGGTTCCCGGATGGTAAGGGGACCGCATTCCTTGGCCCGAAGGTGATCTCCTCCTCCATGCGCAACCGTTTCAGGGAGTCGTCCCCGTCGGGGGGTGGTCGCTTGTTCTTCCGAGCTGTGTGACTGTCTCCGCCCGTGGGACCTCCAGCGATGGTGTTTATCACCCCCGCTAGGTTCTGGCCGTCCCAGTCGGGAGAGTGGTTTCGAGGAGCGTCACGCCGCTCTGGGCAATCGCGACGCTGTCCCTCGTACCTATCTCCGTAGTTGTTGCGCCCGGGCTCTCGACCTGGTCGGCGTACGAACCGCCCTAGAAAGCCGCGCTGGATCAGGTCCTCGATCTCCTTACGCAGGGCCCAGCATCCCTCCGTGTCGTGTCCGACGTCGCGATGAAAGGCGCAGTATCTGTCCTGGTTCCTTTTGTTCCGTGGCGTCCCCATTTTGGGCGGCCGATCTCCCAGCTCTTCCGCTTCCATAACAGCCAAGATCTGGGCTCTGGGCCGTGTCAGAGGGGTGTAGGTCTTCTCTGGGAGTGGCAGCGGAGCAGGGGCCTTCTCTTTCGAGAGCCGATCGAAGACGTTTTTCTTGGACGGAACGTCCTTGCCCTCTGGGGGGTTTGTCCGACCTTTCCGATCTCCGAGCTCCCGATCTGATTCTTTCTTCAGGCGACCTGCCTCCTTCGCATTAGCAGCCTCATGCGCCCTGCGTAAGAGCTCCTCCAGGTTTGCGGGAGGCTTCTTGGCCAGGTCGTAGAAGAGCTCCTCTACCCTGAGCCCATTGGTGAAGGCGGCCATCGCCACTTTTTCGTCTTTCTCCCTGACCTGCAAGCTCTCCGCATTGAAGCGGGTCATGAAATTCCTCAGCGACTCATCGGGCCTCTGCCGGATGGACATCAGGTGGGTTGCGTTCCTCGCGTAAACCTTCGAGGAGACGAACTGGGCTGCAAACTGCCGAGCCAGCTCGGGAAAGCTCCGTATAGACCCCGGTGCCAGTCCCTGGAATCAGAGCCGTGCCTTCCCCTTCAGGAACATAGGGAAAGTTTTGCAGCGGACTTCGTTCGCGGCGGTTTGGAGGCGCATATGCGTCAGGAAGACCGAGAGGTGGTCTTCCGGGTCTGTAGAGGCATCGTACATCTCGATGCTCGGAATCTTAAACCTCCGGGGTAGCGGGTAGTCCTCTATCTCCCGGGTAAAGGGCGAGATTGCGTAGTTGTCCTCGTACGGCCGGGGCCTCAAGATCTGCTCGAGCTCATCCCGGGCAGGTTCCAGATAAAGGGGGTCGCGGGGTCGGCTCTTGACAGACCGAGCAGGGGAACGCTCGAACCCATTCCGTGTGGGCTTCCGCGGGGAGGGGTCTCTGGGACGGCTCCTTGCGGACCGGTCGCGGGAATACCTCTCGCTGTCTCCGACCACCGAGGCTCGCGGGCGAGGTGGAGTCCGTGGTCATTTCCTCCTGGGGGGCTGGTCTCGTGACTCATCCTCCGAAGGATCAGGGGGTGACTCCTTCTCCTTCCCCTTGGCCTTGGAGGTCTGCGCACCCCCAGCCCCGTCTCCCTCCTTCGCCTGTCGGATTATATCCTCCAGCATGGGTAGATTCTCCGTCACGAACTGGAAGATCTGTTGCCTCCGTTCCCCCGAAAGGGCTGATCCCCCGGCGCCCCGGGACGCCTCAGCCTCCTTTCCCTGGGACCCCTCACCGCCCCCAGGGCCGGTGCTCTCTACCGTGCGCTTGGATCGCGTCCTGGCCATCGACACAATCTCACTTACCTTACGGTTCCCACAGACGGCGCCAACTGAAGAAGCGCTGAGCTTCCCCGGACCGAGTTGAACTGATGAGCTCGGGGTGCTGATGGAAGAGCTGATCCTAAGCCTGCAAAACAAACAAGGATGAACTAGTAAAAAGGGGGGCCCGAGGGTTGTCCCCGAGGGCACTCCGACGGTCAAGTTAGCTTTCCGGTGATTAGGGTTCACAGGGAGTATTGACGATCGGAGGTCATTTGCCGATAGTGAGCGTACCTTGTACGGTTGATGTCTGCTACTACTTATACCTGTTGAGGGAGTCCGACCTCCGTACGTTTCGGGACTTGCCCGGAATAGCCAGCATCCCGCACTCAGGGGGATTATCCCCGACCTCCTCGGGATGGACTCCTGCCTCCTTTACGAGCCCTAACAGGGCGGCCCAGGGCTGCTGCCAGGGGCCTGAGGCCGAGGCCCAGCTCGGCCCCGCCTGGGCTGCCACGTGTCTAGGCCCAGAATAGGGCCTCTGCACATGCTGTGTTCACAGCGACAGATTTAGTGTGAGTCAGTAAAGGTCCCAATTGCCCATCATCGATGCCATGAAGTGTAACAAAACAGATGAAGTTTTTCAAGAATGTTAGCTTCTCTTCTAAGTCTTCGCATAGTTCTTCATCGTCTTCTAAGGCTTCTTCTAAGGAAACGTACCGAAGGCTCTTCAGAAGAGAGTCCATGACATCCATTAGGTCATCTTTCTTTACCAGGGACTTGCTAGACAACCTTGATGAGGTGTCTAAATCCTTGATTTCTTCTACGAGGGATGACGCTTTTTCTTCTAGATCATCGGGGATATGTTCCGCAAGTTCCATACGATATCCATCTTCCACACTAGTAAGATAGATCTTGTGAATCGCCTGTCCCACATTGGAAATGTAATCTTTCATCCTAATTACCAGTGCTCCTAGATTTGCATCATCAACATCGCCCCACTTTCTCACACAGAGAAGAAATGTTCTGAAAATTCCTAGAAGTATTTTTACTGCCCTCAATTCATTGAGTTCGTACTCCCAATCTGGAGTTTTAGGACACAGATTCTCCAGCAACTGCAGATCATCCAAGATGGCTGAAATGCAAGTAGGACAACTGGAGGCCATTTAACGAAAGGAAGATTAGTTAAATTTAGAGATGAAGTAAGCCAATGAATGATGAAAAAAGTTGTACAGATCTCTCTTTCAGAAACTAGGAAAGCTCTGAGCTCAGAAGAAGTTAGATCGAGGTTTTCGGACAACTGGAGGCCATTTAACGAAAGGAAGATTAGTTAAATTTAGAGATGAAGTAAGCCAATGAATGATGAAAAAAGTTGTACAGATCTCTCTTTCAGAAACTAGGAAAGCTCTGAGCTCAGAAGAAGTTAGATCGAGGTTTTCGTGAGAATTTGTGTACAGTGCAATTGGGAGAGCTGGTAAAGAGGGTCTGTCATTGCCTAGCTGGACCTGGTGGGATAATTTGGCCTTTTCTTTGCAGAAACTTTGATGCAAATATATATATTTCACATCTGGCTGATATTAATCTTTCTTTACTCCTATTCTTGGCTGGATATAGTTATTTCTTTTACTGAATTATTGGGCTCCTCACTTGCGTTATTTTATCTCAATGTGGGGACTCCACCGGTTCTGTTCTGAGATGTGAAAAGCCAATCAATCCTACTGAATTATTCGCTAAGGTTTTCGCTTTTGTCGAGCAACTTGCTCACATGCTTTCTTTCATAGTTTTGGCCAAAAAAAAAAAAAGGAAAGTATAAGAAATTTGACAGGTGAAAAAGTAATGAATTCCTCGTCGTAATCTGCTAGAATATTTTTATTTCCTTATTTTCGGTTAGTAATGTTTGACAAGCTTATTAGTTTACAACAATTACACGTTTAATCAAGTGCTCAACTCTTTCTGGATATTGAATTCCCAAAAAAGTGAGGCATTTCAAGAAAAATTTTCAAAGGGTAATATTTTTAAAACTTTTTCTCAAATTGTGAATATAGCATTTAGTGAAATGCAATCTTTTTTTTTTCACATGATGGATTTATAAATTTTTTTTTACTATTTGTATAGGTAGATATTACTTAAATAACGTACGAACGTATCGTTTAGAAATCACATTTATTGAATTTTTTTTTTCAAAACCTTGACTATTTGGGACCCTTTCTTAAAACTCTTATGATTTGGAAATTTCCTCCATAGTTGCTAGTATATATACTCACAATTAGATATATTATTTATTCATAAGGAATAATTTTGTAGCTGAATTATTGACCCAAAAAGCTGATCTTATATAGAGTCAGCAAGTCATAATTTTGTGCATGCTGTTTATCATATTTCGGGAAATGCTAAAAATTAGTAGGACTCTATTTTCATTTGTTTATCTTTGACACTTTTTTTTTTGTCCAAATAGTTTCAACAACTTGCTCATCTTAACCTTTGATTTTTATTGACTCCTTATAATACTTACTAAGAATATGGGAAAAGATATTAATGAGCCTGTTAATTTGTTAATGTTGTCATAATATGCACATTATCGAGAGCTCATATTGACTATTTTATTATAGTTCAAAACTTTTGTGGTGAGATTATAAATAGCAAGAGATTGGTAATTTGGTCAGTTCACGAAATCATATGCTTTTCACTTGACTGGTTTCTTGGCTGACCCAACTTCGAGCACTAAAAACCAAATACAGAATTGTTTGATTCCATTGAATTGAAGCCACAGCTGGCAATGATTTTGTGTTTCAATTAGTTATTAGAATAAAATCATTACTTGAGCAATGTGAACCTAAGATTGTGAAAGATTGTTAGTCAGTCAGATAATCCTGGTCTGAAAACACCATTGGTATTCCTGGTCAAAAGTTCTCGTGATGGGAAAAAATTACAAAAAAGAAACGCAAGACTCCAAGCAGAGTTTGTCAGGTCTGGTCTTTAGAAATTGACCAATGAGAATAAGAGGAATCTTGACAATCAAATAAAAATAATAATAAAGCAAATAAAACACATGATTTGGTTGAATTGACCTATATCCACGAGCCAAAGGGAAGCAAATTTAGTCCACGGACGAGAGGCGAAGGGATAACAAATTTATTATAACTAAAAAAGAATATAAAAGAAAGAGTACGAAATTCTAGGAAATAATTTCAAGGCCAGCAGACGCCTAAAACTGAAAACATAAAAGGGACTAAATAATTCAAAATGCTTAACGGTCCAAAGTCTCATAATTAGTTCATTTCGTTTGATGTTTAACCAAAACTCCTCTCAAATTGGGTGTGGGTCTCCTAAAATTCTCTTGAACTAGTGCATACGGGGCACTTGGACTGATGCCCTTAACACATTTAAATTCACTTAAATGCATTGTATTTATAACTAGTAAGAGGAGAGATTTTTTTATAAAACTTCTAATGTGGGGATACAAAAATTAAATTCAATAATCTCCATCTTGGCGTGCATAAATATCAAACATACTCCACTTTTTTCACAAAGTCTCAAATGAATCCCAATGAACCACAAAAGTGCCAACAGACCTCAATGACCTACCAACGAGCCAAGATGCAAAAGATTTATCGAGTCCCAACGGATCAAAACTCATAAAATGTTCAACAGATCCCAATGGGCTAAAATATCAAACATAATAATCTTGCTTCATCCTCAACGAGTTCCAATAGGCGAAATAGCTTTTCAAAATTCAACTAAACTCCAATGGGAGATTTTTCTTCACTCTCTGTAGTGTAGCGTTAAATCAATATTTCGAAATTGATATTGATAGTCTGTTATCATCATCGTTGTCACCGAACCCAAAGCCTGAAACTCTGATACCAGTTTGTTAGGTTTGGTTCTAGAAAATTGATCACTAAGAACAGTAGGGTTCTTGGCAACCCAATAAAAACAATAACAAAGCAAATAAATAAAATAGAAAAACATAAAATTTTACGTTGTTCGGTCGAATTAACCTACGTCTATTAGCGAAGGAGTAACAGATTTACTATAACAAAAAAGAGTACAAAATTCTAGAAGATAATTCCAAGACTCAAAAGAGACTAAACAAAAGAGACTAAATATTATAAAATGCTTAATGGTCCAAAGTCTCGTTATTTGCTCTTCTCATTTGATATCTAACCAAAACTCCTCTCAGACTAGAGTGTGGTCCTCTAAAATTTTCTTGATCTAGTATATATGACACTTGAGTTGGTACCCTTAGCATATTTAAATTCACTTAAATTTATTGTAATGATAACCATTAAGATGAGAGATTTCTTTGTAAAACTCCTGATGTCGAATATGAAGACAGACTCAGCAACAGAATTGAATAATGCAAGTGGCAAATTGGGGACAAAAGGAAGGAAGAGGAGGAGGAGAAGGAAAGATTCATAAGTACTAGGTGGGTACAAATTACTCATTTAATCTCATTATTGCGCTTGGGTTGGACAGCTAGACTGCAAAACCTAGCAGAAAGAAATTGTAGAGGTAGACAATGGAAAAAAGAATTGGTAAATTATGAAATCCTAGTAATTAAATTAGTCGATGGCATTCGTTCTTTTTTGTAAGCAAATTACGTACTAATGGTATGAAAAACTTGACTAAATTTGTAGTTATTCTTCAAAACATAACTAAAATTTGAAAAACAACAACAGCTGCCTCATTCATTTAAATATTTAGAAACAACAAAAATCCTAGGAAGTGATCCTACCACACAGGTTTGAGACGGGATAATGAACAATAAAACAAAATGAGTAACTTGATCTTGATGTTAGACTGATGCAACACAACTAGTTACACTACAAAAGTAAAAAAAAAATAGAGAAAAATAAAATGAGTAAATTGGTTGTCCATACTAAACAAACTTGAGAAGATCCGCAGTCCATTTCTTTGGATGAAAATTTCCCATGTCCATTTTTATCTCCTGAAGTGGCTCTATAAAACTTGCAAGAGTAGGGACAATTAGACACCTCAATTATTTCAAGACTTGAATTACCAAACAAGAAGGGATCTCCTCCAAATAGTGACAATCTTCCAAAATTAATTTCCTTATCCATGGAAAACATTCCACGCACTCAGAGACGGTCCACTTGACAATATCCAGGGAAGCCAATTTCAAGAAACTACCTTTTAGGGGCCGCTGTTCTTCCATGTTCCATTTTCCCCCTCAAATGCTCCGTCAAGTAATTTGAGAACCTCAAGATTAGGTTGATTTTCGATTGCTGATATTTCGCTCCAAGGGAGTAAAAACGCGAAAGATTCAATTTTTTAATAGTGGAAGAGAATTGAAACTCAAACTGGCATTGAACATAGCTTTTCAACTTCAAAATAAGTGATCTAGTTGACTTAGAGAGTCAAGTACTAGAATCCTGTCGGATGCACCCGAAGCAGGATAATCCGATTCAAGGATTTCGATGCTACATTTCAGCTTGTGAATATTGGGAAACTTTCTGACTATCTTGTCCGCATTCTCCCATGAAGAAATAATTGTGTCAGATAAAGTATCTAAATTGCATAACTGTGCAGCATCATCAAGATTGTTGATGGGCAACCGAAAAGTGGAATAAAATCTAGGCTTTCTCCTAATGTGCAAATGCCTTAATTTCTTCAGATTCAACATGGTATCTGACAGTGAAACAATATGAGAAAATGTTCCCACAATGAAAGTTCCCAAGTTTGTTAGATTGGTTTATGGATGATGCAATGGACTTTCATGGTTCCTAGAACTGCCAAATACCTCAGCTGAACAAGTAATTCGTTCTTTTGGTAAAGTAGAACCTAGACTGGGATCAGTTTAAGAGACTGGAGCTAAAAGACTGGGTGGATTGGAATTTGGAACCTCCGAGAGAGAAATGTTGGGACAGATAGGGAGGTATGCTGGCAATTATTATTTGAGAACTTGGTCTATTTGGCCTGGTCAGCTAGAAATGCTTTTTGCTGTGCAGGGGATGGCAGCAAGCTGAGATGTAGCTATAGGCAAGTACTAGCTCAAGCAAAGCAAGTGCAAACAGCGTTGCAGAAGGAAGGTAAGATGGAGGGGAAGGAGTTGATGTCTATTAGTTGGGTAAAGCCACCAAAGGGCTGGATGAAAGTCAATGTAGACGGGGCTACTACAGCTAACCCAGGAGAGGCAAGAGGAGGGGGACTAAATGACTAATACGAGACGATAGGGGTCTATGGAAGGGGGGTTTTGTAGCGAACCTAGGGATAACCACAAATGTAGTGGCGGAGCTGTGGGGAATGATGTACGGCTTAGAAATGGCTTGGGAGCAAGGGCACAGGAAAGTGGTGTTAGAGTCAGACATTAACAGCATTATCTCTGTTGAAGACTGGCACTAGCACAGGTCTTTACTCGAATCTTGTTAAGTAGATACAGGAATGATTGAGGAGGGAATGGGAAGTTATGCTTGTCCACACTTGGAGAGAGGGAATGCGAGTGCGGACTTTTTAGCCAAGAGTAGTTTGAGGCAAGAAATGGGAGTGAAGTGGTTGGAGTAGCCCCGAGTCGACTGAGAGAGATTTTGGGCCAGGATATCATGGGACTGACAGTTCCCCGTCTAGTGTCCTTGTACTGAGCCAGAGGCTCTCCAATGTACCCAAAAAAACAAAAAAAAAAGTAGAACCTAGACTTATGTGTATTAGAGAATTTTCAAATTTGATCTAATACAACAAATCATTCCTACTAAATCTTTATAGTGTTGAGATTGAGAATGATCAAGGGTTGCAATCTTTCTTCATTAATTTGTGACTTCATCTTGAATTTTGATCAAAAAGTGTTGGGCTCAGAGAGAGCCTAACTCGGGGAGAATTTAACCATGAGTTAGAATGGGAACCACAACCATGGGGTTGACACCACATCCAACCCAAAACCTTAAGGTATTGAGTCTATGGATCATTCCTACTTATATGTTTCTCATTCTACTCATCTCTTTCCGATGTGGGATATTGATTCACACTTGATATCCCAACAATCTCCCCCTCAATTGTGGATCTCTTCCACATCGGACCTCTCTCCCTAGCCCATCCACTCCATCAAGCCCACTTCAATTTGGAGTGTACGATTCTTGCTCAAGAGCCCACATGCGCTTGCCTCACTGCAGGTCTGCATGATTCTTTTTTTTCCTCGCTCTTATCCAAGTCACGCCTTACCACTCCCACTGGCTTTTTATCCTGGAGTCACTGCCTAGCCGAACCATCGGCTCTGATACCACTTGTTGGGCTCAGAGAGAGCCTAACTCGGAGAGAATTTAACCATGAGTTAGAATGGGAACCACAACCATGGGGTTGACACCACATCCAACCCAAAACCTTAAGGTATTGAGTCTATGGATCATTCCTACTTATATGTTTCTCATTCTACTCATTTCTTTCCGATGTGGGATATTGATTCACACTTGATATCCCAACAAAAAGTTTCTCAACACTAATGCAAGTGTTCATATAGTTTTTGGATATTCAAACATTAGTTTTTGGATGTTTAAATACCATTTCGGTGGCAATTAACCATCAATCCTAGTTTGAAAATAATAAAAACCATTGTACATTTTCTGTTTTCGAAGAAAAAATGATCCTATTAATGATTATGTCTACTGTGAGATCATTCAAACCTTCGAATTTTTCTTATGATTAATTCCAATAAACTCCCTTAAAATACCTTTTCTTCACATTACCTCCTTGAACATTTAATTGAACCAATCAACACTAGTGTTATTACAATTTTCACAATCAGGTACTATTTAATCAGGAAGCTCAAATTTTTACCGGAATTAGTCATATGCAACACATAATCATTTCATAAAGCGATCAAATTAACCCACAATTTCTTAATTATAAAATTTTATTTATTTACTCTTGATCGAAAATTTTCTAAAACAATCTAGTAATTCCCCATAATGCCAAAAATTCTATTATTTATAGCTTTTGGCTTATTATCATAATTGAAATTTATTTTCAAGCCTTGTTTTGATGGTCACTTTTCCCCCTAAAATTTTTTACATTTTTTTGTAAACACATTTTCTAATCATCTTTTTATCCCACATACATCAAATTGTTACAGTGCATTTTTCTATAAAAACTCTAAAAAATTGCAATCAAAATCGGAAAAACTCATAGAAAATATCATTGTGAAGTACAACGTATTTTATGTTTGAGTAGGTCAAATGTCTTTACAAAGGTGTAATTATCTAGAGTTCATCTTAGTAGTTTAATTAGTTCTACAATCTGGTCAGTTCATGAAACCATGTATGCTTCACGTGACTGGTTCAACCTAAAATTGAGCTGCTAGACCCAATGGTAGTTGAATGGGAAGTTTGTAATAGTACAAGGATGGATTTGTTCAATTAAATGTTTAGCGGGGCAATGTGAACAAAGACACTTTTGCAGGCGGTTTATTGGAATTCACTCTTTATCTTATCGCCACACCATTTCCATTAATTATTCCATCTGGTTGGCTGACCGAGTTTTTAACACAAAACCAAATACAGAATGGTTGGATTCCATTGAACCGAGGAGTAGTACACTATGTTATATTCTTGTTAGTGTACCAAGAATCAACAATCATGGGCTATTGCACAGGCAGGGTTTATTCAGTGCATATTTTCGGATAGCGATTGAGGATTCCCTTGCAGAAAAAAAAAATCAATAATCATGACTAGTTTGATAATTTCATTAGTTATTAGAATAAAATCATTGAGCGAGCAATGTGAAACTATCAGCTTGAACCTCTTTTTGATCCATCTTTCAGAACAATTAGTCTGATAATCCTAGTCTGACAGTCCTGGTTAGACTTTCTTGTGAGCAATGAATGAAGAAAAGGTTCGCATGATGGCATAAAGTACAAAAAAGAAACGCAAATTCCCTATCCAAAAGTGTTCTTACCTTCTTGGGACTAAATAAAATTGTGTAATCCAAGTGGCAACATGGGAAAGGAAAAAGAAAGAGACAATCTATTAAATCTGGCGGCAGACTGGATTCATTTTCATGCTTATTGATACTAGTTAGTACCATACAAAATGCTTGATGGTTTAAGTTTATTTATGATACAGAACGATGAAGCTGATAGAGCACAACGAACCGGGATTCTGGAACTTAACGTTTGAATCAATAAAAATGCCACATAGGATTCTTAATTTTTAAGAGTACTTAAAGAAAGCCCAAACATTCTTGGAAATATAACTGAAAAAAAGGTTGCTTCATTTAAATCTTTAGAAACAATAATAATCCATTTCAAGAATAGCATGATCTTGATGGTAGACTGATGCAACACTACTAGTAAAGTCAGCATTTCAAAAGTGAGATGAAAAAATTTATTTCATGAAATATGAGAAATATTTTAAATGATTTTTCTTTAATTAATCACCAACAGAAATATATGTGGCTTGAAGAAGAATAAAGTCACAATCATATTAAGGGTGTGTTTGCTTCCCACTGAATTGGAGGCTTAGAATTAGAAATGTGATTGAAAGGACATTTGGTTTGTTCAAGAAGCGGTGGGCCATTTTGAGAGATGCATCTTTTTTTGATGTTAAGACTCATGTCATGATAATTAATGCATGTGCCATCCTTCATAATCTTATTCGAGTAGAACAACCAAATGACCCTTACTTGGATGAAGTTGATGCTGAGATGCGAAGAGTACAACATGAGGTTGATGATGAAGATGAAATGGAAGATGAAGATGAGGAAAATGGAATGGAAGATGATGGTCCAAATAATGATGGTGGTGTAAATGCTTTTAACGAGAATCGAATTCGAACAGTACAACCAACTAGCGAGTGGACACAATTTAGGAATGCTTTAGCACGAGCAATGTTTATTGACTATCAAATTAGACAAAGCCATCATGGAAGTTGAAATTTGATAGGAATTTATTCGAACTTAATTTAATATTAGAATGGCCATTTATTGAAAAATAGTAGCAATGTATAACTGTGCTTTTCTTTCTCTTTTCTTTTTTGGCTAAAAACATTTTGTTTGCGTATTCATCTATTGAAATTTCTTGTAAGATACAAAACTCACATATTTATAATAGGTACAAGTTATGATTTTCCTCCCAATTCATATCATAGAGTAGGCTTTTGATTTTCTAAAATTTAAAGTTCTTAACTTTAAAAAAGTATCAAGGTTTTAACTCGATAAATATTAACTACTTTTTAAGTTAGAATATACAATTATTTTTTATTTAATATAATTTAATTTAAAAAAAAGAATTTTTTTATTTTTGCAAAAAGGGAACTAATTTTTTTTCTTTTAAAGCTTTATTAACAATTAGTTAAATGCAAGAAAAAATAAATTATTAAAGGTACTAATTGGTTTTTTCCTTAAAGCTTTAGTAACAATTAGCTAAATGTTAAAAATTATTATATAGTAAAAAAAAGAAATTTTTTATGTAAGGAAATATTAGTTGGAAACAATTCTAATTTTTAATGAATTCTTCTCCCATCCAAACAAAGAATTTAAAATTTCAAATGAATTATGTATCAATTCTATGCATTACCCAAACAAAAGAATTCAAATGTTTTGGAATTCCAATTCATAGAATTCTAATTTTATAGAATTCCAATTCCAATGCAATTCCAATTCTGTAGAACCAAACGCACCCTAAGAGTAAAAAACCCTTTTGTGTATTTTTAACGCTCTAATTAATAGATTTTTTTTTTTTTGCTCCGTTGAACGTCCGACAACGTATATTAACAATTCCTCTGTGCATCTTTTGCGCCATTATTACTGCCAGCAAAACACCATGTGCAACGCAAGGTGAAAATAGAAAGGCCAGTCAACGTAGTAATGGGAATAGCCCCAAGATTCCTAAGCACGAAGTACAGTAGTACAGAAGTAAAGGACTAGGGAGAAAAAAAACAGGTAAAAGGAGTGAAAGTGGCTGCCCAAACCAAAGATACTTGAGAAGATTAGTAGTCTGACTTATTAAGGATCTTCAGGTCTGTATTTCCCAAGTCCATTTGTTCTTCCTGCAGTGGCACCATAAAACTTGCAGAGAAGGGACAATGAGACACCTCGATAATTTCAAGAGTCGAACTCCCCAAACAAGAAGGGATCTCCTTTAAAGAGCGACAGCTTATCAATGCTAGTTTCTGTAGACTTGGAAAACAGTCCACGCCCTCGTAGGCAGTCCACTTGCCAACATCCAAGTCATCTATTTTCAGGAATCTTACTTTAGGGAAGCCCTCTTTTTCCATGTTCCATATTTCCCCCTTGAAGGCTCGATCAAGTAATTTGAGAACCTCCAGATTGGGAAGATTTTCGATAGCTGAAATTTTGCTCCAAGGGAAAAGAAAACCGGATAGAGTCAACTTTCTGATTGCCAAAGGGAATTGAAACTCAAACTGGCAAGGAAGACGTGTATACTGATCGAACATCAGATTCAGTGATTCTAGTCCACTTGGAAAGTCAAGTACTAGAATCTTGTCTGCTGAAACCCAATTATGTTCATTACCCCAAACGAGAATGCATTTCAGCTTGTGGATATTAGGAATTTTTCTGAATACCTTGCGGATGATATCCAAAGAATGAAAAGACACACCGGAGATGGTATTCAAATCACACAAGTCTGCAGCTGTGTCAAGATTGTCTGCGGGTAACATAAAGTTCCTTATCTGTAAGTGCCTTAGCTTCTTCAGATTCCATATAGTATCAGGCAGTAAAACAACCCCACGAAATGTTTCCACGATGAAAGTCTCCAAATTTGAGAGATTGGCTATAGAAGATGGAATTGACTCCATATTTCCTAGATTTGCCAAGTACCTCAATTGAACCAGTACTTCTAGTTCTCTAGGAAAAGTAGTACCTAGATTTATGTTGCTCAATTCTAACACTCTAACAAGTTTGAAGATACCAAAAATGGATGAAATCTCAAATGCACAATGTCGGTGCCTTTTACCTCCATCGGAGTGTATTAGAGAATGGATTGTGGGAGCAAATAACCTGGACTTGCAAAAGTGCTCTGGGTTAGAGTTGATGCATAGGCGGCGTAGGTTGCGTGGCACTCTGAAAGTATATATTTCATCATACCCACGCACCAGCTGCAGAAAATTTTCTTCTTTGCCTTTTGTCACACAAAACTCATGCAGCAAATCATGAATGCGACAAGCTTTGACACCACCAATGGACCTTTGCTTGGAAACAATGATCAAGCTTCTGTGGATAAGATCCATTAAGAAATCATTTGCCACATCCTCTGCACTCTTGAACTGAGTTTTCTGGGTAAATCCTTCAGCCCCCCATAACCAAATCAACTTCTCAGCAGTGTGTTCATGGTCTTCTGGAAATGCTCCGAAGTATAGAAAGCATTGCTTCAAATTATCTGGTAAGTTCTTGTAACTCAACTCTATTGCAGCAGAGCATTGTTCTGTACTAGAGACGATTCTTGAACTTAAACCATCCACAAGTTCTTTCCAACCATGTTGGTTCTCATTTGCCAGAATTCCAGCTAGAATGATGATTGTAAGTGGCAGTCCTCGACACATTTCCACGATTTTCATTTGCAGTTCGCATAATTCTGGCGGAGGCAAATCATTTCCAGGAAATAACTTCATGTTTAGCAAGTCCCGGCTCTCATCAGGAGTCAGCGGACGGAGGAAATGAGGCCCTTCATCAAGTTCATCTCTCGAAGCAGCAACATCAGACTTTCGACTTGTCACGATCACTCTACTGCCGTTTTGATTGTCAGGGAATGATGCTTCCAATCCCTTCCATGCTTCGGCGTCCCATATATCATCCAAAACAATGAGATATCTAGTCCTTAGCAGACCTCTTCTGACTTCTGCAGCCAAATCTTCTTCACACATCTCAGAAAATTTGTCAGGAAGTTTGGAGTGAATACCAGTCAAAATTTCAAGTAACAGATTTTTTCTGTGATACACTTGAGAGACAGTACACCAAGCACATGTATAAAAATGCGATGTAACTAAAGGATTATTGTAAACTTTTTTAGCTAAAGTTGTCTTGCCAAGTCCTGGCATACCTACAATGGGGACAATTTGCAGAAGGGAGGATCCTCTTGTGAGTCGATTGATTATTGAGGTTGCCTCATCCTCCAATCCCACGATCATGTCATTGATTATTGGCATGCTTCCCTGTGATGGCATGTTATTTGGTCTCTTGGTAGCTTCCTTAACTTTGAGATCAAGTGTTTTTCTATCAAAAATGTTCAAGGCCGCGGCTTTGATGATCTTAATTTCTTCTACAACGGAATCAAATGAGATTGAAGAAGAATCTAGAATGTCTCCAACCAACAAGGAGTCGATAAGAAATTCTATCTTGTATGCCACCTCAACAACACGATCCCAAAGTGCTTGAAGCTCCTGATCTTCATTGCGCAATTCCACAATTCTTCCCGAGAAGGAGCGTAGGTAAACAAGTTCTTCATGGATTGCATGAATTGGATAGCTTGAAAGAGCAACTGAATGAGCATCAGGATTTGTCAAATCTCGGATATATTTTAGAAGAAAATCGATAAATCCCAACTCATTAGTCCGAGGAAACTTGGATGATGGTGATGTTTCTGGATATTTCTCTGCAACTATTGCCTTGATAAGCTTTATCCTTTTCAGGAAATCATGAAAAGATTCCAGATCCATTTCCTTGACTGATCCATCTTTAATTTCGTTGAGAGAAAGGGAAAAAATAACAACTCCTGCATCACAGAGCAGGAGTCCAGTAAGATATCTCATTTTCTCATCAAACACGTCGGGGTTCCCCTTGAGAATGATTCTCAAGGACCTCAACCCGTCATAAACCATTTTCAATCGATCCTTCAAAGAAATCATAACACAAGCTCCAGTCGTTAGTATCTCCCAAAGATAGATTAGGAGAGTATCGATGAAGACTCTGAATATGTGCTCATCTTTTTTCTCGTATGGTTGTCTTGATATCTTTGAAGCAATCAGGGCCTGGAAACAAGTCCTATGGACTTCGGGTTCTACAGGAATGATCTTCGGCAGCAGGTCCCGAACAGGATTTTCTTCTGGCCGGAATGATCTAAAGCCCCACAGGAGATAATTGTGTGCTGTGTTCACAGCGACAGATTTAGTGTGAGTCAGTAAAGGTCCCAATTGCCCATCATCGATGCCATGAAGTGAAACAAAACAGATGAAGTTTTTCAAAAATGTTAGCTTCTCTTCTAAGTCTTCCCATAGTTCCTGCTCTTCATCATCTTCTAAGACATCTATTAAGCAAACGTACCGAAGGCTCTCCAGAAGAGAGTCCATGACATCCATTAGGTCATCTTTCTTTGCCAGGGACTTGCTAGACAACCTTGATGAGCTGTCTAAATCCTTGATTTCTTGTTTGAGGGATGACTCTTCTTCTTCTAGATCGTCGGGGATATCTATATCATGATCCGTACGATATCCATCTTCCACACTAGTAAGATAGAACTTGTGAATCGCCTGTCCCAGTTTGGAAATGTAATCTTTCATCCTGACAACCAGTGCTCCCAGATTTGCATCATCATCATCGCCCCACTTTCTCACAGATAGAAGAAATGGTCTGAAAGTTCCTAGAAATATTTTTAATGTCCTCAAGTCAATGAGCTCGTCCTCCCAATCTGGAGCTTTAGGACACAGATCCTCCAGCAACTGCAGATCATCCAAGATGGCGGAAATGCAAGTAAGACAACTGGAGGCCATTTAACGAAAGGAAGATTAGTTAAATTTAGAGATGAAGCAAGTCAATGAATATGGCTAGGAATGATGAAAAAAGTTGTACAGATCTCTCTTTCAGAAACTAGGAAAGCTCTGAGCTCAGAAGAAGTTAGGTCGAGGTTTTCGAGAGAATTTGTGTACAGTCCAATTGGGAGTGCTGGTAAGGAGGGTCTGTCAATGCCTAGCACCTGGTGGGATAATTTGGCCTTTTCTTTGCAGAAACTTTGATGCAAATATACTTCCATTGCAGAAGAAGTGGAGAGCTACTGAATTATTGGGCTCCTCCTCACTTGCATTATTTTATCTCGATATGGGGACAACACCGGTTCTGTTCTGAGATGTTGCGCTTGTTTTCACAGTTTACTTTCACAGTTTTGCCCAAAAAAAAAGGGAAAGTATAAGAAATTTCACATGTGAAAAAGTAATGAATTCCTCGTCTGTGGCCTTGTTTGGTAGACAAATTTTTTGCTAAGTTTGTTTATTACAAGTTTTTTAAAAAAATTTAGCTACAGTAACCTCAAAAAACTTCTCAAAGTTTTTAAACTATACACTTCAAAATATTAAAAAAAAACACACTTCAAAAATTTTTTAAAAAACTTCTACAGTAAGTTATAATAAAGTTTTAGACAAACATCCAAAAAACTCACTTGCCATTTTTGGTCAGTAATTTTTGACAAGCTTATTAGGCTACAACACTATGTTTAATCAAGTGCTCAACTCTTTCTGGATATTGAATTCCCAAAAAGTGAGACATTTTAAGAAAAAATTTCAAAGGATAATCTCCCTCCATCTCATTGAAATTATTATATTTTTCATTTTGGAATGTCCCAAAACAACTGTCATGTTAGTAAAGTTGAAACACCTTTTAATCTCTCTTTCCAATATAGCCTTTTTTTCTAATCATATGCATGTTACCATTCAAATTTAAAATTTGAATTTGTGGGGATAAAATTAAATAGAAAAGTATAAATATCACAATCAAATCACTATTTTTAAAAAGTTGGATTTCCCAAATATAACTAAATAAATGGGACGGAGGTAGGGCTGCAAACGAGTCGAGTCGAGTCGAGTCGAGTTTTGGGTTAATCGAGCCGAGCCTCGACTAAATTTTACCAAGCTCGAGCTCGAGCTCGACGAACGGCAATTTTCGAGCTCGAAAAAAATTAAAAAAATAATTATTTTATTTTTAAAAAAAATAAATAAAATAATATATTTTTTAATAAATAATAAAAATATTAAGGATATATATGTAATTTTACTATTAAAATAAAAAATATATATACTTAAAAATAAAAAATATATATATACTTAAAATAAAAAAAATAAAAAATATTATATATATACTCGAGCTTGCAAGAGCTTAATATTTTGAGCTCGATTTCGACTCGAACCAGCTCGAGCTCGACTCGAGCCGCTCGCGAGCGGCTGGATTCGTTTGCAGCCCTAGACGGAGGGAGTAATTTTTTTTAACTTTTTCTCAAATTGTGAAAAGCACATTTAGTGAAATGCAATCTTTTTTTTTCACATGATGTATTTATATATATTTTTTTACTATTTCTATAGGTAGATATTACTTAAATAACGTACGAATGCATCATTAAGAAATCACATTTATTGAATTTTTTTTCAAAACCTTGACTATTTGGGACCCTTTCTTAAAACTCTTATGATTTGGAAATTTCCTCCATAGTTGCGAGTATATAGACTCACAACTATATATATTATTTATTCATAAGGAATAATTTTGTAGCTGAATTATTGACCCAAAAAACCTGATCTTATATAGAGTCAGCAGGTCATAGAAAATTGAACCAGTGCATGCTGTTTATCATCTTTCGGGAAATGCTAAAAATTAGTAGGACTCTATTTCCATTTGTTTATCTTTGACATTTTTTTTTGTCTAAATAGTTTCAACAACTTGCTCATAACCTTTGATTTTTATTGACTCCTTATAATACTTACTAAGAATATGAAAAAAGATATTAATGAGCCGGTTAATTTGATAATGTTCTCATAACATGCACATTATCGAGAGCTCATATTGACTATTTTATTGTAGTTCAAAACTTTCGTGGTGAGATTATAAATAGCAAGAGATTGGTAATTTGGTCAGTTCACGAAATATGCTTTTCATATGACTGGTTATATATTTACGTATGCGGCTTTCTTAATTGCCTCTATGTCGGGCAAATTTGATTAATTTTGAAATTTATTTTTGAAGTGTTGTATCCACGAAAAGATAATTTCTTTCGATGAAGAGGGGCCCGCCTTCTTATATTTCTACATCTAGGATTCCACTTGTATTATATTAAAGTGGGACTCACCCTTTGTCTCATTGTCGCACCGTTTCCACTATTCCAGCTGGTTTTTTTGGCTGACCCAACTTCGAGCACTAAAAACCAAATACAGAATTGTTTGATTCCGTTGAATTGAACCCGCAGGATAGTGCGCAGTATCATATTCTTGTTTGTGTATCATGGTTACGTCTAGCTGGCAATGATTTTGTGTTTCAATTAGTTATTAGAATAAAATCATTACTTGAGCAATGTGAACCTAAGAGTGTGAAAGTCGTTTTGATCCATCTTTTAGATCCAGTTAGTCAGATAATCCAGGTCTGAAAACACTATTGGTATTCCTGGTCAAAAGGTCTTGTGATGGGAATAAAAGTACAAAAAAGAAACGCAAGTTGATCTACCAAGGAGTATTTATATGCAAGTACCTTTTTCGAGACTCCAAGCAGAATTTGTCACGTCTGGTCTCAAGAAATTGACCAATGAAAATAAGAGGATTCCTGACAATTCAATAAAAATAATAATAAAGCAAATAAAACACATGGTTTGGTCGAATTGACCTATATTTATGGGCGAAAGGGGAGCCAATTTAGTCCAAAGACGACGGCGAAAGCGTAGCAAATTTATTATAACTAAAAAAGAATATAAAAGAAAGAGTATGAAATTCTAGGAAATAATTTCAAGGCCAAAAGACACATAAAACTGAAAATACAAAAGAAACTAAATAATTCAAAATGTTTAACGGTCCAAAGTCTGATAATTAGCTCTTTTCGTTTGATGTTTAACCCAAACTCCTCTCAAATTGGATGTGGGTCTCCTAAAATTCTCTTGGATTAGTGCATACAGGGCACTTGGACTGATGCCCTTAACACATTTAAATTCACTTAAATGCATTGTATTTATAACTAGTAAGAGGAGAGATTTCTTTATAAAACTTCTAATGTGGGATACAAAAATTAAATTCAATATCTCCATCTTGGCGTGTATAAATAGCAAACATACTCCACTTTTTTCACAAAGTCTCAATGAATCCCAATGAACCACAAAAGTGCCAATAGACCTCAATGACCCACTAACGAGCCAAGATGCAAAAGATTCAATAGGTCCCAACGGATCTTTTTTTATTATTATTATTTTTTTTAAGTGTAAACAAGAGAACTCGAACCCAAGATCTCACAATTACACTCCCTCCCGCCGTACCACCCAACACATCCCTCCCCCCCTAATAGGTCCCAACGGATCAAAACTCACAAAAGATTCAACATATCCCAATGGGCTAAAATATCAAACATAATAATCTTGCTTCATCCTCAACAAGTTCCAACAGGCGAAATAGCTCTTCTTCAAAATTCAACTAAACTCCAATGGGAGATTTTTCTTCACTCTCTGTAGCGTTAAATCAATATTTCGAAATTGATATTGATAGTCTGTTATCATCATTGTTGTCACTGAACCCAAAGCCTGAAACTCTAATACCAGTTTGCTAGGTCTGGTTCCAAAAAATTGATCAATCAGAACAGTGGGGTTTGTGGCAACCCAATAAAGATAATAACAAAGCAAATAAAAAAAACAGAAAAATACAAAATTTTATGTGGTTCGGTTGAATTAACCTACATCTATTTGGCGAAGGAGTAACAGATTTACCATAACAAAAAAAGAGTACAAAATCCTAGAAAATAATTCCAAGACTCAAAAGGCACATAAAACTGAAAACACAAAAGAGATTAAATATTATAAAATGCTTAATGGTCCAAAGTCTTATAACTTACTCTTTTCATTTGATGTCTAATCAAAACTCCTCTCAGAGTAGGATGCGGGCCCTCTAAAAGTTTCTTGATCTAGTGCATATGACACTTGAGTTGGTACCCTTAGCATATTTAAATTCATTGTAATTATAACCACTAAGACGAGAGATTTTTTTGTAAAACTCCTGGTGTAAAATACGAAGACAGACTAAACAACAGAATTGAATAATGCAAGTGGCAAATTGGGGACAAAAAGGAGAAGGAGGAGGAGGAAAGATTCGCAAGTACCAAGTGGGTACAAAATACTCATTTATCTCATTATTGGGCTCGGGTTGGACAGCTAGACTACTAAACCTAGCAGAAAGAAATTGTAGAGGTAGACAATGGAAAAAAGAATTGATAAATTATGAAATCCTAGTAATTAAATTAGTCGATGGCATTCGTTCTTTTTTGTAAACAAATTACGAACTAACGGTATGAAAAGATTGACTAAATTTGTAGCTATTCTTGAAAGCATAACTAAAATTTGAAAAACAAAAACAGTTGCTTCATTCATTTAAATATTTAGAAACAACAAATATCCTAGGAAGTGATCCTACCACACAGGTTTGAGACGGGATAATGAACAATAAAACAAAATGAGCAACTTGATCTTGATGTTAGACTAATGCAACACAACTAGTTATAGTACAAAAGTAAAAAAAAAAAATTGAGAAAAATAAAATGAATAAATTGATTGTCCAGACTAAATAAATTTGAGAAGATCCGTAGTCCATTTCTTTGGATGAAAATTTCCCATGTGCATTTGTATCTCTTGAAGTGGCTCTATAAAACTTGCAGAGTAGGAACAATTAGACACCTCAATTATTTCAAGACTTGAATTCCTCAAAGAAGAAGGGTTCTTCTCCAAAAAATGACAATCTTCCAAATTTAATTTCCTTATCCTTGGAAAACATTCCATGTACTCAGAGACAGTCCACTTGATAATATCCAGGGAAGCCAATTTCAAGAAACTACCTTTTAGGGACCCCTATTCTTCCATGTTCCATTTTCCCCCTCAAGTAATTTGAGAACCTCAAGATTAGGTTGATTTTCGATTACTGATATTTTGGTCTAAGGGAAGTAAATGCGCGAAAGAGTCAATTTTTTAATAGTGGAAGAGAATTGAAACTCAAATTGGCATTGAACATAGCTTTTCAACTTCAAAATAAGTGATTCTTGTTGACTTAGAGAGTCAAGTACTAGAATCCTGTCGGATGTACCCCAAGCAGGATAATCAGATTCAAGGAGTTCGATGCTGCATTTCAGCTTGCGAATATTGGGAAACTTTCTGACTATCTTGTCCGCATTCTCCCATGAAGAAAGAATTGTGTCAGAGAAAGTATCTAAATTGCATAACTGTGCAGAATTGCCAAGATTGTTGGTGGGCAATCGAAAAGTGGAATAAAATATAGGCTTTCTCCTAATGCACAAATGCCTTAGTTTCTTCAGATTCAACATGGTATCTGACAGTGAAACAATATGAGAAAATGTTCCCACAATGAAAGTTTCGAAGTTTGTTAGATTGGTTTATGGATGATGCAATGGACTTTCATGGTTCCTTGAACTGCCAAATGTTGGATTGAGTTGTAGTAGTTGGTAGGTGAAGTTGTAAATATCCTATTAGGAGTTAATGTGTATCAATTAAGGATTTGATAGGTGTTAGTAGTTGGTAGTTGGTAGGACTCTAATTACTACTCTTGTGTAAACCTATCAATAGGCACTTGTATCTTTGTATATTGATAAGAGAAATACATGAAAAACTTCCCCAATCTCTCTCTCTCTCTCTAAGCTTCTCTCTTCTTAACATGGTGTCAGAGTAGGGATTCTAAGATCTCTGCTCCAAAGTGTTACTCTGATAATCTTTGAGCAATAACCATGGCTGAATCATCTGTGCTCATGTAAGGTGAGAAAGGGCAGGATGACATAGTTCTAGAGGAATTGGCCACCCGAATGATGGAAGTCCTGAATAGATGTCAGAAGCCTTCACCGAGTACTGATTCATCTACGGTTCAAATCGACATTAAGTTGGACGACACCAACTATGCCTTATGGTCCCAAGTTGTCGAGATATACATCTCCGGGAAGGGCAAGTTGGGAAATATCAATGGTGAATTCCCTCAACCTCACCGACAGATCCGGCATACCGACGGTGGCGGACTGAAGATTCTATTGTGAAAGGATGGCTGATAAACAATATGGACCCATCCTTGATCGGTACCTTCATCCGTTTCCTACAGCAAAAGCGGTATGGGATGCTATTGCTACTACATACTTTGATAGGGCTAATATATCCCAGTTGTATGAGTTGAGGCGGAGGGTGACCAGGTTAAGACAAGCTGGCGGGCCGATTGAGAAGTACTACAACAACCTGCAAGGCTTGTGGAGAGAAATTGACTTTCGTCGGTCGAACCCAATGGAGTGTGCTGCCGATATCGACAGGTATAACTCTCTCATTTAGGAGGAGAGGGTATACACTTTCCTCGATGGGTTAGATGATCAATTGGATCAAATTCAGAGTGATATTCTGTGATTGAAACCTTTTCCGATAGTAGAAGAGGCATATGCCTATGTTTGACATGAGAATAATAGGCAATCGGTAATGCTGACAGGCGGAGATAGTCCAATCGGCACTGTCATGGCATCCAAGGGAAAGAAGAATGAGCCGATCATAGTGGCCCAATCTGTGATGCCAACTGGGAAAGATAGCTGTATTCATTGCGGTAGGAAAGAGCGCACACAGGATGCGTGCTTCAAACTGCATGGATACTCAACTTGGTGGAAAGAGCGCAAAGGGCGAAATCAACGGACTGATCGATTAAATGTTGCTGATCAAGATGGAAGCTCTGGAAGAGTGGCTGTTACAACTGCTGATACAACAACAACAGCTATTGTCCTCGATATTGCCCAGGTGCTTTCTACATATTCTGCTGATCAACATCAAGATATGTGCTACCCCAATCGACGTGATAGTAATTGGATTGTCGATTCAGGTGCGATCATATGACCTATGATCCCAATAATTTCTCATCGGTGACAAAACCACGACGGTCGATGATCTGCAATGCTAATGGTGTTTAGTATCCAGTTACAAAAGTTGGGATTGCTACTTTATCTCCATCTTTGTCTCTACCGAATACCTTATTGATTCCCTCACTGTCAAATAAGTTATTATTAGAGAGTCAAATAACTGCTGATCTACATTGTATAGCACTAATGTATCCAACCTTTTGTCTTCTTCAGGATATTCTCACAAAAGAGACAATGGGTCGTGGTACTAGGAGAGGGGATCTATATTACATTGATGATTTCAATCTCGATAGACCCAATCAGATAAAAAGTGCTGATAACACCAAAGAGCGAGATATCCGGTTGTGGCATCAGCGACTAGAACATCCTTCTTTTAGGTATATGAATCACCTATTTCCAAATCTCTTCTCAAATATCAATACTACTGATTTGAAGTGTGAGGTCTGTGTATTAGCTAAGAGTTATAGAGTCCCATACCCCATCAGTTTGAATAAGACTGATACTTCTTTTGCTTTAGTACATTCTGATGTTTGAGGGCCCTCACCGATTACTTCATCTAGTGGAGTCCGTTAGTTTGTAACTTTTGTAGATGACTGTACTCAAATGATTTGGCTGTATCTGTTGAAACATAAGAATGAAGTACTTGATATTTTCAAATCATTTTGTTCTATGATTCGTACACAGTTTTCAGCTATAGTTAAGATTTTTCGATCTGATAATGGTGGTGAATATGATAATCGGCCACTACAAGAGTTCTTTAATGCCAACGGTCTTATACATGAAACATCCTGCACTCCAACTCCACAGCAAAATAGAGTAGCCGAGAGGAAGAATTGGCACTTACTTGAAACAACAAGAGCATTACTAATCGGTGCCAATGTTCTATGCCGATATTGGCCTGATGCAGTCACAACGGCAGTCCATGTGCTAAATAGATGGCCTTAAAAAACTATTAATTTTCAAACCCGCTGCAAGCACTGTCTCAGTATTTCACTCTACCATCGGTCCTGATGCTTCCAACAAGAGTATTTGGTTGCATGGCATTTGTTCATTTGCACAAGAATCAACGAAATAAACTTGATCCTTGTGCTGTTCGGTGTGTCTTCATAGGGTATGCAATGCACAAAAGGGCTATCGGTGCTTTGACCCACTCACTAGCAAGATGTATGAGACAATGGATGTCATATTCTTGGAATTAGAAACATTTTTCTTATCGGCATCCAATTCATCTCTTCAGAGGGAAATAAGGGATATGGAAGAAAAGAATTGGCCAGGATTAGCATGACATGATGATTCTGCTGCCGATGCTGCTGCTACTGATTCTTCTACTGATAATGCTGATGGAAATATGATGAGCATGATGAACGTGCTGCTGCTAATTCAGATGGTGCTGATATAGGGGGTGTTGGTGATCTACCAGTTGCTGATATAACCCCTTTCTCCTCAATACCTGACTATACATCTCCTGAGAATATCCTTGAGGTAAGTACTCTTACCGATCCTACTATTATTTTGGATACTACTGTAAGATATGTATTACCTGACAGATCCACTCGTGGCAAGCCACCGTCTCAATACTCTCCAGAGACTCGTACAAAACGATCAAAGTATTCTATTGCCAATTACATGTCCACTGACAGGCTTTCTAAACCTCTTGAAGCCTTTGTGAATAATGTGTCAATAGCTGATATTCCAAATGATGTGCATGCTACCTTCAAGGATCCAAATTGGACTCAAGCAATTAAAGATGAGATGTCGGCATTGCAGAAAAATGACATGTGGACTTTGGTCACACTGCCAGATGGGAAGAAAACGGTGGGATGCAAATGGGTATTCACAATCAAGTATAAGGCTGATGGATCGATTGACAGATATAAAACTCAACTCGTTGTCAAGGGATATACTCAGACTTATGGCATCGATTACCGGGAAACGTTCTCATCAGTAGCTAAATTGGATACAGTCAGAGTACTGTTGTCCTTTGCAGCAAATTTGGATTGGCCATTGCATCAGTTTGATGTGAAACATGCCTTTCTGCATAAAGATCTTGAGGAGGAGGTTTACATGAATATTTCACTTGGATACTCTTCAGCACCAGAAACAAATGTTATGTGCCGATTGCAGAGAGCATTGTATGGGCATAAAGAGTCACCACGTGCTTGGTTCGGCCAATTTACTCTAGTTATGAAGAAATATGATTTCCAGCAAAGTAATGCCGATCATACTCTTTTCCTGAAGCATCAGCATGGAAAGGTAACTGTTTTAATAATCTATGTTGATAACATGATTATTACAGGAGATGATGAAGAGGAGATCTCTAGGTTACAAGATCAGCTGGCTGCTGAGTTTGAAATTAAGAGTTTAGGAAATCTCAAGTACTTTTTGAGAATTGAAGTGGCAAGATCGGCACAAGGCATCCTCATATCTCAAAAAAAGTATGTGCTGGATCTTTTGGCAGAAGTTGG
Source organism: Coffea arabica (assembly GCF_036785885.1). Classification (NCBI taxonomy): domain Eukaryota; kingdom Viridiplantae; phylum Streptophyta; class Magnoliopsida; order Gentianales; family Rubiaceae; genus Coffea; species Coffea arabica. The sequence goes on along the minus strand of NC_092318.1, from coordinate 45,033,987 downwards.
GCTTTTAGACTGTAAACCTGCTGATACGCCGATTATGCAGAACCGCAGGTTGGGAGAATTTCCAAATCAGAAGCTGACTAATAAAGAGAGATGTCAGAGATTGGTCGGTAAGCTGATCTACCTGTCACATGCTCGGCCTGATATTGCCTATGCAATCAGTGTGATCAGTCGATTTATGCATTCACCTAGTAATCAACACATGGAAGCTGTGATGAGGATCCTTCAATATTTAAAAGGGCCTCCTAGAAAAAGTCTCCTATTTTCCAAGAACGACACTCTCAATGTCGAAGGTTATACTGATGCCGATTGGGCAGGAGGTGCCACCGATCGAAAGTCAACCGCAAGCTACTTTACATTCATCAGTGGTAATCTAGTTACTTGGAGAAGCAAGAGATAAAAGGTGGTAGCATTTACGAGTGCAGAAGCTGAATTTAGAGGCATGGCTAAAGGAATGTGTGAACTTCTGTGGCTCAAGAGGCTGATGGCCGATATTGGCTTTGCTCCTCAATCAGAGATGAACTTATCCTGTGATAACAAAGTTGCTATCTATATCAGCCATAATCCGGTTCAACATGATCGTACTAAACATATTGAGGTCGATCGACACTTCATCAAGTAGAACCTTGAAGAAAGAGCGATACGGTTTCCGTTCGTGAAGTCAGAAGATCAACTAGCCGATATACTCACAAAAGCTGTGCCGACTAAAATTTTCAACAACTCATTAGGCAAGTTGGGCATGTACGATATTTATGCACGAACTTGAGGGGGAGTGTTGGATTAAGTTGTAGTAGTTGGTAGGTGAGGTTGTAAATATTCTATTAGGAGTTAATGTGTATCAATTAAGGATTTGATAGGTGTTAGTAGTTGGTAGGACACTAATTACTACTCTTGTGTAATCTTATAAATAGGCACTTGTATCTTTGTATGTTGATAAGAGAAATACATGGAAAACTTCCCCAATCTCTCTCTCTCTCTCTCTCTCTCTAAAAGCTTCTCTCTTCTTAGCACCAAATACCTCAGTTGAACAAGTAATTCGTTCTCTTGGTAAAGTAAAACCTAGACTAGGATCAGTTTAAGAGACTGGAGCTAAAATACTGGATGGATTGGAACCTCCGAGAGAGAAATGTTGGGACAGATAGGGAAGTATGCCGGCAATTCTTATTTCAGAACTTGGATTATTTGGCCTGGTCAGCTAGAAATGCTTTTTGCTGTGTAGGGGATGGCAGCAAGCTGAGATATAGCTATAGGCAAGTGCTAGCTCAAGCAAAGCAAGTGCAAACAGTGTTGCAGAAGGAAGGTAAGATGGAGGGGAAGAAGTTGATGTTTATTAGCTGGGTAAAGCCACCAAAGGGTTGGATGAAAGTCAATGTCGATGGGGCTACTACGGGTAACCTAGCACAGGCAGGAGTCAAAAGGACTAATACGTGACGACAAGGGTCTATGGAAGGGGGATTTTGTAGCGAGCCTGGGGATAACCACAAATGTAGTGGCGGAGCAGTGGGGAATGATGTACGGCTTAGAAATGGTTTGGGAGCAAGGGCACAAGAAAGTGGTATTAAAGTCAGACTCATTAACAACATTATCTCTGTTGAAGACTAGTACTAGCACAGGCCTTTACTCAAAACTTGTTAAGCAGATACAGGGATGGTTGAGAAGGGAATGGAAAGTTATGCTTGTCCACACCTGGAGAGAGGGAAATACGAGTGTGGACTATTTAGCCAAGAGTAGTTTGAGGCAAGAAATGGGAGTGAAGTGATTGGAGGAGCCCCTGAATCGACTGAGAGAGATTTTGGCCCAGGATATCGTGGGAGTGACGGCTCCCCGTCTAGTGTCCTTGTAATGAGCCAGAGGCTCTCCAATGTACCAAAAAAAAAAAGTAGAACCTAGACTTATGTGATTAGAGAATTTTCAAAATTTGGTCATTTATAAAGTTAGACAAACTTACTTGAACTATGGTGTGTTTTTTTAAAGAATTCTAATAGTAAGTAAATGATCTTCTACAACAAATCATCCCTACTAAACTTTTATAGCGTTGAGATTGAGAATGATAAAAAATTGCAACCTTTCTTCATTAATTTGTGACTTTATCTTGAATTGTGTTGATCAAAAAGTTTCCCAAAACTAATGCGATTGTTCATATAGTTTTTGGATATTCAAACATCAATTTTTGGATGTTTAGATAGCATTTCGGTGGTAATTAACCGTCAATCCTAATTTAAAAATAATAAAAACCATTGTACATTTTCTCTTTTCGAAGAAAAAAAGATCCTATTGATGATTATGTCTACTATGAGATCATTCAAACCTTCGAATTTTTCTTATGGTTAATTCCAATAAACTCCCTAAAATTACCTTTTCTTCACATTACCTCCTTGAACATTTAATTGAACCAATCAACACTAGTGTTATTACAATTTTCACAATCAGGTACTATTTAATCAGGAAGCTCAAATTTTTACCGGAATTAGTCATATGCAACACATAATCATTTCATAAAGCAATCAAATTATCCCACAATTTCTTAATTATAAAATTTTATTTATTTACTCTTGATCGAAAATTTTCTAAAACAATCTAGTAATTCCCCATAATGCAAAAAATTCTATTATCTATAGCTTTTGGTTTATTATCATAATTGAAATTTATTTTCAAGCCTTGTTTGGATGGTCACTTTTCCCCAAAAATTTTTTTACGTTTTTTGTAAACACATTTTCCAATCACCTTTTTATATCATATACATCAAATTGTTACTGTGCATTTTTCTGTAAAAACTCTAAAAAATAGCAATCAAAATAGGAAAAAACTCTTTAAAAATATCATTGTTAAGTACAACGTATTTTATGTTTGAGTAGGTCAAATGTTTTTACAAATGTGTAATTATCTAGAGTTCATCTTAATTGTTTAATTAGTTCAACAATCTGGTCAATTCATGAAACCATGTGTGCTTCACGTGATTGATTCAACCTAAAATTGAGCTGCTAGACCCAACGGTAGTTGAATGGGAAGTTTGTAATAGTACAAGGATGGATTTGTTCAATTAAATGTTTAGTGGGGCAATGTGAAGAATGATACTTTTGCAGGGGGTTTATTGGAATTCACTCTCTTTCTTATTGCCACACCATTTCCTTTAATTTTTCCATCTGGTTGGCGTTTTTAACACAAAACCAAATACAGAATGGTTGGATTCCATTGAACCGAGAAGTAGTACACTGTGTTACATTCTTGTTAGTGTACCAAGAATCAACAATCACGACTGGCTGGCGATATTTTCATTAGTTATGAGAAAGAAATCATTGAGCGAGCAATGTGAACCTCTTTTTGATCCATCTTTCAGAACAATTAGTCTGATAATCCTAGTCTGAAAACATTGACAATCATGGTTAGAATTTCTTATAAGCAATGAGTAAGGAAATATTCGCATGATGGCATAAAGTAAAAAGAAAGGCAAATACCCTATCCATGAGTATTCTTACCTTCTTGAGACTGAATAAAATTGTGTAATCCAAGTGGCAAAATAGGAAAGGAAAAAAAGCTGCTTCATTTAAATCTTTAGAAACAACAATAATCCTGGGGAGTGTTTGCACCACACAGTTTGAGACAAGATAAAGCATATTAAAACAACAGGAATAGCATGATCTTGATGGTTGACTGATGCAACAGTACCAGTAATAGTACAAAACTAGAAAATTAATAGAAAATGTAAAATGAGTGAATTGACTGACCAAACTAAACATACACGAGAAGATCAGTAATCCATTTCATGGCATGAAATGTGGATCTTCAGATCAGTGTTTTCCATGTCCATTTGTTCCTTTGAGGACCTCCAGACTGGGAAGACTTTCGAACGCTGAAATTTTGCTCCAGGGGAAAAGAAAACCGGATAGAGTCAACTTTCTAATTGCTAAAGGGATTGGGAAGAAGTGTATAACGATTGATCATCAGATTCAGTGATTCTAGTCCACTTGGAAAGTCAAGTAGTAGAATCTTGTCTGCTGAAACCCAATTATGTTCAGTATACGCAATGAGAATGCATTCCAGCTTGTGAATATTAGGAATTTTACTGAATACCTTGCGGACGATATCCAAAGACGAAAAAGATATTTGTCCCCCTGCCCCTGAATTGAATTGATATACACCTTCATCCTTTTGTCATTGGATCAGAACATGATACCTTGTACTAATTAGAATTACAAGTAGAACTCGATCCAAACTAGGGATAATTTGGGAATTCGATATTTGGATAGAAAGAGAGGAACTCCATTACCCAACACCAAGATTGAAGTCTTTATTCGTACTACGATATGAAGTACACCCAGGGACGTACAAAACTGCATTTGTACTTATACAATGTTGGTTTGTTGTGACTCCTTTATCACCCTTTTTTCTTTTTCCTTTTTTTTTTCAAGAACCCTTTTATGTCTTTTAGTATGTACCTAAGTGCACATGCCCATTTCATCTGTTAGGCTTAGGCATGTTAATGGGTTGGATCTTATTCAAATCCAATCCAAACCTAATTTATTTGGATAGGGTTTGAATTTAATTTCTCAAATCTAGACCCTACCCAGACCCGGACCCTGTGAGAGAGTCATGGATTTGGGTAGAGTCTAATTTTCTAGAATCCATATCCAAATTCAAATTCATATCAAATCTTACCCAGACCCATATATATTTAATTACATAATATATATTAGAAAATTTATAAAACAATATAATATGTTATGGCTATTGGATCGAATGCGGTAAAATTTTATGGCATCAAAATATGCATTTAGTGTTAGTGGCTGAGTGATTGACGAGACTCATGCCAAATTGCTTCTAGATATGGTCAAAACATTAGTGACTACTGATGATTGGATTGAATCAAAAAAAAAAAAGAGTATGTGTTTATAAATCTTCTTATTCTATTATTTATTTGCCATAGGTTCTTAGTCAAATGACTTTTATTTCATTCACTATTTTAGTACTAGATTGCGAGACATCTACCAACATTAAGATTTAAATAAGAGAAAGAGGTACAAAATTACATTTTTTTAATAAGACTAATATATATGTTATGGTTGTTTTCTTTTTTAAAAACTAATCCTAGTTGTTATTGTAATTGGTACAAACTTTTTCAATAAAAGGAAAAAAGGTAAAGGCAAATAAATGAAATATTGATGTGGATGTAGTTGAAACTTTGAAAATATATAGAAGTAGTCAATAATAATTCTTTCTTTGAGTTTACAATATTGCATTCAACTTGTTGAATGTTAAATTTTATTATTTGCAAACAAAAATTGGATGGTATTTATATTATTTATGAACTCTATATATTTTTAGTACATTTTTACTTTAGTATTTTTAGAAAATACACATGGATGCCCATTGGATATCCAAATCCATAAAGATCTGAGTATGGACTTACTTTTCAAACCCAAAAGGGTTTGGATCTGGGTTTGGGTCTAACTAAATTAAATGGGTCTGAATCTGGATCCCTTTGATTCAGATCCAGACTCTACCCATTGACATACCTAATTAGGCCCAAACCAATTATGTGTATTTTTTTTTTGGTGTTCTTCTAAGGATTCCTATGGAGATTTTTATTTATTTTTATTTTTTTAATGTTACATCTAAATTTATTTCAGATCTGGTTATTAGATCTGAATTTTTTCGAATCTTGAATCTATTTTGATAGATTTCACCATCATTATTGGAGTTTAAAATTGTTGACTAGTAGATCTAGCAATTACAACATACACAAAAGGGAACTGCAATGATTTATCTATTAAAAAACAAATTTCAAATTTCTTATATTTTTCAAATATGTTTATAATTTTTTGAATCCATTGTATAAATTAAATTGCAGATCTATAATTTCTAATACATATTTAATCTACCATTAGGATAGTGATGTAGATCAAATTGTGCTGGATAATTTTTAGCAATTTGTTAATGAGTTTTGCTTCTTATAAAAAAAAATTATGTATAAAACAAAGAAATGAAGTATACATCAAATTAAGTAAAATATACAACAATCGCACAATTGTATGAAAATTCCAATTGTATTACCCCTTCTCTCATAGATAATTACTTCAATCTCATGTATCAGCCTCTCTGGGACTCTCTGAAAACAGGCCGAGCTTAGTATGACCCACTTGGAAAATGGGAGTTCAATTTTTCCCATCCTCAGCCCAGACCATTTTCAAGAAAAAGTTGGCCCTATTGTTGATGGGCAATATGGGCCCAGTTTGGGTCGGACCAACCAAATTCATTTTGCAAGGTCGAAGAGAATTTTGTTATCCGCTTTAATGAAATTGTTTTCTTGATTTTGTCAGTAGGGTCACTCCTTTGGGCATTGTTAAAATGCAGTTCAAATATTAATTTCTTTGAAAAAAATGAAGCTAATTAAGAAAATATATAAATATAAGGAAAGATAATAATTATTAGTATATGTATTCACATAATAGATTAGATGTATTAAAGGGTGTCCAGCAGGCATACATTAGAAAAACCCTTATTGAAATGAGTAGCTTAAACATCAACATGTAAGCAGATTTCATTCGAATAAGGATAAATTATAGAAAAGCCCTTGAAGTTGAGTGAACATACAAAATGATCTCTTATAGTTTCAAAACATACATTCCGGTACCTTATTGTTTGAACTAATTTAAAAAAACGATGAAAATCGTCTGAGTTTCTTTTGCATTTGTACTAAAAACAAACAAATTTTCAATTGATATACCTATTATATTCTTAGAGTAATAATATAGAAAAGCCCCCTGTGGTTTAGTAAACCTATAGAAAAACTCCCTTATAGTTTCAAATCATACAATCCAATAGTTGTGGTTTGAACTAATGTGAAGAATAGACCAAAATCATTTAAATTAATGAGTTTGAGGTTGCTTGACATGGAAAATAATTTTTTAAATCAAATTTTAGCTGATATACCTATTAAACACCTTAGAACTCGTAAAATTTTCAAAAGCAACTCAAACTCCCAAATACAACTCACCTTATTTCTATACTTAAAATAAATAAATAAAAATTTCCAAATAAAACTCTCCTTATTTCTATATACAAAATAGATAAATAAAAACCTTCAAATATACCTTACCTTATTCTTATGTACAAAATAAATAAGGGGCTTTTTCCGTAAGTTGGTTTAACCACAGGAGAGCTTTTTCCATAAATTTGCTTAATAGGATGATTGTTAGAAGTTCTTTTATTGCTTATATATATTAGGCTAATTAGATCATTTCATCCTCCTCTGTTAGTTTTGACGATTTCCATGGTTGTTTCAAATTAGCTCAAATCATGAGGGCCGAAATGTATGGTTTAAAACTATAAAGAGCTTTTGCGTAGGTTAGTTTAACCACAAAATGGTTTTTTGTATTTTACCCAAATAACTAAGAATGTTGCTTTTACGTATAAAATAAGAAGTACGCTTTTGGGATGTTTTAGAAATATATTTTTATCTATAGTAACTAGTTAAACAACATACCAAACCATCGAAAGATGAATACTAACAAAAATACACCAAAGAAATACCCAAAATATTTAAAATCTCCAAGAGTTAAGAACCCGCACTTACACACACGTCAACACCCTGTTCCTCCTTTCCACCACCACCTCACGTCAATAATGACGGGTAGGCAAAAATACTAGTTGGTCTATGAAAGTCACTTCGATGCATTTTGAAAATTAGATACCTGATTTATATTTCTTGACTAGGCAAAATTGGGTCAAGTACCCAATAATACGCGCGGGAGGAGGATTAGGATAAGAGGTTTGAGAAACCACGGGCCTCTTGAGAAACCACGGATGCCCAACCCATCATTTATACACTTTTTTTTTTTTAATCTTCGTATATATACATAAAATACAAATTTTTTGAAATAACTGTAATTTCATTTAGCAAATTACATACCAATTGTTAGAGGCAATATATTTTTTACAAGATTCATTTGAAAAGGTCATGAACTTATTTTTGTTCTAGTAGAGTTTGTTTGATCTAGAACTTGTAAAGAAAGGTAATGCTTATCACACTTTATTTTTTTTGTGTGATTCTTTTATCTCAACGTAATATTCAAATTCCATTTTTGGCTCAAAAGCATTTGATTAAGACACTGAAATTGAGAAACATTTTGAAGTTTTAATTGAATTGTAATGGATATTGAATAATGATTTTTCAAGTAATTAGCTTTAAGTTTTATTATTGTTTTGGGTAAATGACACTAACATCTGTATCGAAATACTGACAACGTGTAGCTTCCTTGTCTTGTTTCATAGGCTAAGATTTGGTTTATTTATTAAGTAGTGTAGTGATAAAAAGAACTTGTTTATAAAAAATTTGATAAAATATTTTACTTTGAGCTACAATCAGATCATTTAAAAGCTAAGAAATAGAAATTAAACAAAAAATACAAGCCAAAAATTTAAAATTACTTTTGGAAATTACCATTTTCGACACACAAAAGTTTGCTGGCTAAGCTACTGGTAGTCAAGGACTTTCAAGTAGAAGGAATACTAAATGTTTTTGCCTAGTGAAACAATGATGGTGAAATGGAAGTGTAAGTTTTTCGTAGGGCTATAAGTTACCTAAGTGAAACAATGTTGGATTATTCTCCATTTTTGTTACAAGGGTCGAACTCTGGTGGATGTCCTAACTAGGGACTACACCACCAAGTCGGCTACCTTGGAGGGACAAAAAATCAAGTTATACTGATGGCTCTCCGATTTGTATTTATCTCCAAAACGAAACTAGGCAACCTGTTGTACCTTTTACTACCTTTTGTCAAATTCTATAGTACTGAGTTTTGCTTGGCTGCCCTGTTTTAAAAGTTTTATTGTGATTGTTTCTCTTGGATGAGTCTTTAGCATCATGATCTGTAAGCACTTGGTATAAATTCTCATGAGACATCAACTATAATGTTGTTAATTCGTTAGTGGAGCACAATCGCAATATGTGGTCTTTAGCTATCTTAATCGTAAATACTCAAATATGTATGTATACACACACATACAAAGTCCACCTTTCTACTAGTACCACTAAATGTGTTTGGATTTAGAAGAAGAAAGAACAATACCTCTTGTTTAATCAGCATGCCTTCATAGCATGTTATGTTATATATAAGGGTAAATTACTTTTTATCCCGTTATGATTTAGTCCTTTACGACATAATCCCTTATAGTTTAAAAATTCATATATAATTACCTCATAGTTTGAGTTCAAGTGCCATCGTTAGTTATTACGGAAAAACTAACGGTCAATAGTAAAAAATTAAAATCAAACTAATAAATCGACAAATTTATCCTTTCAATACAAGTTAGAGCAAATTATTCGGGTAGCCACTAAACTTTTTCAATGGTCAAGATTTGACCATTCAACTACAAATAGTATGTTTTTATCCATTGAACTATCAAATATGTAAATTTTGAGCCATTCCCTCTGATTCCACCTTTAACTCTGCCAGATTTAAGAAGTCGCACGATTTATGAGATATACTATTAATAGTTAGATCTAATAGAGTTAACGGTGGAATTAGACGGAATGATTCAAAAATATACTTTTAATAGTTCAATGGGTAAAAACATACTATTAATAGTTGAGTGGTCAAAACTCAACTATTCGAAAAGTTTAGTAACTACCCAAATAATTTGCTCTACTCGTTAAATACACCTAATCATGTAGTGATCAAAAACCCCAATGTGATTATCCTCAAATCTTAAAAAACTATATTTTTAGGAAGAAATATTCATAGTATAGTAAAATCTATTGTTATCTCATAAACAAAATTAAAATTTTATATATTACACATAAGATGGCCCAAAAATCCCTAAAGCCATGAAATTTGTGTTATGAAATTCACTATCCATTAGATAGCTTTTCTAAAATAAGAGATTATAAAATTCGAAAAAACATGTGAAAGATAAAAAAGATTGAAAAATAATTATTCTCATAAAAAATACTACAAGGCAAAACATTTCTTTATGTGAAAGCAAAAATTTAGAATAAACAAAAAGTTAGAAGAAACCCATTAAATGTCAAGAACTTCAATATTCTGATGGCATTTAAGGTGTGGATTTTGGGATGGAAAGATGTGGATTTAACCCTCTCTTTTGTAATTTACATACTTGCGCCTTTGTCTATATCATTACAATTATTTGCATACCCCTTCCCTGACAATCATAGTTTTACTGCTTACTGCAGTCATCACCAACTGTGCTTGGGTCATCACCCACAATTTTTTGACCTGAATAGATCACCAACACATGATCATTTTAATACGTGAAAAAGGGTTAGATTCTATTTGTAGTTAAGTAAATTTGACAGACTTCATTTTTTTAAGAGACGTAAAGTCAATTTTTTTTTATGGGATGTAAAGTCAATATTTTAAAAATATGAGATGAAAAAATTTATTTCACAAAATATGAGACACGTTTTAAATGATTTTTCCTTAATTAATCACCAACAGAACTAGGTGGCTGGAAGAAGAATAAAGTCACAATCATATTAAGAGTAAAAAACCCAGTCAACCCTCAACTTTTTAGGTTTGTGTATTTTTAACCCTCTAATTAATAAATTTTTTGGCTCCCTTGAACGTCCAACAACGTACATTAACAATTCCTCCGTGCATCATTTGCGCCATTATTGCTGCCAGCAAAACACCACGTGCAACGCAAAGGTGAAAATGGAAAGGCCAGCCAACGTAGTACTGGGAATAGCCCCAGGATTCCTAAGCACGAAGTGGGTACGAAAACTCATTTAATCTTATTATTGGGCTCGGGTTGGATTTGCGGGTTTCACAAGTTTCAATTCAGATCAGTTGAGAGTCTTATTTTTAATTTTTTCACACCATGATCCCACTTGTTTACACATTACTAAAACTTGTTTACATTGGACCTTTCACTTATTTACACTCTAGGACAAACTGGTTTGAAACGAAACTTGTGAGGCCTCAGATTTGATGATCAGGGGTGCCAAACAACAAAGATTGAGCTAGCGGGTCATATTTTTATGATTCGCGGGAAGATCAGAAATTGTAATGCAAGAAACACTATGAAAAAAGAACTGATAAATTGGCAAATCCAGGTAAATACATTAATCGGTGGCATTCGAAAACAAATTACTAATGGTGTGGAAAGGCAATAAATTTGTAACAATTATGCAGCTAAGCAGTAGCATTAACTTACAGAATCACAACTAAAATCTTAGGGGGGGAAAGGAGATAGCTGATCCCACCGCACAGTTTGAGAGAGGATAAGAAACATTAAAGCAACCTGATTAACTGATCTTGATGCTACACTGATACAGCAGCAATTGGACATTTTAGCAAACATTAAGGCTAGACAAACAAATGCTACTTTCTGGACTGGCTAGTGATTGAGTATTTCTGTCTCATCCTCCTCCTTTTCCATATCAATATCGTGGTCCAGTTGATATCCCGTGAGCTAGCAGCAATTGGCAGCTCGAGGGCAGTGGGTTCCAAACCAAACCAAAGATACATGAGAAGATTAGTAGTCTACCTTATTAAGGATCTTCAGATCAGTATTTCCCAAGTCCATTTGTTCTTCCTGAAGTGGCACTATAAAACTTGCAGAGAAGGGACAATGAAACACCTCAATAATTTCAAGACACCTCAATAATTTCAAGAGTCGAACTACCCAAACAAGAAGGGATCTCCTTTAAAAAGGTACAGCTTTTCAATACTAGTTTCTGTAGACTTGGAAAACAGTCCACGCCCTCGTAGGCAGTCCACTTGACAATATCCAAGGCAGCTATTTTCAGAAATCTAACTTTAGGGAACCCCTCTTTTTCCATGTTCCATATTTCCCCATCAAAGGCGTCACGGAGTAATTTGAGAACCTCCAGATTGGGAAGATTTTCGATCGCTGAAATTTTGCTCCAAGGGAAGAGAAGACCGCATAGAGTCAACTTTCTAATTGCCAAAGGGAATTGAAACTCCAACTGGCATGGATTTGGAAGACTTGTATAATGATTGAACGTCAGATTCAGTGATTCTAGTCCACTTAGAAAGTCAAGTACTAGAATCTTGTCCGCTGAAACCCAATTATGTTCATTAGCCAAATCGAGAATGCATTTCAGCTTGTGGATATTAGGAATTTTACTGAATACCTTGCGGACGATATCCAAAGAAGAAAAAGATACTCCGGAGAAGGTATTCAAATCACACAAGTCTGCAGCAGTGTCAAGATTGTCTGTGGGTAACAAAAATGAACAATCAAAGTCCTTTATTTGTAAGTGCCTTAGGTTCTTCAGATTCCATATAGTATCAGGTAGTAAAACAGTCCGAACAACTGTTTTCAGGATGAAAGTTTCCAAATTCGAGAGATTGGCTATGGAAGATGGAATTGAATCCATATTTCCTAGAATTGCCAAGTACCTCAATTGAACCAATAATTCTAGTTCTCTAGGAAAAGTAGTACCTAGATTTATGTTGTTCAATTCTAACACTCTAACAGGTTTGAAGATACCAAACATGGATGAACTCTCTAAAGCAAGACGTCGGGAATGTATTAGAGAACGGATTGTGGGAGCAAATAACCTGGACATGCAAAAGTGCACTGGTTTAGAGTTGATGCATAGGCGGCGTAGGTTGCGTGGCACTCTGAAAGTATATAATTCATCATACCCACGCACCAGCTGCAGAAAATTTTCTTCTTTGCCTTTTGTCACACAAAACTCATGCAGCAAATCATGAATGCGACAAGCTTTGACACCACCAATGGACCTTTGCTTGGAAACAATGATCAAGCTTCTGTGGATAAGATCCATTAAGAAATCATTTGCCACATCCTCTGCACTCTTGAACTGAGTTTTCTGGGTAAATCCTTCAGCCCCCCATAACCAAATCAACTTCTCAGCAGTGTGTTCATGGTCTTCTGGAAATGCTCCGAAGTATAGAAAGCATTGCTTCAAATTATCTGGTAAGTTCTTGTAACTCAACTCTATTGCAGCAGAGCGTTGTTCTGTACTACAGACAATTCTTGAACTTAAACTGTCCACAAGTTCTTTCCAACCATGTTGGTCCTCATTTGCCAGAATTCCAGCTAGAATGACAATTGTAAGTGGCAGTCCTCGACACATTTCCACGATTTTCATTTGCAGTTCGCATAATTCTGGCGGAGGCAAATCATTTCCAGGAAATAACTTCATGTTTAGCAAGTCCCGGCTCTCATCAGGAGTCAGCGGACGGAGGAAATGAGGCCCTTCATCAAGATCATCTCTCGAAGCAGCAACATCAGACTTTCGACTTGTCACGATCACTCTACTGCCATTTTGATTGTCAGGGAATGATGCTTCCAATCCCTTCCATGCTTCAGCGTCCCATATATCATCCAAAACAATGAGATATCTAGTCCTTAGCAGACCTCTTCTGACTTCTGCAGCCAAATCTTCTTCACACATCTCAGAAAATTTCTCAAGAAGCTTGGAGTGAATACAAGTCAAAATTTCAAGTAACAGATTTTTTCTGTGATACACTTGAGAGACAGTACACCAAGCACGTGTATAAAAATGCGATGTAACTAAAGGATTATTGTAAACTTTTTTAGCTAAAGTTGTCTTGCCAGGTCCTGGCATACCTACAATGGGGACAATTTGCAGTTGGGAGGATCCTCTTGTGAGCCGATTGATTATTGAGGTTGCCTCATCCTCGAATCCCACGATCATGTCATTGATTATTGGCATGCTTCCCTGTGATGGCATGTTATTTGGTCTCTTGGTAGCTTCCTTAACTTTGAGATCAAGTGTTTTTCTATCAAAAATGTTCAAGGCCGCAGCTTTGATAATCTTAATTTCTTCTACAACGGAATCAAATGAGATTGAAGAAGAATATAGAATGTCTCCAACCAACAAGGAGTCGATAAGAAATTCTACCATGTATGCCACCTCAACAACACGATCCCAAAGTGCTTGAAGCTCCTGATCTTCATTGCGCAATTCCACAATTCTTCCCAAGAAAGAGCGTAAGTAAACAAGTTCTTCATGGATTGCATGAATTGGATAGTTTGAAAGAGCAACTGAATGAGCATCCGGATTTGTCAAATCTCCGATATATTTTAGAAGAAAATCGATAAATCCCAACTCATTAGGCCGAGGAAACTTGGATGATGGTGATGTTTCTGGATATTTCTCTGCAACTATTGCCTTGATAAGCTTTATCCTTTTCAGGAAATCATGAAAAGACTCCAGATCCATTTCCTTGACTGATCCATCTTTAATTTCGTTGAGAGAAAGGGAAAAAATAACAAGTCCTGCATCACAGAGGAGGAGTCCAGTAAGATCTCTCATTTTCTCATCAAACACGTCGGGGTTCCCCTTGAGAATGATTGTCAAGGACCTCAACCCGTCATAAACCATTTTCAATCGATCGTTCAAAGACATCATAACACAAGCTCCAGTCTTTAGTATCTCCCACAGATAGATTAGGAGAGTATCGATGAAGACTCTGAATATGTGCGTGCAGAGGCCCCATCCTGGGCCCGGACACGTGGCAGCCCAGGCGTGGCCGAGCTGGGCCTCGGCCTCAGGCCCCAAGCGGCCGTCCTGGACCGATCTGCTAGGGCTCCGGAGGGCAGCACAGGTCCCTCCCGAAGAGGTCGGGGATGATCCCCCTGAGTGCGGAAGATTGATTATTCTGGGCAAGTCCCGAAACGTACGGAGGTCGGACTTCCTCCCAGGTATAAATGATAGCACGCATTGACTGTACAAGGTACGCTCACTATTGGCAAATTACACCCGACCGTTTGTGCTTCCCGTGAACCATACTCACCGGAAAACTAACTTGACCGTCGGAGTGCCCTCGGGGACCACCCTCGGGCCCCCCTTTGCTAGCTCGTTCTTATCTGTTTTACAGGCTTAGGACCAGCTCTGCCGTCAGCACCCCGAGCTCATCAGTTCAGCTCGGTCCGGGGAAGCTCCGTGCTTCTTCAGTTGGCGCCGTCTGTGGGAACGTAAGGTAAGTAAGGTTGTGTTGATGGCCAGGACGCGATCCAAGCGCACGGTAGAGAGCACCGGCCCTGGGGGCGGTGAGGGGTCCCAGCGAAAGGAGGCTGAGGCGTCTCGGGGCGCCGGGGGCTCAGCCCTTTCAGGGGAGCGGAGGCAGCAGATCTTCCAGTTTGTGACGGAGAATCTCCCCATGCTAGAAGATATAATCCGACAGGCGAAGGAGGGAGATGGGGCTGGGGGTGCGCAGACCTCCAAGGCTATGGGGAAGGAGAATGAGTCACCCCCTGATCCTTCGGAGGATGAGTCACGAGACCAACCCCCCAGGAGGAAATGACCCCGGACTCCACCTCGCCCGCGAGCCTGGGTGGTCGGAGACAGCGAGAGGTATTCCCGCGACCGGTCCGCGAGGAGTCGTCCCAGAGACCCCTCCCCACGGAAGCCCACACGGAATGGGTTCGAGCGTTCCCCTGCTCGGTCTGTCAGGAGCCGACCCCGCGACCCCCTTCATTTGGAACCTGTCCGGGATGAGCTCGAGCAGATCTTGAGGCCCCGACCGTACGAGGACAACTACGCAACCTCGCCCTTTACCCGGGAGATAGAGCACTACCCGCTACCCCGGAGGTTTAAGATTTCGAGCATCGAGATGTACGATGCCTCTACAGACCCGGAAGACCACCTTTCGGTCTTCCTAACGCATATGCGCCTCCAAACCGCCGCGGACGAAGTCCGCTGCAAAACTTTCCCCATGTTCCTGAAGGGGAAAGCACGGCTCTGGTTCCAGGGACTAGCACCGGGGTCTATACGGAGCTTTCCCGAGCTAGCTCGGCAGTTTGCATCCCAGTTCGTCTCCTCGAAGGTTTACGCGAGGAACGCAACCCACCTGATGTCCATCAGACAGAGGCCAGACGAGTCGCTGAGGAATTTCATGACCCGCTTCAATGCGGAGAGCTTGCAGGTCAGGGACAAAGACGAAAAAGTGGTAATGGCCGCCTTCACAAACGGGTTCAGGGTAGAGGAGCTTTTCTACGATCTGGCCAAGAACTCTCCCGTAAACCTGGAGGAGCTCCTGCGCAGGGCGCACGAGGCCGCTAAGGCGGAGGAGGCAGGTCGCCTGAAGAAAGAGTCAGATCGGGAGCTCGGAAATCGGAAGGGTCGGACAAACCCTCCAGAGAGCAAGGACGTCCCGGCCAAGAAAAACGTCTTCGATCGGCTCTCGAAGGAGAAGGCCCCTGCTCCGCCACCACTCCCAGAGAAGACCTACACCCCTCTAACACGGCGCAGAGCCCAGATCTTGGCTGTTATGGAGGCGGAAGGGCTGGGAGATCGGCCGCCCAAGATGGGGACGCCCTGGAACAAAAGGAACCAGGACCGGTACTGCGCCTTTCACCGCGACGTCGGACACGACACGGAGGGATGCTGGGCCCTGCGTAAGGAGATCGAGAACCTGATCCAACGCGGCTTTCTAGGGCGGTTCGTACGCCGACCAGGTCGGGAGCCCGGGCGCAACCACTACGGAGATAGGTCCGAGGGACGGCGTCGCGACCGCCCAGAGCTGCGTGACGCTCCTCGGAACCACTTCCCCGACCTGGACGGCCAGAACCTAGCGGGGGTGATAAACACCATCGCTGGGGGCCCCACGGGCGGAGACAGTCACACAGCTCGGAAGAACAAGCGACCTCCCCCCGAGGGGGACGACTCCTTGAAGCGTTTGCGCATGGATGAGGAGATCACCTTCGGGCCGAGGGATGCGGTCCCCCTAGCATCCGGGAACCACGAGGCTATAGTGATAGACGTGGTCACCAACAACTACCGGGTGAAGAAGGTGTATGTCGACCAAGGTAGCGCGGTTGACATCATGTTCTATCGGGTGTTCAAGGAGCTCGGGTTGAAGGACGACCAGTTGACCCCGGTTCGAACACCTCTGGTGGGCTTCACCGGGCCACCCATTAACCCGGAGGGAATGATCACCCTGATGGTCACGGTAGGGCAGGCCCCCAAATGCCGAACCATCCCTGTCAATTTCGTGGTGATCAAGCAGCAATCCTCGTACAACGTGTTCCTGGGTCGGCCAGTTCTGAACGCCCTCCGAGCTATCCCGTTTACCCTCCATCTCAGTGTGAAGTTCCCCACCCCAGGAGGGATAGCCGAGGTGCACGGTGATCCAGAGATGGCCAGAGCTTGCTACTTGGCCACGCTCCGCGGGCCGGAGAAGGTGGTCGCTCAGATGACCTGTTTGGAGCCCTACATCCCGGGGGACGAGGCCCAGCAGTTGAGCACACAGGACGAAATTGAGGAATTCCCCTTGAGGGAGGAGCGGCCCGACCAGGTCATCCGCATCGGGGCATTGCTGCCAGCCGAGGAGAAGGAAGGCTTGAAGGCCCTGTTGAGAAAGTACTCCCAGGTCTTCGCATGGACGGTGGAGGACATGCCCGGGATTCCAACGGACCTGGCAGTCCACCACCTCGACGTGGATCCTCACTTCAAGCCGGTGAAGCAGAAGAAAAGGAGCTTCGCCCCCGAGAGGAATGAGGTGATCAAGGCGGAGGTCGGCAAGTTGCTGGAGTCCAGAATCATCCTGGAGGTCTACTACTCGACCTGGTTGGCCAATCCCGTCCTAGTCAAGAAGGAGGACCAGACCTGGAGGATGTGCGTAGACTTCACGGACCTTAACAAAGCCTGCCCAAAGGATTGTTTTCCCCTGCCAAGGATCGACAGGTTAGTAGACTCTACCGTGGGTTTTGACGTTTTATGCTTTCTGGATGCCTTTAATGGATACCACCAGATAGAGATGGCTGAGGAGGATCGGGATAAGACCTCCTTCATCACCGAGGAGGGAACCTACTGCTACAGGACCATGCCGTTCGGGTTGAAGAACGCGGGAGCTACTTACCAGCGCCTGGTCAACAAATTATTCCAAAATCAGATCGGCAGAAACATGCAGGTCTATGTGGACGACATGATCGTCAAAAGCCGAACTGACCAGCAGCTCATACCCGACCTAAGAGAGATCCTGGATATCCTACAGGAGAGCCGGATGCGCCTAAATCCGAAGCAGTGCACCTTTGGGGTCAGATCGGGAAGGTTTCTCGGTTTCCTGGTGTCCCGAGAGGGGATCCGGGCCAACCCGGATAAACTCTAGGCCATCATGGACATGGTCCCTCCGAGGAACGTGAGGAAAGTGCAATGGCTCACAGGGAGGATGGCCGCCCTGAATAGGTTCCTCTCGCGCTCCGCGGTCCGGGGGCTGCCCTTCTTCCGAGTCTTGAAAGCGCCTAAGGATTTCTACTGGACAGAGGAGTGCCAGAAAGCCTTCACCGACCTGAAGGCCTATCTGGCTGAGCTGCCTACTTTGACCGCCCCGGAGCTAGGGGAGACTCTGTTCCTTTACCTGTCCGCCTGCAATGAGGCCGTCAGCGCGGTCTTGGTACGGGAGGACGGGGGAGTTCAGAGACCGGTGTACTACGTCAGCCGCGCTCTACAAGGGCCAGAGACGAGGAAAACGCCGGCGGAGAAGCTGGTCCTTACCTTGGTACACGCTGCCCGCAAACTTCGCCCCTACTTCCAGACTTACAGCATTATAGTCCTGACTGACCAGCCCCTGCGTCAGATACTCACCAAGCCCGAGATCTCGGGCAGGATGACTAAATGGGCCGTCGAGCTAGCCGAGCACGACATCGGTTATCAGACTCGCAAAGCCATCAAGTCGCAAAGCCATCAAGGCCCAGGCCTTTGCGGACTTCCTTGCTGAGGGGGCTAGCTTGAGCCTAACCGAGCTAAGCCCCCTGCACAAGGAGGTACTGCCGAAGGAGCCATGGGTGTTGTTCGTAGACGGGGCCTTCAGCAAGGAAGGAAGCGGGGCAGGTCTGCTACTCATCTCACCCACCGGGGAAGAGCTGACCTACGCCCTCCGATTGGACTTCCCCGCGTCCAACAATGAAGCCGAGTACGAGTCCCTGCTCACAGGATTGCGGATAGCCCACCAAATGGGGATAACCGCGATCCAGGTCAAGAGCGACTCTCAGCTCATCGTCCTCCAAGTCCTCAGGGAGTACGAAACCAAGGAGGATGTCATGAAAAAATATTTGGCCAAAGTGCGAGATGCAGTATCCCTTTTCGATACCTTCGAAATCGAGCGGGTACCAAAATCGCAAAACAAGCGCGCAGACGCCCTGTCAAAGCTGGCATCTTCCTCATTTACACACCTGAATAAGGAGGTTCTGGTAGAGGTGGTAAAACAGAAAAGTATCGACCAGGTCCAGGTCCTGGCTATAGACAGCTCGGCCACCTGGATGACGCCCCTCATAGACTTCCTCAGCTCAGGTGTCCTCCCAGAGAACAAAACCGAGGCCCGCCGGATCCAGCTCAGAGCTGCCAAGTACGCCTACGCTGAGGGAACCCTCTACAGGAGGTCTTACTTATCTCCCTGGCTAAAGTGCGTGACGCCCGAGGAAGGTAACTATGTCCTCCGCGAGATACATGAAGGGCTATGTGCGGCACATGTGGGGTCCCGAGTGTTGGCCAAAAAGTGCCTTCTCTTGGGCTACTATTGGCCATCCGTCTTCCGAGACGCCGCAGAACTGGTACAGAAATGCCGAGCTTGCCAGGTGCACGCCTCGCTGCGCTACCAGCCGGCTCGGGAAATGATCCCCATTCACAGCCCCTGGCCTTTCGCCCAATGGGGGATAGACCTCCTAGGTCCTTTCCCCCGAGCTCCTGGAAAGTACGAGCACCTCGTGGTGGCAATCGACTACTTCACGAAGTGGATGGAGGCAGAGCCCTTGGTCTCTATTTCGGGGAAGGCGATCGTCGGCCCCTTGGTCTTTTGGAGGAACATCTTCTGCCGCTTCGGCATCCCGCGCGTCTTGATATCCGACAACGGCCGCCAGTTCGCCGAGAACCCCTTCCGGAGCTGGTGCGCTGAGCTCGGGATCAATCAGCCCTTCACGTCGGTCGGTCACCCTCAGGCCAATGGTCAGGTGGGGAACGCTAACCGAACCGTTCTGCAAGGGTTGAAGACTAGGTTGGACTCCGCCCAATCGAGCTGGCTAGATGAGCTCCCCAGTGTCCTCTGGGCTTACCGTACCACGCCCAGGACGGCCACCCATGAGACCCCGTTCTCCTTAACTTACGGAGTAGAGGCGGTGGTGCCCGCGGAGATTGGTCTCCCCTCGCCCCGGACACAGAACTTCGTTGCAAGGACCAATGAAGAAGAACTGCGGTACAGCTTGGACATACTGGAGGCTAGGCGTGAAGAAGCGGCGGTACGGATGGCTAAGTACAAAAGCCAGCTCGCCCGCTATCATAACGCCCGAGTAAGAAGCGTACAGTTCCAGCCAGGAGACCTGGTCTTACGAAAGAACTCGGTCAGCAGAGCTTACGGTTCCAACAAGCTTGACCCAAACTGGGAGGGTCCATACAAGATCCTTGAGGTGAGCCGAGCTGGCTACTGCAGACTCGCCAAGATTGATGGATCTGAAGTACCTCGTACTTGGCACTTCTCCAATCTGCGACTGTTTGTAGCGTAGGTTAGACCAGGGTGCTCAGTTGTCTGTTCTTTGAAATCCGAATTTTTGTTTTATCATTCAATAAAAGCCCGACCTCACAGTTTTAATTTCACTTGTACTTGTTTCCTTTCAAGATTTAAAGTTTGCACCTTGCACTAGCACACTTAGAGTTCTCTCACTAAATGTCCTAGTGGGGTGCTAAGGGTAGTGATGAATCGAGGTGAAGTGTTCGGTCCCAGAGGTCGGTACGAATTAAAAGCTTCCAGGCGATGCTCGACACCGGGAGGTCGGCACGACTAGGAAGAACATGGAAACTGGGAAGGGTTCTAGAAACTCCGCGCTCGATCCAGAAGGTCGGCGAAAAAGGAGTTCGAAACCCGATGTTCGATCCCCAAGAGGTTGGCACGGGTTATCGCTTCGGAGTGGAAGGAATCCAGGTGAAGTGTTCGGCCCAAGAGGTCGGCACGACTTGGAAGTCGGAATCCAGGTGAAGTGTTCGGCCCAGGAGGTCGGCACGATTGAGGAAAAATTGGAGGCTTGGAAGGGTTCTGGAAACCCCGCGCTCGACCCAGGAGGTCGGCGGAAGAGGAGTTCGAAGCCCGAGGTTCGACCCCAAGAGGTCGGCACGGGCTACCGCTTCGAAGTAGAAGCCCGACCCCGGGAGGTTGACCAGGCCCCCAGCCTTCGAATCCGGGGGCCCCGCATTTGACCCCGGAGGTCGGTGAGAACGCCCTTAATGTTTAGGTGCTCAACCCCAAGAGGCTGGCACATCCCCTCAGTAAGTTTATTTGGTGCTCGACCCAAGAGGCCGGCACATGATTTTAATAGTTAGATTGCCAATTGGGCAACTCCATTGCTGGATTAAAAAGGTGACGCGTTTGGTGCTCGGCCTAGGAGGTCGGCACATGGCGTTGCGTGCAGGCAAGAAAGGCAGAATAACTCTTCGAAATTTCGCATATGCATTCAAAACCTATCTATTACAAAACTTCCGAGCTGCCTATCGATTACAAAGCTTCCGAGCTGCCTATCTGCTACAAAATGTGCCGAGCTATGAAGAGAATACAGCTCGGGCCCCCTTCTTCTTGCTGGTAGTCCGCCTGGAGCAGGAGCTGAGGGTACACCTTAAACTTGCTGAGAGGCGTACGGTGAAGGCTATTCAAGCAGGGGAGCCTTTCCGTCTCAGATGGACCTTCAAGAGCATTTTCAACTGGAGCATGGTCACATCCTTATAAGGAGACGGAAAGGGTTTCTAGAGGGGCCGCCGCCCTAGGCCACCGGCTCCTTCCCGGGGGCTTTTCCGGGATCCTGGTCCTCCTCCAAGGGGACCTCCGCCAGGTCGACCCCCACATCGGTCCTGCGCACCAGCTCCTTCAGGGCATGCCCCTTGCAGTACCCATCGAAGAGCCAGTCTACCTTCTCCTCGGCCTTAGGGTTGTACTCTTTGAAAGCAGCCAAGTCGAAACCAGGCAGGCCGAGAGCATTGACCCTGTCCAGGACTCGCGTGAAGCCGGCCTGGAAGGTGGGCCCGTTGAGAAGGGCGACGTCCTGCTCAAATTGTTTGGAGGAGATGAACTCCCGGACAGCCTTCTTGCGCTCCCGGCTGACGGTGCCGGATAGCTCGATGGCGTGCTCCTCCCTCAGCTTCTCTGAGCTCGCCCTCTCCTGGTCGAGCTTTGACCTGACGGAGGCGAGCTCGATCTGAGCCGTTTCCAGCCCTTTCTCCGCTTGGCCCAGTTTGCCCTTCAGGGTGCTCGCCTCCTTGAGGGCCTGGGTGAGCTTCTGCTCTGTCTCCTGATGCTTCTTCCGCAATTTCTCCAAGTCAGGAGACAACTCGGAGAAGCGGGTCACCAGGGCGGCACCAGCAGCATTGGCCTGAGGAAGGGAACAGGTCAGCACACTACGCTATCCCATCAAAACACAGGCGCAACTGGCCCAAGGGCAGGGAACTTACTTGGGCTTGGGAGGTGAAGTACATGTCCTGGAGCTCGGCCGAGTCGGCAAGCTCCATCCACCTTCTGTCCCTTGGGAGGACCGAGCCCACCATCAGCTCCCGACCGGCCTCGGGAAATTGGGCCCGGTCGTTGATGGAGAGCCTCCAGGAGGGACAGAAGTGGCGGGGGTCGTGCATGGTGGGGGCCTGGCCCGGCTTCTGGGGGAGGATATGGCGGAAGTGCCACAAGTTCGGAGGAGGGGACTCCTGAGCGTGCTCCTCAGCGGAGCCAACGCCCACGTGGACTGGACCCCCGGAGGACGCCGGGGGGAGCGGTTGTGGAACGACCACCGCGAGCCTCTTCGGCCCGGCCTGGGAGGGCTCGTCAGCCCTGCCCCTCTTCTGCCCGGTCGCCTTCTTCTTGTTGGCGGCCTGCTTGGAGGGGGATGGCTGCGGTGCCTCTGTCTGGGGGGCTGAGCTGCCCCCTGGGACCGGGGAGGCCGCAGAAGCCCCCTGGGCGATCTCTGGTTGAGGGGTGGAGGTGGCCTCCTCAAGGGACGCGCCCAGCAACCTGGAGAGCTTTCTCACTACAGCGAACACAACTAGGTCAGCAAAAGATGGGACAGTTCAAAAATTACAATATACTGTAAATACAACAGGCAACAAGGGCAAAGTCAGCGTTACAGGTGTCGAGGTTGGGCTCGGGGGTCACCACCTCCCCAGAGGATCCGGACAACGTCCCCATCAGCCCGGCCGCGGAGATCTGCTCAGTGGAAAACTTGGTGGCGTCAAGCTTCACCTTGGAGTCCGACAGTTGGCTGAGGGTTTCGTAGTCCAAATCCCCCGGGTAGGGGTCGGCCTTGACCCCCCCAACCATCCACACATTAGGGGAAAATGTGTGGACTTGACGAAGAAGAAGTCCTCCTTCCAATCCTTCACGGAGCTGGGGACTCCGTAGAACAACTCTTGGGCGCCTTTTCCTCTCTGGGTTTGGCCGGCACCACGGCGGCAGAAGTAGTACCATTCGGGAGGGCGGCCTTGAGCATGAAGGCAGCTCGGAAGAGAGAGGGAGAGTAAGGGATATCGCAGAGCAGGCAGTAGATCAGGAATCCAGTAATGATCCTGATAGAGGTAGGGTGGACTTGGGTGATTCTGAGCACCCAGTAGTTCAGAATCTCGGCCAGAGCTGAAGGAATGGGGAGACGGAGCCCTGCAATGAGCTACTCCCGATAGATGGCTACGAAGCCGGGAGGAGGTCGGCAGGCTCAGTCGTCGGGCCCGGCCGCCCTCGGCTCGAAGGCCGAAGGAATTGAGTAAGACTTGGCCAGTTCGGCCACAGCCTTGGGTGATAGGGTAGCCTCCTGCAGATCGGGGTAACCATAGGAGAATGGGAATGCCGAAATGCGCAAGGGGGAGAAGAAGTGGCAAAGGGAGCGGATGGAAATCTGGTGACCCCTATTTATAAGGGAAAGAAATGGGGGGAAAACGGTTGCTTGAAATTGAACCGTCCCATGTGAACGCATTTAATGCTGGTACGAAAATCGAAGAGTCGTGGCAACTGAAAGGACGTGAGCGGAGCGGCCACTGTGACAGCACTGTACCAGAAGTGACCCCGGCAGGGTAGTGCGCGGCTCTGGCCTCCCACGTGGCAGTTGTAGATTAGGTCTACCTGACAGCTCTACCTAATCTAGGGGGCTAGTGCAGAGGCCCCATCCTGGGCCCGGACACGTGGCAGCCCAGGCGTGGCAGAGCTGGGCCTCGGCCTCAGGCCCCAGGCGGCCGTCCTAGGCCGATCTGCTAGGGCTCCGGAGGGCAGCACAGGTCCCTCCCGAAAAGGTCGGGGATGATCCCCCTGAGTGCAGAAGATTGATTATTCTGGGCAAGTCCCGAAACGTACGGAGGTCGGGCTTCCTCCCAGGTATAAATGATAGCACGCATTGACTGTACAAGGTACGCTCACTATTGGCAAATTACACCTGACCGTTTGTGCTTCCCGTGAACCATACTCACCGGAAAACTAACTTGACCGTCGGAGTGCCCTCGGGGACCACCCTCGGGCCCCCCTTTGCTAGCTCGTTCTTATCTGTTTTGCAGGCTTAGGACCAGCTCTGCCGTCAGCACCCCGAGCTCATCAGTTCAGCTCGGTCCGGGGAAGCTCCGTGCTTCTTCAGTGCGCATCTTTTTTCTCGTATGGTTGTCTTGATATCTTTGAAGCAATCAGGGCCTGGAAGCAAGTCCCATGGACTTCGGGTTCTACAGGAATGATCTTCGGCAGCAGGTCCCGAACAGGATTTTCTTCTAACGGGAATGATCTAAAGCAACGCAGGAGATGGTTGCGTGCTGTGTTCACAGCGACAGATTTAGTGTGAGTCAGTAAAGGTCCCAATTGCCCATCATCGATACCATGAAGTGTAACAAAACAGATGAAGTTTTTCAAGAATGTTAGCTTCTCTTCTATGTCTTCCCATAGTTCCTGCTCTTCATCATCTTCTAAGACACCTATTAAGCAAACGTGCCGAAGGCTCTCCAGAAGAGAGTCCATGACATCCATTAGGTCATCTTTTTTTACCAGGGACTTGCTAGACAGTCTTGTCGAGTACTTTAAATCCTTGATTTCTCCTGCGAGAGATGACACTTCTTCTTTTAGATCATCGTGGATTTGTGCCGCAAGTTCCATATGATATCCATCTTCCACACTAGTGAGATAGAACTCGTGAATCGCCTGTCCCAGTTTGGAAATGAAATCTTTCATCCTAGCAAACAGTGCTCCCAGATTTGCATCATCATCAGCGCCCCACTTTCTCACAGATAGAAGAAATGGTCTGAAAGTTCCTAGAGATATTTTTACTCTCCTCAAGTCAAAGAGCTCGTCCTTCCAATCTGGAGTTTTGGGACACAGATTCTCCAGCAACTGCAGATCATCCAAGATGGCTGAAATGCAAGTAAGACAACTGGAGGCCATTTAACGAAAGGAAGATGAGTTAAATTTAGAGATGAAGTAAGTTAATGAATATGGCTAGTGAAGAAGCACGGAACTTCCCCGGACCGAGCTGAACTGATGAGCTCGGGGTGCTGATGGAAGAGCTGATCCTAAGCCTGCAAAACAAATAAAGGTGATCTCACAAAGGGGGCCCGAGGGTAGTCCCCGAGGGCACTCCGACGGTCAAGTTAGTTTTCCGCTGAGTATGGGTTCACGGGAGGTATTGACGGTCGGGGGTGAATTGCCAATAGTGAGCGTACCTTCTACAGTTGATGTCTGCTATTATTTATACCTGTGGGGGAGCCCGACCTCCGTACGTTTCGGGACTTGCCCGGAATAGTCGGTATCCCGCACTCAGGGGGATTATCCCCGACCTCTTCGGGATGGACCCTCGCCTCCTCTGGGAGCCCTAGTCGGTGCAGCCCAGGGCTGCTGCCAGGGGTCTGAGGGCCAAGGTCCAGCTCGGCTATTCCTGGGCTGCCACGTGTCCGGGGCCAGAACGGGGCCTCTGCACTATCCCCCTAGATTAGGTAGGACTGTCAGGCAGACCTAATCTACCTCCGCCACGTGGGAGGCCAGAGCCGCGCACTACTCTGCCGAGGCCACCCCTGGTACAGTGCTGTCACAGGGACGCTGTGCCCGCGTCCTTTCAGTTGTCACGCCTCTTCGGTTTTCGTACCAGCATTAAATGCGTTCACATGGGGATCGGTTCAAATTCACGCAACCGTTTTCCCCCCACTCCTCCCCCCATAAATAGGGGCCGCCGCACTCCCATCTGTTCCATTTGCAACTTTCGCTTCCTCTTGTGCATTTTGAATTGCCACTCTCCTTGTGCATTCGCATTTCCACTGTCCGGCAGCTTCCGGTGTCCTGTGCCCAGATTCTGGCGAGTCTTCCATCCTTCTTCTGCCTTGACTATCATCAGTAAGTCCCTTCTTGCGATTCATCTCCCCTTTCTGCAGTCTCTTTTGCCTTCTGCCACCTTCTGCTATTTATGTCGGGTCATTCCGACGTTACTTCCACCGCATCCCCGTCTCCGGCCCATCGCAGAGCCACCAGAATCTTCATTTCTTCCTCATCGTCGTCCTCATCCTCGCCGTCGCCTTCCCCTCCTCCTCCTTCCTCTTCTTCTGCTTCCAACCCTGACCTGCTCGACCCCACAGTCATTATGAGTTCCCCTTCATCCCATACTTTTTCTGCCCGCGCTCTAGAGGAGGCGGCCGAGCTCGACGCCTACCTCGAGCGGGAGGCCGCGACCACCTCCTCTCCCCAGTCTCCGCACGACTCCCCCGGCGGGGCCCAGGGCGGAGCTGGGGAGGGCAGGGATCCCTCTGAGGGGACCCCCGCTTCGGAGCCGGGGAATGACCCCGAATTCTCCTATGGTTATCCAGACCTACAGGAGGCCATCCTATCCCCCCAGGACGTGGCCGAGCTGGCCAAGTCGTACTCCATCCCTCCGTCCTACGAGCCGAGGGCGGCCGGGCCCGACGACCGAGCCTGCCGACCTCCCCCCGGCTTCGTAGCCATCTACAGGGAGCAGCTCATCGCAGGGCTCCGTCTCCCCATTCATTCAGCTCTAACCGAGATTCTGAACCACTGGGGGCTCAGAATCACCCAGCTTCACCCCACCTCCATCCGGATCATCACCGGATTCCTGACCTACTGCCTTCTCTGCGACATCCCCTACTCTCTCTCCCTCTTCCGAGCTGCCTTCATTCTTAAGACCGCCCTCCCGGGATGGTACTACTTTTCCCGTCGTGGTCCCCAAACCAAGGGGGGAAAAGGCGCCCAGGAGTTGTTCCACGGACTCCCCTCCTCCGTGAAGGATTGGAAGGAGGACTTTTTCTTTGTCAAATCCACACATTTTCCCCCAAATGTGTGGAAGGTTGGGGGGGTCAAGGCCGACTCCTACCCGGAGGACCTGGGCTACGATACCCTCAGCCAGCTGCTGGGCTCCAAGGTGAAGCACGACGTCACCAAGCTCTCCTCCGAGCAGATCTCCGCAGCCGGGCTGATAGGGACGTTGTCCAGATCCTCTGGGGAAGTGGTGACCCCCAAGCCCGAACTCGACACCTGTAACACCGGCTTTGCCCCTGTTGCATTTATAGTATATTGTGGTTTCTTGTACTGCCCTGCCTTTTGCTTATCTGGTTGTGTTGGCTGCAGTGAGGAAGCTCTCCCAGCTGCTGGGCGTGCCTCTTGAGGTCACCTCCGCCTCCCAGGCTGACACTGCTCAGGGGGCCCCAGGAGGGGTTTCCACCCCGGGGAGCGGCTCAGCCCCCCAGAAAGAGGCATCGCAGCTGTCCCCCTCCAAGCAGGTCGCCAACAAGAAGAAGGCGGCCGGGCAGAAGAGGGGCAGAGGGGACGAGCCCTCCCAGGCCGGGCAGAAGAAGCTCGCGCTGGTCGCGCCGCAGCCGCTCCCCCTGGCGACCTCCGGGGGCCCAGTCCACGTGGTCGTTGGCTCCGCTGAAGAGCACGCCCAAGAGTCACCTCCCCCGAGCTTGTGGCACTTCCGCCACATCCCTCCCAAGAAGGCGGGCCAGGCCCCTACCATGCACGACCCCCGCCACTTCTGTCCACCTTGGGGGTTGTCCATCAATGACCGGGCCCAATTCCCAGAGGCAGCTCGGGAGCTGATGGTGGGCTCGGTCCTCCCGCGGGACAAGAGGTGGATGGAACTCGCCGCCCCAGCCGAGCTCCAGGACATGTAATTCACCGCCCAGGCCCAAGTAAGTTCTCTAGCCCATGGGTTAGTTTTGCCCCTATGTTTTAGTTGGGTATCATGACGTGCTGACCTGTTTCCCCTCCTCCGCAGGCCAACGCCGCTGGTGCTGCTCTGGTGACCTGCTTCTCCGAGCTGTCCCCCGACTTGGAGAAGCTGCGGAAGAAGAATCAGGAGACGGAGAAGAGGCTCTCCCAGGCTCTCCAGGATGCGGATTCCCTCAAGGCCAAACTGGGAAAGGCCGAAAAGGAGCTGGATACGGCTCAGGTCCAGCTCGCCTCCACCAGGTCGGAGCTCGACCAGGAGAAGGCTGGCGTGATTAAACTGAAGGAGGAGCATGCCATCGAGCTCTCCGGCTCCATCAGCCGGGAGCGGAAGAAGGCCGTTCGGGAGTTCATCTCCTCCGAACAGTTCGAAGTGGACGTCGCCCTCCTCAACCAGCCCATTCTCCAAGTCGGCTCTACGCGGGCCCTGACCCAGGTGCAGAGCCTCAACCTCCCCGGCTTCAACGTGGCGGACTTCAAGGACTACAATCCTACGGCCGAGGATAGGCTGGACTGGCTCTTTGATGGGTACCGGAAGGGGCATGCCCTGAAGAGCCTGGTCAGTCGAACCGACGTTGGAGCAGAGCTAGCGGAGGTTCCCCTGGAGGAGGACGAGTCTCCTGGCAGAGCCTCCGGGAAGGAGCCGGTGGTTTAGGTCAGCGACCCCTCCAGAACCCTTTCCGTCTGCTTAAAAGGATGTGACCATGCTCCAGTTGAAAATGCTCTTGTGGCTTGGCGGGCCCTGTGGGGGGAGGGGCGACTTGGGAACTTTGTAATAGACAGGCGGCATGGGAACTTTGTAATAGATAGGCTTTAAGTTCATATATAAAATTTGAGGAAAATTATTTCACCTTACCGTCCTGTGCTCACTTCGGTTAGCCCGGAAGTATTCCTGCCTCCGCCTTTCGAGGCACTTTGTTCATGCCGACCTCTTGGGTCGAGCGTTGAAATTGAACTTTGAAAAGCGTTAATGCCGACCTCCTGGGGAGAGCACCGAAGCGTTCATGCCGACCTCCTGGGTCGAGCACCGAACTTCCCAATTCAGGCCGCGCCGACCTCTTGGGGCCGAGCATCAAACAACTTCTGGACCAACCTCTTGGATCGGATCCTCCCGGGCGGTCATGCCGACCTCCTGGGTCGAGCACCGAAGCGTTCATGCCGACCTCTTGGGTCGAGCCCCGAACTTCCAAATTCAGGCCGTGCCGACCTCTTGGGGCCGAGCACCAAACCTTAACCTCTGGACCAACCTCTTGGATCGGACCCTCCCGGGCGGTCATGCCGACCTCCTGGGTCGAGCACCGAACTTCCATATTCAGGCCGTGCCAACCTCTTGGGGCCGAGCATATCATGAGTCCTGGGCAGCGCGTCAAGCTTCCCCAGCTCAAACGTGCCGACCTCACATCATCACTTACCCCAGCCCCCCACTAAGGCACTTAGTGAAGGAGCGCTGAGTGTGCTAGTTTAAAACATGAACTTAAACGCCAAATAATGAATTGGAAACTGGAAAGTTACACATTTTATTCAATGATGAAACTGAAACTTACATCCCGAATGTGAAACATCTTGGCCTAATCTACTCTACGAATAACCGCAAATTTGAGAAGTGCCATGTACGGGGTACCTCAGACCCATCCATCTTGGCGAGCCTGCAGTAGCCAGCTCGACTCACCTCAAGGATCTGGTATGGGCCCTCCCAGTTTGGGTCGAGCTTGTTGGAACTGTAAGCTCTGCTGATCGAGTTCTTTCACAAGACCAGGTCTCCTGGCTGGAACTGTATGCTCCTTACTCGGGCGTTGTGGTAGCGGGCGAGCTGGCTTTTGTACTTAGCCATCCGAATTGCTGTCTCTTCCCGCTTAGTTTCTAGCATGTCCAGGCTGCACCTTAACTCCTCTTCGTTGGCTGTCACAACGAAGTTCTGGGTCCGAGGGGATGGGAGGCCGATCTCCACGGGGACCACTGCCTCCGCCCCATATGTCAGGGAGAACGGGGTCTCGTGAGTAGCCGCCCTAGGCGTGGTGCGATAGGCCCAGAGAACACTAGGGAGCTCCTCTAGCCAGTTAGACTGGGCCAACTCTAGCCTAGTTTTTAGCCCTTGCAAGATGGTTCGGTTGGCGTTCTCCACCTGACCGTTAGCCTGGGGATGGCCGACCGACGTGAAGTGTTGATTGATCCCGAGCTCGGCGCACCAGCCCTTGAAAGGGTTTTCGGCGAACTGGCGCCCATTGTCAGATATCAGAACATGTGGAATTCCGAAACGACAGACTATATTCTTCCAAATGAACTTCTGAATCGCCTTCCCCGAAATAGAGACCAGGGGCTCTGCCTCCATCCACTTTGTGAAGTAGTCGATGGCCACCACGAGGTGCTCGTACCTGCCAGGGGCTCGGGGGAAGGGACCTAGGAGGTCTATCCCCCATTGGGCGAAAGGCCAGGGACTGTGAATGGGGATCATTTCCCGAGCTGGCTGGTGGCACAGCGAGGCGTGCACCTGGCAAGCTCGGCATTTCTGTACCAGCTCTGCGGCGTCTCCGAAGGCGGAGGGCCAATAGTAGCCCAGAAGAAGACACTTTTTCGCCAGTACCCGAGATCCTACATGTGCCGCACATAGGCCTTCATGGACTTCCCGGAGTACGTAGTCGCCCTTCTCCGGGGTCACGCACTTTAGCCAGGGGGACAAGTATGACCTCCTATAGAGGGTTCCCCCAGCGTAGGCGTATTTGGCAGCTCTGAGCTGGATTCGGCGGGCCTCGGTTTTGCTCTCGGGGAGGGTACCCGAGCTGAGGAAGTCAATGAGGGGTGTCATCCAGGTGGTCGAGCCGTCTATAACCAGGACCTGGACCTGGTCGATACTTTTCTGTTTTACCACCTCTACCAAGACTTCCTTGCTCAGATGTGCAAATGAGGAGGACGCCAACTTTGAAAGAGCATCTGCACGCTTGTTCTGGGACCTCAGCACCCGCTCGATTTCAAATGTTCCGAACAAGGCCACTGCCTCCCGTACCTTAGCCAGGTATTTCTTCATAACCTCGTCCTTGGCTTCGTACTCCCCGAGGACTTGAAGGACGACGAGCTGTGAGTCGCTCCTGACCTGAATCGCGGTTATTCCCATCTGGTGGGCTATCCGCAATCCTGTGAGCAGGGCCTCGTACTCGGCCTCGTTGTTGGACGTGGGGAAGTCCAATCGGAGGGCGTAGGTCAGCTCTTCCCCGGTAGGTGAAATGAGTAGCAGTCCTGCCCCGCTTCCGTCCTTGCTGGAGGCCCCGTCTACGAACAATACCCAGGGCTCCTTCGGCTGTGCCTCCTCGCGCAGGGGGCTCAGCTCGGTTAAGCTCAAGCTAGCCCCCTCAGCAAGGAAGTCTGCCAAGGCCTGGGCCTTGATGGCCTTGCGAGGCTGATAGCCGATGTCGTGCTCTGCTAGCTCGACGGCCAACTTGGTCATCCTGCCCGAGACTTCGGTTTGGTGAGTATCTGACGCAGGGGCTGGTCAGTCAGGATTACAATGCTGTGGGCCTGGAAGTAGGGGCGGAGCTTGCGAGCAGCGTGTACCAAGGCAAGGACCAGCTTCTCCGCCGTCGTGTACCTCGTCTCTGGCCCTTGTAGAGCGCGGCTGACGTAGTACACAGGCCTCTGAACCCCCCCGTCCTCCCGCACCAAGACTGCGTTGACGGCCTCGTCGCAGGCGGATAGGTAAAGGAACAGAGTCTCTCCTAGCTCCGGGGCGGTCAAAGTAGGCAGCTCGGCCAGATAGGCCTTCAGGTCGGTGAAGGCTTTCTGGCACTCCTCTGTCCAGTGGAAATCCTTAGGCGCTTTCAAGACTCGGAAGAAGGGCAGCCCCCGGACCGCGGAGCGCGAGAGGAACCTATTCAGGGCGGCCATCCTCCCGGTGAGCCGTTGGACTTCCTTCACGTTCCTCGGAGGGGCCATGTCCATGATGGCCTGGAGTTTATCCGGGTTGGCCCGGATCCCCTCTCGGGACACCAGGAAACCGAGAAACCTTCCCGACCTGACCCCAAAGGTGCACTTCTTCGGATTTAAGCGCATCCGGCTCTCCTGTAGGATATCCAGGATCTCCCTTAGGTCGGGTATGAGCCGCTGGTCAGTTCGGCTTTTGACGATCATGTCGTCCACATAGACCTCCATGTTTCTGTCGATCTGGTTTTGGAATAGTTTGTTGACCAGGCGCTGGTACGTAGCTCCCGCGTTCTTCAACCCGAACGGCATGGTCCTGTAGCAGTAGGTTCCCTCCTCGGTGATGAAGGAGGTCTTATTTCGATCCTCTTCAGCCATCTCTATCTGGTGGTATCCCTTGAAGGCATCCAGAAAGCATAAAACGTCAAAACCCACAGTAGAGTCTACTAACCTGTCGATCCTTGGCAGGGGAAAACAGTCCTTCGGGCAAGCTTTGTTAAGGTCCGTGAAGTCTACGCACATCCTCCAGGTCTGGTCCTCCTTCTTGACCAGGATGGGATTGGCCAACCAGGTCGGGTAGTAGACCTCCAGGATGATCTTGGATTCCAGCAACTTGCCGACCTCCGCTTTGATTACCTCATTCCTCTCGGGGGCGAAACTCCTTTTCTTCTGCTTCACCGGCTTGAAGTGAGGATCCACATCGAGGTGGTGGACTGCCAGGTCCGTTGGAATCCCGGGCATGTCCTCCTTCGTCCATGCGAAGACCTGGGAGTACTTCCTCAACAGGGCTTTCAAGCTTTCCTTCTCCTCGGGGGGCAGCAGCGCGCCCATGCGGATCACCTGGTCTGGTCGGTCTTCCCTCAAGGGAAATTTTTCAATCTCGTCCTGCGTGCCCACCTGCTGGGCCTCGTCCCCCGGGATGTAGGGCTCCAAACAGGTCGTCTGGGCGACCACTTTCTCCTGCCCACGGAGCGTGGCCAAGTAGCAAGCTCTGGCCACTTCTGGATCACCGTGCACCTCGGCTATCCCTCCTGGAGTGGGGAACTTAACACTCAGGTGGAGGGTGGATGGGATAGCTCGGAGGGCGTTCAGAGCTGGCCGACCCAGAAACATGTTGTACGAAGATCGCTGCCTGACCACCACGAAATTGACAGGGATAGTCCGGCATTTGGGGGCCTGCCCTACCGTGACCATCAGGGAGATCATTCCCTCCGGATGAATGGGTGGTCCGGTGAAGCCCACCAGTGGCGTTCGGACCGGGGTCAACTGGTCGTCCTTCAACCCGAGCTCCTTGAACACCCGATAGAACATAATGTCGACCGCGCTACCCTGGTCGACATACACTTTCTTCACCCGGAAATTGTTGGTGACCACGTCTATCACTATGGCCTCGTGGTTCCCGGATGCTAGGGGGACCGCATCCCTCGGCCCAAAGGTGATCTCCTCATCCATGCGCAAACGCTTCAAGGAGTCGTCCCCCTCGAGGGGAGGTCGCTTGTTCTTCCGAGCTGTGTGACTGTCTCCGCCCGTGGGGCCCCCAGCGATGGTGTTTATCACCCCCGCTAGGTTCTGGCCGTCCAGGTCGGGGGAGTGGTTCCGAGGAGAGTCACGCCGCTCTGGGCGGTCGCGACGCTGTCCCCCGTTCCTATCTCCGTAGTGGTTGCGCCCGGGCTCCCCACCTGGTCGGCGTACGAACCGCCCTAGAAAGGCTCGCTGGATCAGGTCCTCGATCTCCTTACGCAGGGCCCAACATCCCTCCGTGTTGTGTCCGACGTCGCGGTGAAAGGCGTAGTACTAGTCCTGGTTCCTCTTGTTCCGGGGCGTTCCCATCTTGGGCGGCCGATCTCCCAGCCCTTCCGCCTCCATAACAGCCAAGATCTGTGCTCTGGGCCGTGTCAGAGGGGTGTAGGTCTTCTTTGGGAGAGGCAGCGGAGCAGGGGCCTTCTCCTTCGAGAGCCAGTCGAAGACATTTTTCTTGGCCGGGGCGTCCTTGCCCTCTGGAGGGTTTGTCCGACCCTTCCGATCTCCGAGCTCCCGATCTGATTCTTTCTTCAGGCGACCTGCCTCCTCCGCATTAGCGGCCTCGTGCGCCCTGCGTAGGAGCTCCTCCAGGCTTACGGGAGGCTTCTTGGCCAGATCGTAGAAGAGCTCTTCTACCCGGAGCCCGTTTGTGAAGGCGGCCATTACCACCTTTTCGTCTTTGTCCTTGACCTGCAAGCTCTCCGCATTGAAGCGGGTCATGAAGTTCCTCAGCGACTTGTCAGGCCTTTGTCTGATGGACATCAGGTGGGTTGCGTTTCTCGCGTAAACCTTCGAGGAGACGAACTGAGCTGCAAACTGCGGAGCCAGCTCGGGAAAACTCCGTATAGACCCCGGCTTCAGGCCTTGGAACCAGAGCCAAGCTTTCCCCTTCAGGAACATAGGGAAAGTTTTGCAGCGGATTTCGTCCGCGGCGGTTTGCAGACGCATATGTGTCAGGAAGACCGAAAGGTGGTCTTCCGGGTCTGTAGAGGCATCGTACATCTCGATGCTCGGAATCTTAAACCTCCGGGATAGCGGGTAGTCCTCTATCCCCCGGGTAAAGGGCGAGGTTGCGTAGTTGTCCTCGTACGGCCGTGGCCTCAAGATCTGCTCGAGCTCATCCCGGGCAGGTTCCAGATAAAGGGGGTCGCGGGGTCGGCCCTTGACGGACCGAGCAGGGGAACGCTCGAACCCATTCCTTGTGGACTTCCGTGGGGAGGAGTCTCTGGGACGGCTCCTCGCGGACCGGCCGCGAGAATACCTCTCGCTGTCTCCGACCTCCGAGGCTCGCGGGCGAGGTGGAGTCCGAGGTCGTTTCCTCCTAGGGGGCTGGTCTCGTGACTCCTCCTCCGAAGGGTCAGGGGGTGACTCCTTCTCCTTCCCCTTGGCCTTGGAGGCCTGCGCACCCCTAGCCCCATCTCCCTCCTTCGCCTGTCGGATTATATCTTCCAGCATGGGGAGATTCTCTGTCACGAACTGAAAGATCTGCTGCCTCCGGTCCCCTGAAAGGGCTGATCCCCCGGCGCCCCGAGACGCCTCAGCCTCCTTTCGCTGGGACCCCTCACCGCCCCCAGGGCCGGTGCTCTCTACCGTGCGCTTGGATCGCGTCCTGGCCATCAACACAATCTCACTTACCTTACGGTTCCCACAGACGGCGCCAACTGAAGAAGCACGGAACTTCCCCGGACCGAGCTGAACTGATGATCTCGGGGTGCTGATGGAAGAGCTGATCCTAAGCCTGCAAAACAAACAAAGGTGATCTCACAAAGGGGGCCCGAGGGTAGTCCCCGAGGGCACTCCGACGGTCAAGTTAATTTTCCGGTGAGTATGGGTTCACGGGAGGTATTGACGGTCGGGGGTGAATTGCCAATAGTGAGCGTACCTTGTACAGTTGATGTCTGCTATTATTTATACCTGTGGGGGAGCCCGACCTCCGTACGTTTCGGGACTTGCCCGGAATAGTCGGTATCCCGCACTCAGGGGGATTATCCCCGACCTCTTCGGGATGGACCCTCGCCTCCTCTGGGAGCCCTAGTCGGTGCAGCCCAGGGCTGCTGCCAGGGGTCTGAGGGCCAAGGCCCAGCTCGGCTATTCCTGGGCTGCCACGTGTCCGGGCCCAGAACGGGGCCTCTGCAGCTAGGAATGATGAAAAAAGTTGTACAGATCTCTCTTTCAGAAACTAGGAAAGCTCTGAGCTCAGAAGTAGTTAGATCGAGAGAATTTGTGACAGTCCAATTGGGAGAGCTGGTAAAGAGGGTCTGTCATTGCCCAGTTGGGAAGGCTGGTGCTGGACCTGGGGGGGATAATTTGGCGTTTTCTTTGCAGAAACTTTGTTGCAACTGGCTGTACAACTGGGACTCCACCGATTCTGTTTTGAGAGATGTGAAAAGTCAATCAATCCTACTTTTATTCGCTAAAGTTTTCGCTTTTGTCGAGCAACTTGCTCCCAAGCTTTCTTTCACTGTTTTACCCCAAAAAAAAAACGAAAGTATAAGAAATTTCACAGGTGAAAAAGTAATGAATATTTATATTTCCTTATTTTCAGTCAGTAATGTTTGACGAGCTTATTAGGCTACAACAATTACACGTTTAATCAAGTGCTCAACTCTTTCTGGATATTGAATTCCCAAAAGTGCGACATTTTAAGAAAAATTTTCAAAGGGTAATATTCTTTTTAACTTTTTCTCAAATTGTGAAAAGCGCAATAAGTGAAATCCATTTTTTTTTCTTTCACATGATGCATTTATAAAAATTTTTTACTATTTGTATAGGTACGCAGATATTACTTAAATAACGTACGAATGCATCGTTTAGAAATCATATTTATTGAATTTTTTTTTCAAAACCTTGACTATTTGGGACCCTTTCTTAAAACTCTCATGATTTGGAAATTTCCTCCATAGTTGCGAGTATATATACTCACAAGTAGATATATTATTTATTCATAAGGAATAATTTTGTAGCTGAATTATTGACCCAAAAAGCTGATCTTATATAGAGTCAGCAGGTTAATTTGTTAATGTTTTCATACTATGCACATTGTCGAGAGCTCATATATATTGACTATTTTATTGTCGTTCAAAACTTTCATGGTGAGATTATATAAATAGCAAGAGATTGGTAATTTGGTCAGTTCACGAAATCATATGCTTTTCACATGACTTGGTTTTTTTGGCTGACCGAACTTCGAGCACTATTGAATTGAACCCACAGAGTAGTGCGCAGTATCATAGTCTTGTTTGTGTATCATGGTTACGTCTGGCTGGCAATGATTTTGTGTTTCAATTAGTTATTAGAATAAAATCATGACGCGAGCAGTGTGAACCTAAGACTGTGAAAGTCGTTTTGGTCCATCTTTTAGATCCAGTTAGTCAGTCAGTTAGATGATCCTGGTCGGAAAACACTTCTGGTATTCCTGGTCAAAAGTTCTTGCGATGGGAATAAAAGTACAAAAAAGAAACGCGAGTTGATCTACCAAAGAGTATTTATAAGCAAGTGCACAAAAAAGAAAAGCAAGTTTTGGTGTTTTGGTTCCAAGACACCAAGCAGAATTTGTTAGGTTTGGTTCCAAGAAATTGACCAATGAAAATGAAAGAATTCTTGAAAATTCAATAAAGATAATAATAAGACAAATAAAACGCGTGGTTTGGTCGAATTGACTTAAATTCACGGGTAAAGGGACAGCAGATTTAATTCACGGACGAAAGAGTAGCAGATTTATTATAATAAAAAGAGAGTATAAAAAAGAAAATACGAAATCATAGGAAATAATTCCAAGGTTAAAAGTCACCTAAAATTGAAAATAAAGAAGAGACTAAATAATATAAAATGCTTAACAGTCCAGAAACATAAAAGAGACTAAATAATACAAAATGCTTGACGGGTCCAAAAGATTTATAATTTACTCTCTTGGTTTGATACCTAACCAAAACTCCTCTTAGATTGGAGTGTCGGTTTCCTAAAACTCTTTTGGATTAGTGCATAAGACACTTGCACAGCTGCCCTTAACATATTTAAATTCACTTAAATCCATTGTATTTATAATCACTAAAAAGAGAGATTTATTTATAAAACTTTCCATGTGGGATACAATAACAAACTCAACAAATCTCTATCTTGGTGTGTATCTCATATCGATAAATAGCAAACATGTTTCACCATCTCCATAAAGTCCTAACGAATCCCAATGAACCACAAAAGTGCTAACAGACCTCAAAGACCCACCAACGAGCCAAGATGTAAAAAGTTCAACCGGTCCCAATGGGTCAAAATTTACAAAAGGTTCAATAGATCACAATGAGTTAAAATATCGAACGTAGTAATCTTGCTCCACTTTTTTCATAAAATCCTCAGTGGGTTTCAATGGGTCAAATAACTCTCTTCAAAACTCAACTGAACTCCAACGCGAGATTTTTCTTTACTCTCTATAGCTTTAAATTAATGTTTCGGAATTGATATTGATAGTCTATTATCGTCATCATTGCCGCACCCAAAATCTGAAACTCTAATACTAGTTTGTTAGGTCTAATTTCAGAAAAGTGACCAACAAGAACAATAGGGTTCTTAGTAATTCAATAAAAACAATAACAAAGCAAATAAAAGTTATTGGCCTTTGGGCTAGGGTGCTAGACAACATTAGTGATTCTTCTTATCCTGATTTGATGACTTGGCATTCGAAACAAATTACTAATGGCGTGGAAAGGCAATAAATTTGTAACATTATGTAGCTAAGCAGTAGTATTAACTTACAGAATGCGTGAAACACTCTTGGAACCATAACTAAAATCTTAGGGGGGAAAAAAGATAGCTGCTTCATTCATTTCAATCTTCAAAAACAACACGATTCCTGGGAATGATTCCACCACACAGCTTGAGACAGGATAGGAAACATTAAAGCAACCTAATTAACTGATCTTGATGCTACACTGATACAGCAAAGCCAGTAGCAGTACAGAAGTAAAGGACTAGGAAAAAAAAAACAGGTAAAAGGAGTAAAAGTGGCTGCCCAAACCAAAGATACTTGAGAAGATTAGTAGTCCACCTTATGAAATAAGGATCTTCAGATCAGTATTTCCTAAGTCCATTTGTTCTTCCTGAAGTGGCTCTATAAAACTTGCAGAGAAGGGACAATGAGACACCTCAATAATTTCAAGAGTCGAACTCCCCAAACAAGAAGGGATCTCCTTTAAAGAGCGACAGCTTATCAATGCTAGTTTCTGTAGACTTGGAAAACAGTCCACGCCCTCGTAGGCAGTCCACTTGCCAACATCCAAGTCATCTATTTTCAGGAATCTTACTTTAGGGAAGCCCTCTTTTTCCATGTTCCATATTTCCCCCTTGAAGGCTCGATCAAGTAATTTGAGAACCTCCAGATTGGGAAGATTTTCGATCGCTGAAATTTTGCTCCAAGGGAAACGAAAATTGGATAGAGTCAACTTTCTAATTGCCAAAGGGAATTGAAACTCAAACTAGCATGGATTTGGAGGACGTGCATAATGATTGAACATCAGATTCAGTGATTCTAGGCCACTTAGAAAGTCAAGTACTAGAATGTTGTCTGCTGACACCCAATTATGTTCACTACCCGCAACGAGAATGCATTTCAGCTTGTGGATATTAGGAATTTTAATGAATACCTTGCGGACGATTGCCCAAGAAGAAAGAGATAAACCGGAGAAGGTATGTCAAGATTGTCAAGATTGCAGCTGTGTCAAGATTGTCTGTGGGTAAAAAAAATGAACTAACACTGTAGTTGTCCTTTATTTGTAAGTGCCTTAGCTTCTTCAGATTCCATACAGTATCAGGTAGTAAAACAGTCCGATCAAATGTTTCCACAATGAAAGTCTCCAAATGCAAGAGATTGGCTATAGAAGATGGAATTGAGCTCATATGTCCTAGAATTGCCAAGTACCTCAATTGAACCAGTAATTCTAGTTCTCTAGGAAAAGTAGTACCTACATTTATGTTGCTCAATTCTAACACTCTAACAAGTTTGAAGATACCAAAAATGGATGATCCACAACGTCGGTGCCTTTTACCTCGACCGGAGTGTATTAGAGAATGGATTGTGGGAGCAAATAACCTGGACTTGCAAAAGTGCTCTGGGTTAGAGTTGATACATAGGCGGCGTAGGTTGCGTGGCACTCTGAAAGTATATATCTCATCATACCCACGCACCAGCTGCAGAAAATTTTCTTCTTTGCCTTTTGTCACACAAAACTCATGTAGCAA
This sequence comes from Coffea arabica, assembly GCF_036785885.1. NCBI lineage: Eukaryota > Viridiplantae > Streptophyta > Magnoliopsida > Gentianales > Rubiaceae > Coffea > Coffea arabica. Next base: position 44,994,196 of record NC_092318.1, on the reverse strand, counting down.
ATCATGAACGCGACAAGCTTTGACACCGCCAATGGATCTTTTCTTGGAAACAATGACCAAGCTTCTGTGGATAAGATCCATTAAGAAATCATTTGCCACATCCTCTGCACTCTTGAACTGAGTTTTCTGGGTAAATCCTTCAGCGCCCCATAACCAAATCAACTTCTCAGCAGTGTGTTCATGGTCTTCTGGAAATGCTCCGAAGTATAGAAAGCATGGCTTCAAATTTTCTGGTAGGTTCTTGTAACTCAACTCTATTGCAGCAGAGCATTGTTCTGTACTAGAGACGATTCTTGAACTTAAACCGTCCACAAGTTCTTTCCGACGACGTTGGTTCTCATTTGCCAGAATTCCAGCTACAATGACGATTGTAAGTGGCAGTCCTCGACACATTTCCACGATTTTCATTTGCAGTTCGCATAATTCTGGCGGAGGCAAATCATTTCCAGGAAATAACTTCATGTTTAGCAAGTCCCGGCTCTCATCAGGAGTCAGCGGACGGAGGAAATGAGGCCCTTCATCAAGTTCATCTCTCAAAGTAGCAATATCAGACTTTCGACTTGTCACGATCACTCTACTGCCGTTTTGATTGTCAGGGAATGATGCTTCCAATCCCTTCCATGCTTCAGCGTCCCATATATCATCCAAAACAATGAGATATCTAGTCCTTAGCAGACCTCTTCTGACTTCTGCAGCCAAATCTTCTTCACACATCTCAGAAAATTTCTCAGGAAGTTTGGAGTGAATACAAGTCAAAATTTCAAGTAACAGATTTTTTCTGTGATACACTTGAGAGACAGTACACCAAGCATGTCTATAAAAATGCGACGTAACTAAAGAATTATTGTAAACTTTTTTAGCTAAAGTTGTCTTGCCAAGTCCTGGCATACCTACAATGGGGACAATTTGCAGAAGGGAGGATCCTCTTGTGAGTCGATTGATTATTGAGGTTGCCTCATCCTCCAATCCCACGATCATGTCATTGATTATTGGCATGCTTCCCTGTGATGGCATGTTATTTGGTCTCTTGGTAGCTTCCTTAACATTGAGATCAAGTGTTTTTTTATCAAAAATGTTCAAGGCCGCAGCTTTGATAATCTTAATTTCTTCTTCAACGGAATCAAATGAGGTTGAAGAAGAATCTAGAATGTCTCCAACCAACAAGGAGTCGATAAGAAATTCTATCTTGTATGCCACCTCAACAACACGATCCCAAAGTGCTTGAAGCTCCTGATCTTCATTGCGCAATTCCACAATTCTTCCCAAGAAGGAGCGCAAGTAAACAAGTTCTTCTTGGATTGCTTGAATTGGATAGTTTGAAAGAGCAACTGAACGAGCATCAGGATTTGTCAAATCTCCGATATATTTTAGAAGAAAATCGATAAATCCCAACTCATTAGTCCTGGGAAACTTGGATGATGGTGATGTTTCTGGATATATCTCTGCAACTATTGCCTTGATAAGCTTTATCCTTTTCAGGAAATCATGAAAAGACTCCAGATCCATTTCCTTGACTGATCCATCTTTAATTTCGTTGAGAGAAAGGGAAAAAATAACAAGTCCTGAATCACAGAGGAGGAGTCCAGTAAGATCTCTCATTTTCTGATCAAACACGTCGGGGTTCCCCTTGAGAATGATTCTCAAGGACCTCAACCCATCATAAACCATTTTCAATCGATCCTTCAAAGACATCATAACACAAGCTCCAGTCTTTAGTATCTCCCAAAGATAGATTAGGAGAGAATCGATGAAGACTCTGAATATGTGCTCATCTTTTTTCTCGTATTGTTGTCTTGATTTCTTTGAAGCAATCAGGGCCTGGAAACAAGTCCTATGCACTTCAGGTTCTACAGGAATGATCTTCGGCAGCAGGTTCCAAACAGGATCGCCTTTTAACGTGAATTTGCAAAGGCTCCACTTGAGATAGTTGAGTGCTGCGTTGACAGCGACAGATTTGGTGTGTGTCAGTAAAGGTCCCAATTGCCCATCATCGATGCCATGAAGTGTAACAAAACAGATGAAGTTTTTCCAGAATGTTAGCTTCTCATCATCTTCTAAGACATCTATTAAGCCGATGTTCCGGAGGCTCTCCAGAAGAGAGTTCATGACATCCATTAGGTCATCTTTCTTTACCAGGGACTTGCTAGACAACCTTGATGAGCTGTCTAAATCCTCGATTTCTTCTACGAGAGATGACGCTTCTTCTTCTAGACCATCGAGGAAATATATAGCAAGGTCCATACGATATCCTTCTTCCACACTAGTAAGATAGAACTCGTGAATCGCCTGCCCCAGTTTGGAAATGAAATCTTTCATCCTAGCAACCAGTGCTCCTAGATTTGCATCATCATCATCGCCCCACTTTCTCACAGATAGAAGAAATGGTCTGAAAGTTCCTAGAAATATTTTTGCTGTCCTCAAGTCAGTGAACTCGTCCTCCCAAACTCGAGTTTTAGGACACAGATCCTCCAGCAACTGCAGATCATCCAAGATGGCTGAAATGCAAGTAAGACAACTGGAGGCCATTTAACGAAAGGAAGATGAGTTAAATTTAGAGATGAAGTAAGTCAATGAATATGGCTAGGAATGATGAAAAAAGTTGTACATATCTCTCTTTCAGAAACTAGAAAGCTCGGAGCTCAGAAGAAGTTAGATCGAGGTTGTCGAGAGAATTTGTGCACAGTCCAATTGGGAGGGCTGGTAAAGAGGGTCTGTCATTGCCCAGTTGGGAGGGCTGGTGCTGGACCTGGTGGGCTAATTTGGCCTTTTCTTTGCAGATTTGTTGCAAATATATAAAGTATTTCACATCTGGCTGATATAAATCTTTCTTTATACCTATTCTTGGCTGGATATAGTTATTTATCCTTTCTATTGCAGAAGCAGTGGAGGGCTACTGAATTATTGGGCTCCTCACTGGCATTATTTCATCTTAATATGTGGACTCCACCGGTTCTGTTTTGAGATGTGAAAAGTCAATCAATCCTACTTTTATTCGCTAAAGTTTTCGCTTTTGTCGAGCAACTTGCGCTTCTTTTCACAGTTTACTTTCACAGTTTTGCCCAGAAAAAAAAAAGGGAAAGTATAAGAAATTTCACAATTTCACAGGTGAAAAAGTAATGAATTCCTCTGCTAGAACATTTATATTTCCTTATTTTCAGTCAGAATGTTTGACAAGCCAATTAGGCTACAACAGTATACACGTTTAATCAAGTGCTCAACTCTTTCTGGATTTTGAATTCCAAAAAAGTGAGACATTTTAAGAAAAATTTTCAAAGGGTAATATTTTTTTTTAAACTTTTTCTCAAACTGTGGAAAGCGCATTTAGTGAAATGCAATCTTTTTTTTTTATCACATGATGCATTTATAAATTTTTTTTTACAATTTATATAGGTAGATATTACTTAAATAACGTATGACTGTATCGTTTAGAAATCACATTTATTGAATTTTTTTTCCAAAACCTTGACTATTTGGGACCTTTTCTTAAAACTCTTATGATGTGGAAATTTCCTCCGTTGTTGCTAGTATATATACTCACAACTAGATATATTATTTATTCATAAGGAATAATTTTGTAGCTGAATTATTGACCCAAAAAACCTGGACTTATATAGCGTCAGCAGGTCATAGAAAATTGAACCAGTGCATGCTGTTTATTATCTTTCGGGAAGTGCTAAAAATTAGTAGGACTCTATTTTCATTTGTTTATCTTTGACACTTTTTTTTGTCTAAATAGTTTCAACAACTTGCTCATTATAACCTTTGATTTTTATTGGCTCCTTATAATACTTACTAAGAATATGAAAAATTATTAATGAACCTGTTAATTTGTTAATGTTCTCATAATATGCACATTATCGAGAGCTCATATTGACTATTTTGTTATGGTTCAAAACTTTCGTGGTGAGATTATAAATAGCAAGAGATTGGTAATTTGGTCAGTTCACGAAATCATATGCTTTTCACATGACTGGTTTTTTTGGCTGACCGAACTTCGAGCACCAAAAACCAAATACAGAATTGTTTGATTCCATTGAGTTGAACCACAGAGTGGTGCGCAGTATCATATTCTTGTTTGTGTATCATGGTTACGTCTAGCTGGCAATGATTTTGTGTTTCAATTAGTTATTAGAATAAAATCATTACTTGAGCAATGTGAACCTAAGAGTGTGAAAGTCGTTTTGATCCATCTTTTAGATCCAGTTAGTCAGATAATCCAGGTCTGAAAACACTATTGGTATTCCTGGTCAAAAGGTCTTGTGATGGGAATAAAATCACATAAAGGAAACGCAAGTTGATCTACCAAGAGTATTTATAAGCAAGTACCTTTTCCCGAGACTCCATGCAGAATTTGTCGGGTCTGATTCCAAGCAATTGACCAATAAAAGTAAGAGGATTTTTGGCAACCCAATAAAAATAATAATATAGCAAATAAAGCACATGGTTCAGTCGAATTGACCTATATCTAGGTACTAGGAGGAGATCACCGCGCATCGCGCGGTGGATGAATGGAATTATGCCCACTAATGTCCGATATATTTTTGAAATATTGTAATCCTGATGAATTAAAATAATAAAGATGAATTCAGGATTATGTTTTGAATAAGTATATTGATAATTAAAATTTGAGGAAAAGTAATAAGAAGATTGGAAAATGAGTAATGTAATGTATTTAATAGTGCAATACGGAAAAGCAGTGATGATTAGTAGGCATGAAAGTGGTGATGATTAGTAGTGTAATATGTTCAATAGAGTTGAATCCTTAATATCGGGAGCTCTCCCAATAACATAGCTATATCTTGAGATATAGAACTCATATGACCATGACTCTTAAAGATAAAAATAGTGTGATTTGTGGATGTCTAGAGAGACCTGTAGTTGTTTGAGAAGATGCAATGGTATGAGACGGAGCACGTGCTTTATAGCCACAGCTTTGTATGTGTATCAAAATCAACCATAAATTTACAAAAGGTAGGTTGGAACCATAGCTTTGCATTGTACAAAATTAAGGATGCTGTCATCTAATACTGTGATAAATTGTTGAAGCCAAACACTTCCTAATTGAAGAAAAACACAATTCAGTTGAACGCAATAACGCTATCATAGAAAAAAAAATATGAGAAAGGAATTATCGAATAAGTAAAGAGGCCAGTTGATCCCTAGACAATCGTTGATGTTCCCATAAATATATTTATACATAAATAATTTTGGATGATTACTAATCATCACCGAGGCAAGAATTAAGAAAAAAAAAGAAATTCAAACTGTCAAATGCACACTGATCGTGGTTGGAAAGATATTATCTTGCGTCTTGATCATGACAGTATAGGAGAAAAGCGAAAAAGCAGTCATCTCAAGTAGTTAATCAACTTTCGCACTCTTCATCCTAGAAATTCAGCCCGTAATTCTGTCAGAAGTACCATATCACAAGTGATTATTTAAAACAAGATCAATGAAAAGAATCTTAGGAGCGATTTGAAAATTTGAAAAATGTGACAATATTGTAAAACAAGTACACTGGAGTCATCTAACTGGTTTTCATCATTTTATAAGAAAGAACAAGGGTATGTGATGACTTGAAATTCAAAAACTCAAATTAAAACATATTTCTAATAAAAGATAAAAATGTAATCCCCTAACAAAGTTGACGTTAACTGTTTAAACAATGATAGGTTGTAATTTTATCATTTATTTTATTATTAATTTTCCCTATTACCTGACCCGATGTGAATTAATTGCTGGATTCTACTCACTTTTAGTATTTTACATATATTTCAGGGAGTAGAACGAAAATACCATAATAAGTGCCGATTTGACAGTTATCAGGAAAGAGTTCAAGTAGCAGGCATTCAGGACATTTTTGGAACAAGAAGATACAAGGCCTTTTTGGTAATTCGCAGAGCGCAGCATTAAAAGGAGGAACGAAGGGCTGAAGTGGGAGTCTTCTTCCTCCCCCTGGGGGAGCCGCCGCACAGTAGGGAGCTGGCTTCCCTCTTAGTTTTTTCCATTTTTATAGTTTAGCTTTTCCTTTGACCGTTTGGTCTCCTTCGTCTTGTAGTGGAAAGCTTTTGACTTTTCCTTGGAATCTTTTGTGGCTACCTCCTACGTGAGTCAGGAGCATTGAAGACAAAATCATCCTTTGTAACCTTACTTTGCTTTATTCCTTCGATTGAATTGAAGTTTCCTAAATTTCTATACTATGGCCGCGACTGATGCTTTGATTTTACATGGGTTTTCCTCATCAGCAATGAGCTAAACCCCTTTGTCTAGTCAAGGGACAACTGAGGCTCTGGTTTGCCTAAAAATTGTGAGATCGTTTTAATTTAATCTTTTCCTTTTATTTATTGGTATCCGCATATTTCTTGGTTGCTATGCTTATGGTTATTTAATTAATTGATTGTCTTGGATCCAGATAATTAGTTGATTGGATAATCTATTGTCAATTAGGGCATTAAATCCGTAATTGTTTAATTGCTCTAAAATAGTGGCAACTGGCATGATTAGGTTTGTGTCAGGGGAATACGCGGGCTAATCTAAAATAACCCTGGTAGTGCGTTATTTGGTTAGAATAGGGCTCCTCTAATACGTAAGGCAATTGGGGAATTAAATTCTATGGGCGTACCTAGGATTATTTCTCAATTAGAGCAGTGATTAACGGGCGTACCTTGATCACCGACACAGTAAGGAGGGGTTGACTGCCATCGCTTGTTTGGTAGTTATAACCTATTTATTGATGAATAATTGGAATTGCCTTTGCTTCAATGATCAACTAGGTGAACCATTGCTGAAGTTATTCCTTGGCTAGATCCTTAATTATCATTCATTTGATTTTAGTAAATTGTTATTTAATTTCTAGTTGGCTATTTTATTTTTATTATTTTACTTTTAGTTGGATTGCTTAAATTGTTACCCCTGAGATAAAAACACCCCCCTTTGTCACTGTGAACTTGAAAAGAAATAATTACTCCCAGTCCCTGTGGATTCGACCCTGCTTACCACTATCTACAGAAATTAAGTTTAGCTGAGCAGGTTTTTATTATTGCACAGGCTGACGACCTGTCAAACAACCAGTCAAATAGAAAGTTGAAACTCCCGTGGATTATATGAGGGTATACCACTTAAAAGTATAATGTTGCAGATTTAATATTGAAGGCCTTATGAGGTGAACCATTTTATGTTGTCAACTTACAATGAATCGACTCTAAACATTTCAAGCTGATGTAATCTGAAACGCAAACTTTAAGAAAGGAGCTGATGTAATCTGGAATGCATACCAAAATGAACCATTTTTAAGAAAATTTTCTTTTGGTTGCTAATATTCGAATAAAATGCTAGGTCCTAATAAATGCTATAGTGAAACTATAGTCAAATTTCAGCCCAATCCATAATATTCGAACAAAATGCTAGGTCCTAATCAATGCTATACTGAACAATAGTTCGTCAAATTCCAACTATTGCCAGCCCCATTTCTCACCTCAAATTCAATTTTGAAAGTTCTATCACCCTCCCTATATGGGGAAACCAACCCAGATACAAAATAAAAAAAAATTTCTTTTGCGGCAAGACTTCACACTGAGTTGATAGAGCATCTTACCTTCACGGAACTTGTATGCAAAATTCAACATTAAGCAAAAGTAGCAGTCTTCGATACCTCTTTATGTCAATACAATGCAATCCATAAAATGGTTTTACCTGGGAACAGAATGTTAAAAGATATAAGAGCGTCGGCATAAAAACCTTAATTTACTGTTTGTTTCTTAATGACCATACCAACAAAATTATAAACAATAATATTTTCCAATTATATAGAGTTACCATTTTGGAAAATGGTCAATGGTTCTCAAAAAGAGAGAACAAATGATCTGCTATATTTGCACTTGTCAAACCAGAAAATACATTATTCACATAATTTAATACATTATTCAAGAAGAAGAAAGAGATGTAAATTTTTAAAGCCAATGTCACCACTGAATTTGAGAATAAGAAGCAAAAACACCAAAAACATGAGAATTTTGATACATTGATGACCACTCAACTCCTTTTTGACCTCAACCAAGTTCCAGTGATTCTAGAATTCTACTGATTTTAAAAAAAATTGGAATGATATATAAATAATTTTAAAAAATAATACAACGATGAAACTAATAATAAAGGACAAAGTACAAAATATGACTACTCTTGCAATATGTAAGAAAAATATTAACAGATCATTTTCTGTGTTTAACAACTATTTTTAACTGCCTAAACTCTTGCAATTTTAGTCCATCTGCTGCCAAATAACTTTTGTGCCTGCATATCATCTCTAAATTATATAATACACTCCCCATAACAAGAAAATTGGTCATTTGGCTTGAAATGATTAGATTGGTTAAATATGCAATCTTAGAGAACATGTTATCTGATGGAAAACCAAATTTATGGTATACAAAGTCAAAGAAATTTCAAATACACACACACACACAAACACCAAAACACATACACTAAGCATCAATAGCATCTTCCAGTTATTCCTTCAATTGATTTCAAAAAGTTGAATGATTTCATAAAGACGAACAAGTAGCCAAGAATAAATGCATAATTTAGTATTTCTAAGAAAAATGGCAATTTACTTACCGCTTCTAGCCTGTACAAAAAATCTAATATTTGGGACTTCTTCTTTGGCAAATGTTTTACTACCTACAAGCATCAAAACCATTTATATTAGTCGTATTAAGCAAAAACTGCCCCTAGGTAAAAAGCAATTGGTTAGTTTGTACAACTTAGATTCATAAGATAGATATTGATAAGTCCTATCAAGAAAAGTACTATTTTCAAGTCAACGCTGATAAAATTAGTCCAGCCATTACAGCAGTTTCAGTCTAATTAAGCAGAATTGAACATAAAGCCATCATGGATACAAAAACAAGAGACCAAAAAAATCCCAACAATGGCAGGAAAAGACTCAAAACAAGAAATAACCAGACACTATGCACTAAATTTGGAGTAATTTACCTTACTCCAGGGGTTAAAAAAAAGGTTCCTACTCATTCCTTTCTCCGGATTAATTCACCGACAAAAACTTAAGCAAAATTGATTAAATTAGATCAAAGATTGTTTATAGCGCAAAAACACTACGGCTCAACTAATTTTTTCAACATCTATTCTCTCGTAACAACTCAGCAGATGCTCAAGAATAAGAAAGAAAAAGGAAATATTCCAAATGGGTCCAAATGCGTAGAGACTGAGTTTTTTTTAAAGTTCTAAAAAAATTTAAGAAAATAAAAGAGCAGACGACACCTCCGGAGAACAGAATAAAATCTAGTAGATCTACAAGCCATTTGTAACGTATCTCAGAGAAAAAATAAAAGAGAAAATAAAGGTCCGAAAATAAAACTTGTGATACTGATAATGGTTGCAACCAGTCAAGAAAAGTGAGTAGTCAAAGAAAATTTCGACAAAAACCTGCAAAATAACAAAATAATTATGGCAAAAAAGAAAGAAGAAATTAGGCATAAAATAGATAGAAATACTTCAGCAAGAAAATGAAACCAGTACCATGGAAACCTACAGATCCAAACAATAGAAAAGAAAACGATAGCAACAAAATAGATCGTAAATAACTACTTTAATAAAAGGAAAAAATAAAGGCTGTATAGAGAAAGGTTGTAAAAAAATTAAAAATGAAAATTAGGCTAATTAAGAGAGAAAGAGAAAGGAAAATACCCTTTAACCTGCAAGAAGAAGACCAATGTATGACCTCTGATTTGTCTTGCACTGTTGTTTAATGTTTAATTAAAGGAGAAGCAAGGGAGAAGGAACCAGAGAAGAAAGAGAGAAAATAGCTTCGAAGAAGAAGAGACACGGTGAGCGGCGTAAATGAATTCTCAGCAACTCTGTCCATCCAATAAGGAGGCGAAATCTCAATTTTGTCCTCAATTGAATCCATCATCTCAATTGATCGGGGGAACTACCATCAATTCACCAATAAGGAGATGCCAAGTCAGCAATTAAAACTCAATTGAGAACCCTGGCATTCGCACATAGACTATATATGTTAACAAGCAGAGCATGTAATCGAGCGAGGCAACTGAAAGAGTAAATATGAAAGCACACCAGCATGATATGAAAGCAAGCAGAAGACAAAATACCTTAAGCAGTAAACGGAGGCTAAGAGAGGACACGGTAGAGGGGCGAGCCGAAGTTGGCCTGCATAAGCAAAAGCGACATAAAGGTTAAGAAAATAGCGGAAAGCAGGGAACATAACAAAAGGGAAGCAATTATAAGAAGCACAAAGAGCTGCGAATAAACTGAAAGGAAAGGGACCAAAAAGGAACACACGAGCAGCGCACTAAACGCAGTCCAGGGGGAAAAGAGAACAAAAGCTGGGAACAACACAGTGCCGGCAACAAAATGCTAGGCAAGACGGGGGTTTTGTTCAGCGGCAATCCGAGGACAATCGTAGGCCTGGGAGGAGGTATTAACGGTATGGGGGAAAGACCGAGCCCAAATATTGGCAAGCAAAGGGGTGTAAGCAGCAGAGGCAGCCCGGAATTATAATGGACAACACGGGGAGACAGAGGGAGAGGGAGAGGGAGGGGGACGGCGGCGGGGCGGGGGTGGGGGGGGAGTGGAAGCTGAGCAACGAAAGAGCAGCGGAGATAACCTGGTGCAGCAAAGAGGGCAATGGCAAGGAGCAGCAACAACACCAAAACAGGAACAAAAGGGCAAATAGCGGCCTTCGACGAGCAGGCAAGAGGAGAAGCACCATGGTTCATGATGGCAGTCAACTAATAGGTCAGGTTGGAAGAGGTCAGAGCAGGTGGGAGAAGGCGTGCAAGATAGCTAAAGGAACAGTTTTGTGTGAGGGGAAAGCGGAAGTGGGTGAAGAAGTAAGTGGGGGAAGATGGATGCAGGATGGAGGCAGGATGGAGTAGATGGAGACAGGACTGAGGAGCAGGAAAACAGTACAAAATGAAAGACGGGGCAGCGGAGCGGGAAGGCGTACAAGAGTGGAAGGCAAACAGCAAGTTGGGAGTGGGAGCAGCTGGAGCACGTGGCAAGCTCAAGACAGCAACTCCAGAAGGCCACAACAGAGCTAAACAGTGGCAACGAAAAAGGAAGAAGAGAGATGCAACGACCACCTGACGGAGCCAACCTAACGGATGCAGGCAAATAGGGCCAACGAAAGACGGGTCGTACAAGGTGAAACTTGAGTTGAGGGTAAAACTTGAGGGTAAAACTTGAGCTGCAAAGAATACCGCACAAGGAGGAAAAGCTTCAGCTTGGTGGAGTTGGTACACAGGAGACTGAGCAAGTGGCAGAGAAGTGACCCACGACCTCAGCCAGCCTCCCACCGAGCAAGAAGAAAAAAAGAAAAGAAGAAAACAGCCGGGGGGGGGGAAATAAACAACGCAGCCGCTCCACGCCAGCATCAAACAAACGAATCCCCAGTCGCCACGCGGAGGACGACCACGTCCACGTGTACACCAGGCTTCCGCCCTTAGTCTATATAGTTAATAAAGGGATAGCAAATTTAATCTATGGGTAAAAGGATAACAAATTTATTATAACAAAAAAAGAATATAAAAGAAAGAGTGCGAAATCCTAGGATATAATTCCAAGGCTAAAAGGCACTTAAAACTAAAAATACAAAACAGACTAAATAATTCAAATTGCTTGACGATCCAAAGGTTCATAATTTGCTCTTTTCGTTTGATACTTAACCAAAACTCCTCTCAAATTAGATATGGGTCTCCTAAAATTCTCTTGAACTAGTGCATACGGTACTTGGATTGATGTCTTTAACACATTTAAATCATTATCATTATCATTATCATTATTATATAAAAAGTACAATGAGTCCACTTTGGAGTGCGGGTGTAATCAGCATTTTGATCTTAATTTCTGTTATTTCAATTATGCCCTTTTAAATTTGTTATTAAGGCTTCATTTAATCTTAATTGTGGATTAAAGTTTAATTATTGCACCCAAGGCAAGACAAAGGGTCACAACTGACTAGAACTTCTGTTATTTCAATTGTGTCCTTTTAAATTGTTGTTAAGGCTTCATATAATTTAATTATGAGTTAAAGTTTAATTATTGTGCCTAAGGTAAGACAAAGGGTTACAAGTGACTAGAACTCCAAAACTAAAAACATCATATTTAATAGAGAAGATGTCATCCATTGCATATTCTCGGGACATGAAACCACTGCCCAAAAAAAATAGCATCTAGGATATACTTTAATTATTGTACTCAAGTAAGACAAAGGGTCACAAGTGACTAAAAATTTTGTTATTCTAATTATGCCCTTTTAAATTTGTTGTTAAAGCTTCATTTAATCTTAATTGTGGGTTAAAGTTTAATTATTGTACCTAGGTATTCCAATTATGCCCTTTTTAATTTGTTGTTAAGGTTTCATATAATCTTAATTGTGGATTAAAGTTTAATTATTGCACCCAAGGTAAGACAAAGGGACACAAGTGACTAGAAATTTTGTTATTCCAATTATGCCCTTTTTAATTTGTTGTTAAGGTTTCATATAATCTTAATTGTGGATTAAAGTTTAATTATTGCACCCAAGGTAAGACAAAGGGTCACAAGTGACTAGAACTCCAAAACTAAAAACATCATATTTAATAGAGAAAATGTCATCCATTGCATATTCTCGGGACATAAAACCACTTTCCAAAAAAAAAAATAGCATCCAGGATATAGTTGTAAGTGGTAGTGCATTAATAGCAACCCTCAAAACAACAAAAACTGAAAAAACTGAAAACTATTCATAAAATGACATAACTAAATAGCAAATGAACCAAGAAGATGAGAATAACAATCCAATAAGATTAACTATAGGAGAAGATTTTTTAGATTTTGATTCTTTCAATAAGTCACACATTATTTCTAGGGAGATGCACTTGCAAATTGATGACGGCTGGGGACATCGCATTAAGATTGAATTCAAAAATTCTCCAAAAAAGTACCATGAGTCTATTTTGGAGTGCGAGCGTAAGCAGTATTTTGATCTTAGTTTCTGTTATTCCAATTATGCCCTTTTAAATTTGTTATTAAGGCTTCATTTAATCTTAATTGTGGATTAAAGTTTAATTATTGCATCTAAGGCAAGACAAAGGGTCACAACTGACTAGAACTTCTGTTATTTCAATTATGCCCTTTTAAATTTGTTGTTAAGGCTTCATATAATTTAATTATGGGTTAAAGTTTAATTATTGTGTCTAAGGTAAGACAAAGGGTTACAAGTGACTAGAACTCCAAAACTAAAAACATCATATTTAATAGAGAAGATGTCATCCATTGCATATTCTCGGGACATGAAACCACTGCCCAAAAAAAAAATAGCATCTAGGATATAGTTGTAAGTGGTAGTGTATAAAAAGTACCATGAGTCTACTTTGGAGTGTGAGTGTAAGCAGTATTTTGATCATAATTTCTGTTATTCCAATTATGCCCTTTTAAATTTGTTGTTAAGGCTTCATTTAATCTTAATTGTGGGTTAAAGTTTAATTATTGTACCCAGGTAAGACAAAGGGCCACAAGTGACTAGAAATTTTGTTATTCCAATTATGCCTTTTTAAAATTGTTGTTAATGTTTCATATAATCTTAATTGTGGGTTAAAGTTTAATTATTACACCCAAGGTAAGACAAAGGGTCACAAGTGACTAGAATTCCAAAACTAAAAACATCATATTTAATAGAGAAAATGTCATCCATTGCATATTCTTGGGACATGAAACCACTTTCCAAAAAAAAAACATCCAGGATATAGTTGTAAGTGGTAGTACATTTATAGCAACCCTCAAAACAAGAAAAACTGAAAACTATTCATAAAATGACATAAAGTGAATAGCAAATGAACCAAGAAGATGAGAATAACAATCCAATAAGATTAACCATTAGAGAAGAGTTTTTAGATTTTCATTCTTTCAATAAGTCACACATTATTTCCAGGGAGATGCACTTGCAAATTGATGATGGCTGGGGACATCTCATTAAGATTGAATTCAAAAATTCTCCAAAAAAGTACCATGAGTCTACTTTGGAGTGCGAGTCTAAACAGTATTTTGATCTTAGTTTCTGTTATTCCAATTATGCCCTTTTAAATTTGTTATTAAGGCTTCATTTAATCTTAATTGTGGATTAAAGTTTAATTATTGCACACAAGGTAAGACAGAGGATCACAAATGGCTGGAACTTATGTTATTTCAATTATGCCCTTTTAAATTTGTTGTTAAGGTTTCATATAATCTTTATTATGGGTTAAAGTTTAATTATTGTGCCCAAGGTAAGACAAAGGGTCACAAGTGACTAGAACTCCAAAACTAAAAACGTCATATTTAATAGAGAGATGTCATCCATTGCATATTCTCGGGACATGAAACCACTGCCCCAAAAAAAAAAAAAAAGCATCCAGGATATAGTTGTAAGTGATAATGTATAAAAAGTACCATGAGTCTACTTTGGAGTGTGAGTGTAAGCAATATTTTGATATTAATTTCTGTTATTCCAATTATGCCCTTTTAAATTTGTTGTTAAGGCTTCATTTAATCTTAATTGTGGGTTAAAGTTTAATTATTGTACCCAGGTAAGACAAAAGGTCACAAGTGACTAGAAATTTTGTTATTCCAATTATGCCTTTTTAAATTTGTTGTTAAGGTTTCATATAATCTTAATTGTGGGTTAAAGTTTAATTATTGCACCCAAGATAAGACAAAGGGTCACAAGTGACTAGAACTCTAAAACTAAAAACATCATATTTAATAGAGAAAATGTCATCCATTGCATATTCTTAGGACATGAAACTACTTTCCAAAAAAAAAAGCATCCAAGATATAGTTGTAAGTGGTAGTGCATTGATAGCAACCCTCAAAACAACAAAAACTAAAAAAAAAAATCGAAAACTATTCATAAAATGACATAAAATGAATAGCAAATGAACCAAGAAGATGAGAATAACATTCCAATAAAATTAACCATTGGAGAAGATTTTTTTGATTTTGATTCTTTCAATAAGTCACACATTATTTCCAGGGAGATGCACTTGCAAATTGATGACGGCTAGGGACATCTCATTAAGATTGAATTCAAAAATTCTCCAGATAGCTTCCTAAGCTGAAACCTATCTTGCATCTTGAAAGTGTTGAATTTCATCTACCATAGTCTCACCATCAGGGTGTGCTATGTACTACTCCTGACCTAATGCGGGTTGCACCTTTTCAGTTTTCAAAATTATGGCTTGCAATCATGCAACCCCTACAATCATTATAAAAATTAAAAACTGAACAGTCAGGTTACAGAAAATCTAAAACTGAAATAATGCTATGAATCATTAACACCAACTGAAATACCACTACGAATCATTTACACCGATCATTAACAGCTAAAAAACAAAAACTAAAAACCCCTACCAAAATTTAAAATACAATCTTAAAATCATATGAAGCTAAACAACGAATTAATCACAG
This sequence comes from Coffea arabica, assembly GCF_036785885.1. Lineage (NCBI taxonomy): Eukaryota > Viridiplantae > Streptophyta > Magnoliopsida > Gentianales > Rubiaceae > Coffea > Coffea arabica. Next base: position 44,978,734 of record NC_092318.1, on the reverse strand, counting down.
AAACTGAAAAAATTAATTCATATGACATAGAAAACAACATTACATTTATATAAATATCGCATCTTTACTAAGTTCTATACCCAATTTCCAACACCCTTAGACACAGAAAAGAGAGAAAAGAAACAGAAGAAGAGCAAAAGAAGTATTATAGGTATGTGCAATACACATACCTTTCTCAAACTTGGTGATATCTCTTTACATTCCCTTCAATACAACCATGCAATACAAATTCATCGATCAACAGACACAAATAGAATAGTTTGATTTTGCCAAAAAAATATAGAGAGAGAGAATTGGGCAGGAGAGGGAGGAGGTGGAAAGGAAAGCAAAAATTGTTTGGTTTTACGTGTAGATGTTAGGAAAACATTGCCACATCTGTGATCTGTTATCCTTGTTTCCTTTCCTTTTTTTTGTTTTTTATTACCATTAATTTACTTTCTCAAATACCCTTTTACGTATTATATTTATGCTTAAAACCTTTACTATATTTGTATTTTCACATTTCATTTTACTAATCTACCAGTTTCGAGTTTTTTTCCCTCATATTTTTAGGTATCATGGCAATACAAGAGAACCGTTTCATCGGTTCACTGAAGTCAAAAGAAAAGATGTGGACAATTCGAGTTTTACTATTACAAAAATTTAATATCGAGCATTATGTTGAAAAACAGAAATCTGGAACTTTGCAGAATTGATTTTTGTTGATGTTGAGGTGAGAAGATATATATTTTTCTGTTCATCTCTTAATTTATATTTATACTTTGTAATTTATTCCCATTTCCAGGACCAAGTTACTATTATTTCTTTTTTTTTTTTTGCTTTTGTATTTGGTTTTTTCAAATTTTAAAATTAATTGATTGGCTAGAAAATGATTTTTTTAAAAAGTGAACATGTCAAAGCTTACTTCTAATTTTTTTTAAAAAAATTACAAAAAACTCTAATATTCTGTCTATTTACTATGGCGACTAATAATCAAATCACCACTATATTTATTCCTTTTTCTGCTTCTTCTTCAACTTTGCAAAATTTAATTTTGGTCCATGATAAAGTGAGAAAATATATACTTTCATATTCATCTATTAATTTTTATTTATATTTTGCAATTTATTACCATTTCTTATTTACATTTTAATAAATTTACAGGGAACAAAAATTCAAGCTATCATGTTTGATGATATCATCACAAGATTTGGACATAATTTTCAATACAATAAGTTGTACTTACTTTCAAATGGAAGTGTAAATAAAACAAACACTTTGTATGCAAATGTCAACAATGAGATTGATTTGGTCCTACGAAATTACACTCACATCAAAGAAGACCATTCTCATGTACCAACAAGGAACATTATCTATGCACCTATTGAGTTTGAAGAGGCAAAAAAATCAGACTTTATCAACAAACAAATAGGTAACATTTTCTTCCAAAATCAATCAAATTTCTTGTGCAAAACTTCTAACAATTTTCTACATTGTTAGGCTGAATTGTTGTACTTATTTACATTCAAAATAAACTTATTTTCTACAGATATCATTGGAGTGAGTTGTTACAAGTGTGGCTCAAATATTGGTGCTTCCAAAAAGACAAGGTGGATACACTCAAAAGAGAGAAATCACCATAATAAACAAAAAGTAGATTACTTTTTAGCTTGCTTTCTTACTATATAAATGTTTGAAGCTCCAAGTATGAAAAAAAACATACGTCTAGCATCACTTTTTCCTTTATACGTAGAGTGTTCATAATTCAGCCACCTAATACTTTTCCTATTTCACAACTTAGCAATCATTGGGGGTAAGGGTTGGGTTGGGTGGTACGGGGGAAGGGAGTGTAAGCAAGAGGTCTCGGGTTCGAGTCCTCCTGTTTACACAAAAAAAAAAAAACTTAGCAATCATTACTTCATGCCTAACATTTTTATATTAAAATATAAAAATTATCCTGACACTATAGGTTTGCCACTGAAAATCATCTTATAGGGAGATATGGTATTTAATGAAGGTCAATTTCTACAACAAGTTGCATCTCAAAAACCAGCAATTGTAGCAATACAAATCCAAATGTCTAAATACCAAGGTAAAAATATCAATAGTAAAAATAAAATAGTATTATAATTACAACTTGACATTTTAAAATATTCTAGGAGAGTTTCAACTGTCAACAACATTCATGTCAACTCTAAAAGTCAATCCAAATTGCAAAGAAGTTTTGAAACTTCAAAAGTGGTATGAATACAAATTCTTTTAGACTTTTTTTTTATATAAATTGAATGCCTTGAATTACAATACTGAAAATTGATATAGGATCATTACAAAGAAAAGTGAAAATATTGAAGCCGCAACCTTAAAGAACAAGATGGACTTGGTCGAGCACATTCAACTCAAAAATATTATTCGTCAACAACATTCATTGAAAGAGGTAAATTTATCGTCTCATAAATCTTCAATTTAGAAAATTCCTTGAAAAAAAAAGCCAAACATCATAAAAACAATAACAAATAAATGCTTTTTGCAGCATGCTTTCTACACTTCCAACGCAATTGTTAACAATATAGAGAACAAAGTCGAACTATACTATAATGCTTGTAAAGGATGTAACACCAAAATTATCAACTTCGAAGAAGATGCAGAATGCCCCAAATGCAATCATCCAACAAAAGATTTTACACCAAGGTAAGTCACTCAATTAAATACATGACATGAAAGCTAGACTTTAAAAAGGCAAACTTGAAAAGCACAGTTAACAACTTAATATCATTTCCAAAATAGGTACAATATAAGGATGGAAGTCGTCGATGGACAAGATGTAGCAACAATAATATTATTTGAGGACTTGGCAAATAATTTTATTGGATGCCCAATACAAGAATACATAGATAACACTACATCTTTCAAGGTAAGTTCCTAAAAATTATTAAAATAATAAACACATCAACTCTTATTAGTTAAGCATTCAATTTAAACCTATCTGATTTAGAAATACTGAAAACCCAACAGGATAAGGAGAAATCAAAGTTGTATAAGAAAATGATTGCCCCAAAGCATAAGGAGTTCAAATTCCTCATCAAGCTTAATAAGATCGGGGCACTCCTCTCATGGACATCTATCAATGGTGGCAATAGCATTCGAGCAACTACCAAATACAACAAACAAGAAAATGCCACTCCATCTATTACATCTAAACAACATGCTCGGCAAAGCATAATAAAAGACAAAAATTCAAAGGTGATTAAAATTGACGATGATGTTCCACTACAGTCCTTCAAAATCAAAAAGGGGGGGGGGAGCAAGAAGTAATGCATCCAAGCTCAAAACTCAATTGAAAAAGAAGATAAAAGTCGAGAAAGATTAAAACACTAATGATTACGATTTTACGCTTAATATCTTCTCTTTTTCTTCATCTTACATTCAATAAGATTGCTTTGAATTGCTTACTTTACAAAATTTTGTAACATGCAATTCCCACCTTTGCTTCTATTCCCAACTCTACATTACAAAGGTAAACTCATTATAAAAACAAAACAAAATGATATAACTACATATCATCCAACCATGTACAACGCATGTACGGTATCCCTAGTTGACTTAAATGCATTGTATTTATAACTACTAAGAGGAGAGATTTCTTGGTAAAACTTTCAATGTGGGATACAAAAATAAACTCAACAATCTCCATTTTGACGTGTATCTAACATTGATAAATAGCAAACATACTCCACTTTTTTCATAAAGTCTCAATGAATCCCACTGAACCACAAAAGTGCCAACAGATCTCAATGAACCACCAATGAGCCAAGGTGCAGAAGGTTCAATAGGTCCCTACCGATCAAAACTCACAAAAGTGCAACAAATCCCAATGGGCTAAAATATCGAACATAATAATCTTGCTTTACTTTCTTCACAACGTCCTCAACGAGTTCCAATAGGCAAAATAGCTCTTTTTCAAAACTCAACTAAACTCCAACGGGAGATTTTTCTTCACTCTCTATAGCGTTAAATCAATATTTTGAAATAGACATTGATAGTCTGTTATCATCATCGTTGTCGTCGAACCCAGAGCCTGAAACTTTGATACTAGTTTGCTAGATCTAGTTCCAAAAAAATGATCAACAAGAACAGCAGGGTTCTTGATAATGCAATAAAGACAATAACAAATCAAATAAAAAAACAGAAAAACACAAAATTTTACATGATTCGGTCGAATTGACCTATGTCTATTGGCGAAAAAGTAACATATTTACTATAAAAAAGTACAAAAGAGATAGTATAAAATTCTAGAAAATAATTCCAAGACTCAAAAGGCAAGTAAAACTGAAAACACAAAAAAGACTAAATATTATAAAATGTTTAACGGTCCAAAGTCCCATCATTTGCTCTTTTGATTTGATGCTTAACTAAGACTTCTCTCATACTAGGATGTGGGCCCCCTAAAATTTTCTTTGTCTAGTGCATATGACACTTGAATTGGTACCCTTAGCATATTTTAATTCACTTAAATCCATTGTAATTATAACCATTAAAATGAGAGATTTCTTTGTAAAACTCCTGATGTAGAATATAAATACAAACTCAACAACAAAATTGAATAATAAGAATGGCAAATTGGGGACAAAAGAGAGAAGGAGGAGGAGGAGGAAAGATTCGTGAGTACCAAGTGGGTACAAAATACTCATTTAATCTCATTATTGGACTCGGGTTGGATAACTAGACTGCTAAACCTAGCAGAAAGAAATTGTAGAAGTAGGCAATGGAAAAAAGAATTGATAAATTATGAAATCCTAGTAATTAAATTAGTCAATGGCATTCATTCTTTGATAGGGTGCAATTTAATTATTTGGATAAGAGTTTGTTTGGATAAGAGTTTATTTGGATGATTTATTTGAGATATTTACTGTAGCACTTTTTGTGATATGATGTATGTGAAATAAAAAGGTGATTGGGAAGATAAAAAGGTGATTGGAATTTGTGAGAATAAATTTTGCAAACCAAATTCTCTCTATCCAAACAAACTCAATTTATTTTATTATTAATTTTCCCTATTACCTGACCCGATGTGAATTATTTGCTGGGTTCTACTCACTTTTAGTATTTGACATTTATTTTAGGGAGTAGAACCAAAATATGATAACAAGTGCCAATTTGATAGAAAAGAAGTGCAAGTAGCAGCGCTTATCCTAGGGGTAATTTTGGAAAAGAAAAAATCTTTGGCCTTTTCGTTTGGCAACGGCTGAACCGAAGACGGGAGTATTCCTTTCCCTGGGGAGCCGCCGCAAGAAGGGATAGCAATTAGATAGGGAATAGAGATAGCAGACAATCGGGAGTCAATTTTCTTAGGTTAGCTTTTGACTTTTCTTTTCGTCTTTTAGTAAGTTATTCCTTCTTTCGTATGTGGAAAAACAAACAGGGAAGCATTGAATTCTTCTCTGCAGCTTCATTTTCTTTCATTGGCGAGAACGAATTGAATTTGCCCATTTTCCAATTGATGGCCGCGGCTCTCTCTTCACTTTTGTGTGGGTTTTTCGCATCCAATATGAGCTAATTTCTTCACTCTAGTCAAAGAACAACGGAGGGTTTGGTTCGTCTAAAAATTGTGAGATCGATTTAATTTTATCTTTTTTTTATTTATTGGTATTCGCATATCCCCTGATTGCAGTATTTATGATTATTTAATTAATTGATTGTTTTGGATTCGGATAATTAGTTAACTTGATAATTTATTGTCAATTAGGGCATTAAATCCGTAATTGTTTAATCGCCTTGAATTAGTGACAACTGGCATGATTAGATTCGTGTCGGGGGGATACGCGGGCTAACTTAAAATAACTCTAGTAGTGCGTTATTTGATTAGAATAGGGTTCCTCTAATACGTAAGGCAATTGGGAAATTAAATCTTACGGGCGTACCTAAGATTATTTCTCAATTAGAGCAGTAAGATTATTTTTCAATTAGAGCAGTGATTAATGGGCGTACCTTAATCACTGACACGGTAAGGAGGGGTTGACTGTCATCGCTTGTTTGACAGTTATAACCTATTTATCAATAAATAATTGGAATTACCTTTGCATCGATGATCAATTAGATAAACTATTACTGAAGTTATTTCTTGGCTAGACCTTTAGTTATTATTACTCTGATTTTAGTAAATTGTCATTTAATTCTTAGTTAGCTATTTATTTTTATTTGAACTCCTTTGGTTGTTATCGTTTATACAAAAGCACCCCCTTGTTATTGTGAATTTCAAAAGAAACAATTACTCCCAATCCCTGTGGATTCGACCCTGCTTATCACTATCTACAGAATTAGCTTTTGTTTGAGCAGGTTATTATTATTGCACAGGCTTGACACCCTGTCATTCTTTTTTGTAAACAAATTACCTACTAATGGTATGAAAAGATTGACAAAATTTGCAGTTATTCTTGGAAGTATAACTAAAATTTGAAAAACAAAAAAAGCTGGTTCATTCATTTAACTCTTTAGAAACAACAAATATCCTAGGAAGTGATCCTACCACATAGGTTTGAGACGGGATAATGAACAATAAAACAACATGAGTAACTTGATCTTGACGTTAGACTGATGCAACACAACTAGTTACAGTACAAAAGTAAAAAAAAAATTTGAGAAAAATAAAATGAGTAAATTGGTTGTCCAAACTAAACAAGCTTGAGAAGATCAGTAGTCCATTTCTTTGGATGAAAATTTCCCATGTCCATTGGTATCTCCTGAAGTGGCTCTATAAAACTTGCAGAGCAGGGACAATTAGACACCTCAATTATTTCAAGACTTGAATTCCCCAAACAAGAAGAGATCTCCTCCAAAAAGTGACAATCTTCCAAAATTAATTTCCTTATCCTTGGAAAACATTCCACGCACTCAGAGACGGTCCACTTGACAATATCCAGGGAAGCCAATTTCAAGAAACTACCTTTTAGGGACCCCTATTCTTCCATGTTCCATATTCCCCCCTCAAATGCTCCGTCAAGTAATTTGAGAACCTCAAGATTAGGTAGATTTTCAATTGCTGATATTTTGCTCTAAGGGAAGTAAAAGAGCGAAAGAGTCAATTTTTTAATAGTGGAAGAGAATTGAACTCAAACTAGCATTGAACATAGCTTTTCAACTTCAAAATAAGTGATTCTAGTTGACTTAGGGGGTAAAGTACTAGAATCCTGTCGGATGCACCCGAAGCAGGATAATCAGATTCAAGGAGTTCGATGCTACATTTCAGCTTGCGAATATTGGGAAACTTTCTGACTATCTTGTCCGCATTCTCTCATGAAGAAAGAATTGTGTCAGAGAAGGTATCTAAATTGCATAACTGTGCAGCATCGTCAAGATTGTTGGTGGGTAGCCGAAAAGTGGAATAAAATCTAGGCTTTCTCCTAATGTGCAAATGCCTTACTTTCTTCAGATTCAATATGGTATCTGATAGTGAAACAATACGAGAAAATGTTCCCACAATGAAAGTTTCCAAGTTTGTTAGATTGGTTTATGGATGATGCAATGGACTTTCACAGTTCCTAGAACTGCCAAATACCTCAGCTGAACAAGTAATTCGTTCTGTTGGTAAAGTAGAACCTAGACTAGGATCACTTTAGGGAAGACTGGAGCTAAAAGACTGGGTGGATTGGAACCTCCGAGAGAGAAATGTTGGGACAGATAGGGAAGTATGCTGGTAATTATTATTTCAGAACTTGGTTTATTTGGCCTGGTCAGCTAGAAATGCTTTTTGCTGTGCAGGGGATGGCAGCAAGCTGAGATGTAGCTATAGGCAAGTGCTAGCTCAAGCAAAGCAAGTGCAAACAACATTTCAGTCCGAAGGTAAGATGGAGGTAGGGCTGCAAACAAGTCGAGTCGAGTTTTGGATTTATCGAGCCAAGCTCGACTTAATCATAGATGGGTTCAAATTCGAGCTCGAGCTCGACTCGACCAAGGAAAAACCAGGCTCGAGCTTGACTCGACAAGGCTCGCGAGCTGTAGCTCGATTTCTAACTTGCGAGCAGCTCGAATTGTCAGCTCGGAATATAGCTCGATTTCTGGCTGGCAAGTAGTTCGTTAGCTCGAGTTTCTATATATTAATCTAATAAAAATAACAAATAATTATTTTTTTAATAGAGAATAAAATATTAGGGATATATATGTAATTTTACTATTAAAATAAAAAATATATATAGTAAAATTAAAAATTTTATATATATACATATATATATACTCGAGCTCGCGAGCTGGCTTGCGAGCTAACGAGTTTAATATTTTGAGTTTGAACTCGAGTTCGAGTTCGATATCGCCAGCTCGATCTAGAGTCGAGTTCGATATTAACCGAACTCGAGTCAAATTTTGACTCGAGCGGCTCGTGAGCAGCTCGATTCATTTGCAGCCCTAGATGGAGGGGAAGGAGTTGACGTTTATTAGCTAGGTAAAGCCACCAAAGGGCTGGATGAAAGTCAATGTCGATGGGGCTGCTACGGGTAACCTGCGAGAGGCAGGATCAGGGGGACTAATACGAGACTATAGGGGTCTATGGAAGGGGGATTTTGTAGCGAACCTGGGGATAACCACAAATGTCGTGGCGGAGCTGTGGGGAATGATGTATGGCTTAGAAATGGCTTGGTATTAGAGTCAGAATCGTTAACAGCATTATCTCTGTTGAAGACTGGTACTAGCACAGGTCTTTACTCGACTTGTTAAGTAGATACAGGAATGGTTTAGGAGGGAATGGGAAGTTATGCTTGTCCACACTTGGAGAGAGGGAATGCGAGTGCGGACTGTTTAGCCAAGAGTAGTTTGAGGCAAGAAATAGGAGTGAAGTGGTTGAAGGAGCCCCTGACTCGACTGGGAGAGACTTTGGGCCAGGATATCATGGGAGTGAGTGACAGCTCCCCGTCTAGTGTCCTTGTAATGAGCCAGAGGCTCTCCAATGCACCAAAAAAAAATGTAGAACCTAGACTTATTTGTATTAGAGAATTTTCAAAATTTGGTCATTTATAAAGTTAGACAAACTTATTTGAACTATAGTGTGTTTTTGTAAAGAATTTTAATAGTAGGTAAATGATCTACTACAACAAATCATTCCTACCAAATCTTTATAGTGTTGAGATTGAGAATGATCAAGGATTGCAACCTTTCTTCATTAATTTGTGGCTTTATCTTGAATTGTGTTGATCAAAAAGTTTCTCAAAACTAATGCGAGTATTCATATGATTTTTGGATATTCAAACATTAGTTTTTGGATATTTAGATACCATTTCGGTGGTAATTAACCGTCAATCCTAGTTTGAAAATAATAAAAATCATTGTAAATTTTCTCTTTTCTGGGAAAAAAAGATCCCAGTAATGATTACATCTACTATGAGATCATTCAAACCTTCGAATTTTTCTTATGTTTAACTCCAACAAACCTCCGGAAAATGCCTTTTCTTCACATTAGCTCCTTGAACATTTAATTGAACCAATCAACACTGGTGCTATTACAATTTTCACAATCAGGTACTATTTAATCAGGAAGCTCAAATTTTTACCGGAATTAGTCATATGCAACACATAATCATTTCATAAAATGACCAAATTATCCCACAATTTCTTAATTATAAAATTTTATTTATTTACCCTTGATCGAAAATTTTCTAAAACAATCTAGTAATTCCCCATAATGCCAAAAATTCTATTATTTATAGCTTTTGGCTTATTATCATAATTGAAATTTATTTTCAAGCCTTGTTTTGATGGTCACTTTTCCCCCTAAAATTTTTTACCTTTTTTTGTAAACACATTTTTTAATCATCTTTTTATCTCACATACATCAAATTGTTACAGTGCATTTTTTCTGTAAAAACTCTAAAATATTGCAATCAAAATCGGAAAAACTAATAGAAAATATCATTGTGAAGTACAACGTATTTTATGTTTGAGTAGGTCAAATGTTTTTACAAAGGTGTAATTATCTAGAGTTCATCTTAGTAGTTTAATTAGTTCAACAATCTGGTCAGTTCATGAAACCATGTATGCTTCACGTGACTGGTTCAACCTAAAATTGAGCTGCTAGACCCAATGGTAGTTGAATGGGAAGTTTGTAATAGTACAAGGATGGATTTGTTCAATTAAATGTTTAGTGGGGCAATTGAAGAAAGACACTTTTGCAGGGGGTTTATTGGAATCCACTCTCTTTCTTATTGCCACACCATTTCCTTTAATTTTTCCATCTGGTTGGCGTTTTTCCAGTGTGTTACATTCTTGTTTTTTTTGTTTGTTACATTCTTGTTAGTGGACCAAGAATCAACAATCACGACAGTTAGTCTGATAAAATCATTGAGCGAGCAATGTGAACCTCTTTTTGATCCATCTTTCAGAACAATTAGCCTGAAAACATTGATAGTCATGGTTAGAATTTCTTATGAGGCACAAAATAAAAAGAAAGGCAAATACCCTATCCAAGAGTATTCTTACCTTCTTGAGACTAAATAAAATTGTGTAATCCAAGTGGCAAAATGGGAAAGGAAAAAAAGCTGCTTCATTTAAATCTTTAGAAACAATAATAATCATGAGGAGTGTCCCCGCATCACACAGTTTGAGACAGGATAAAGCGTATTAAAACAACAGGAATAGCATGATCTTGATGGCTGACTGATGCAACAGTACCAGTAATAGTACAGAACTAGAAAATTAATAGAAAATGTAAAATGAGTGAATTGACTGACCAAACTAAACAGACATGAGAAGATCAGTAATTCATTTCATGGGATGAAATGTGGATCTTCAGATCAGTGTTTCCCATGTCCATTTGTTCCTTTGAGGACCTCCAGATTGGGAAGATTTTCGATCGCTGAAATTTTGCTCCAAGGGAAAAGAAAACCGGATAGAGTCAACTTTCTAATTGCCAGAGGGAAAGTCAAGTACTAGAATCTTGTCTGCTGACACCCAATTATGTTCAGTATACGCAATGAGAATGCATTCCAGCTTGTGAATATTAGGAATTTTAGTGAATAGTAGAGGTAGCAAAATGGGCGGGATGGGCGGGATTTGCTTGGGTTTGAGATGGAACCGAGTCATATGGGTTTGGGCCAAACCTTACCCATATGTGTTTTGGGACTAACTTGGGCGGGATCATTTTGGGATGTGTTTAGATTGATCCCGCCCAATACCCAAATCCATTTTCTACATATTTTTTTTTCCTTTAATTCATTTTTTATTTTTTATATAATTTTAATATTTTTGATTTATTAAATTTCTTTTAGTTTTATTAAATAAACATGCAAGTGCTTTATATTCAAGATTCCCACCAAAAATTGGATTAACAAATAAAGGAAAAGATAGATATACAACCATATTCCAACATATATCAAGATGGCCAAGGTCCTTAGGATGTTGAATATTTATCCTCATCATTGTCCAAGGATGACAGGTCTAAACTAACTGAAATGTTGGAAATTCTTGTGGATAATGACTAGGGAGACTACTAGATTATATTCGCTGGTATGACTATAAAAATTGTTAAAGATAATTTTTGAATCTAAGACTCCGTTTGGATTGACTATTTTTTCAAAAAATAAGTTTTTCAAATACAATGTTACAGTAATATACAATAACTCAAGAAACATCCCATCCATATTAGTATATCAAATATTTCAAAAAAATTTTATAGTAAAAATTTTTCATATACACTGCTACAATAAAATATTTCAAAAACACCCCCCAAAAACAGCTAATCCAAACGGAGCCCTTGCCATTTGAGCCCAATGGGTACCCAAGTATTTCCCATCCTTTCCCATTCATTAATGGGTATAGTTGGGATGTGTCCCAACTTAAACCCAATACCAAATTATAATACCCATCCCGCCCAAAGTTCCTTTGGGCATGGGTAGCCCATTGGGACTTGGGACAAATTGCCAGCTCTATTGAATACCTTGCGGACGATATCCAAAGAAGAAAAAGACACTCGGGAGAAGGTATTTAAATCACACAAGTTTGCAGCTGTGTCGAGATTGTCTGCAGGTAACAAAAATGAACAAACAGACGCAACGTAGGTGTCCTTTATTTAAGTGCCTTAGAAAGTCAGATCTGAATTTTTTTCGAATCTTGAATCTATTTTGATAGATTTCACCATCATTATTGGAGTTTAAAACCATTGACCAGTAGATTTATCGATTACAACATACACAAAAGGGAACTGCTATGGTTTATTTGTTAAAAAACAAATTTCAAATTTCTTATATTTTTCAAATATGTTTATAATTTTTCGAATCCATTGTATATATTAAATCGCAGATCTATAATTTCTAATACATGTTTAATCTACCATTAGGATAGTGATGTAGATCAAATTGTGCTGCACGATTTTTAGTAATTTGTTAATGAGTTTTGCTTCTTATAAAAAAAATTATGTATAAAACAAAGAAATGAAGTATACAACAAATTAAGTAAAATATACAACAATCGCATAATTGTATGAAAATTCCAATTGTATTACCCCTTCTCTCAGAGATAATTACTTCAGACTCATGTATAAGCCTCTCTGGGACTCTCTGAAAACAGGCCGAGCTTAGTATGACCCACTTGGAAAATGGGAGTTCAGTTTTTCCCATCCTCAGCCCAGACCACTTTCAAGAAAAAGTTGGCCCTATTTTTGATGGGCAATATGGGCAGAGTTTGGGTCGGACCAACCAAATTCATTTTGCAAGGTCGAAGAGAATTTTGTTATCCGCTTTAATGAAATTGTTTTCTTGATTTTATCAGTAGGGTCACTCCTTTGAGTATTGTTAAAATGTAGTTCAAATATTAATTTCTTTGAAAAAATAAATTTAATTAAGAAAATATATAAATATAAGGAAAGATAATAATAATTAGTGTACGTATTCACATAATAGATTGCATGTATTAAAGGGTGTCCAACAGGCATACATTAGAAAAACCCTCTTATTGAAATGAGTAGCTTAAACATCAACATGTAAGCAGATTTCATTCGAATAAGGATAAATTATAGAAAAGCCCTTGAAGTTAAGCGAACATACAGAATGATCCCTTATAGTTTTAAAACATACATTCCGGTACCTTATCGTTTGAACTAATTTAAAAAAAATGATGAAAATCGCAATAGTTTCTTTTGTATTGTACTAAAAACAAACAAATTTTCAATTGATATACCTATTATATTCTTAGAGTAATAATATAGAAAAGCCTCTTGTGGTTTAGTAAACCTATAGAAAAACTCCCTTATAGTTTCAAATCATACAATCCATTACTTATGGTTTGAACATGTGAAAAATAGACAAAAATGATTTAAATTAATGAGTTTGAGGTTGCTTGACATGGAAAATAATTTCTAAAATCAAATTTTAGCTGATATATCTATTAAACCCCTTAGAACTCGTAAAATTTTCAAAAAAATAACTCATACTCCCAAATACAACTCACCTTATTTCTATACTTAAAATAAATAAATAAAAATTTCCAAATAAAACTCTCCTTATTTCTATACACAAAATAGATAAAGAAAAACTTTCAAATATACCTTACCTTATTCTTATGTACAAGATAAATAAATAAAAGCAACGTGTAATCATAAGGGGCTTTTTCCGTAAGTTGGTTTAACCACAGGAGCTTTTTCCATAGATTTGCTTAATAGAATGACTATTAGAAGTTCTTTTATTGCTTATATATATATATATATATTAGGCTAATTATATGATTTCATCCTCCTCTATTAGTTTTGACGATTTCCATTGTTGTTTCAAATTAGTTCAAATCATGAGGGCCGAAATGTGTGGTTTAAAACTATAAAGAGCTTTTCCGTAGGTTAGTTTAACCACAAAATGGTTTTTTGTATTTTACCCAAATAACTAAGAATGTTGCTTTTACGTATAAAATAAGAAGTATGCTTTTGGGATGTTTTAGAAATATATTTTTATAAAAACATCTATAGTAACTAGTTAAACAACATACCAAACCATAGAAAGATGAATACTAACGAAAAATACACCAAAGAAATACCCAAAATATTTAAAATCTCCAAGAGTTAAGAACCTGCACTTACACACACGTCAACACCCTGTTCCCCCTTTCCACCGCCACGTCACCTCAATGATGAGCAGGCAAAAATACTAGTTGGTCTATGAAAGTCACTTTGATGCATTTTGAAAATTAGATACCTGATTTATATTTCTTGACCAGGCAAAATTGGGTCAAGTACCCAATAATACGCGCGGGAGGTGGATTGGGACAAGAGGTTTGAGAAACCACGGGCCTCTTGAGAACCCACGGATGCCCAACCCCATCACTTATATACTTTTTTTTTTTTAATTTCGTATATATACATAAAATACAATTTTTTTTGAAATAACTATAAGTAATTTCATTTAGCAAATTGCATATCAATTGTTAGAGGCAATATATTTTTTACAAGATTCATTTGTAAAGGTCATGAACTTATTTTTGTTCTAGTAGAATTTGTTTGATATAGAACTTGTAAAGAAAGGTAATGCTTATCACACTTTATTTTTTTTGTGTGTGATTCTTTTATCTCAACGTAATATTCAAATTTCATTTTTGGCTCAAAAGCATTTGATTAAGACACTGAAATTGAGAAGCATTTTGAAATTTTAATTGAATTGTAATGGATATTGAATAATGATTTTTGAAGTAATTTTATTGGGTTTGGATGCTTTAAGTTTTATTATTGTTTTGGGTAAATGACACCTAACATCTGTTTCGAAATACTGACAACGTGTAGCTTCCTTGTTTTGTTTGATAGGCTAAGATTTGGTTTATTTATTAAGTAGTGTAGTGATAAAAAGAACTTGTTTATAAAAAATTTGATAAAATATTTTACTTTGAGTTACAATCAGATATCAAGATTTAAAAGCTAAGAAATAGAAATTAAACAAAAAATACAAGCCAAAAATTTAAAATTACATTTGGAAATTACCATTTTTCGACACAAAATTTTGCCACCTAATAAAAAAGTCCTAGCTAAGCTACTGGTAGTCGAGGACTTTCAAGTAGAAATGGTAAGCGTAAGTTTTTCGTAGGGCTACAAGTTACTTAAGGTTTCAGTGTTTAGTGTGGCATAGCATTTCAGAAGTTAGAACTCGTATAAAATTATGGTAACGTGGGGTTCTAGATTTGAATCGTCTTTTATTGTAGAGCACCTTTCCTAGTTCTCCTTAAGTATTCTTAAGTTAGTAAAAGTATTCCCCAAGTCATCAGTATTTGAGGGTGTTTTCTTGACCTATCATTAATATTTCTAAGTTGTAATTCCTTTGTAGGATTTGGTAATTTAAGAAGAGTCATAGTATCAAATATTAGTATAAGCTTCTTTTGGTATCAGTTCCTTAAGATATGTTGCTCTTGTTGGACAATCACGAATTTGGTTTTACTTTGGCTAGAAGCCATAAGTTGGAATTTGTTTTAAGCATAGATACCTTTATAATTTTGTTGACATTGTTGTTTTAAGCCATTTAAATTCTCCAATAGAAGTATAGAATGTAAGAGCTTTGGAATGATAAATTCAATGGAGGGTCATGTATAATTGCGAGATGCTTGGGGTAGTGTAGACTATTGATAGTTCCAAAACTACCAGAGCATTTAAAACATTGTTCATTAGGATAGGATGATTTGAGAATTTTTTTTTTTTTATTATTCACAAGTTTTCTAATTATTTTTTTATCTTATATATGTCACTTTTGGTGATTTGGGATGACATAGATAGGATGATTTGAGCATTTATCTGAGAGCTACAGGGTTCGTGTAGCTAGGATGATTTGCGAAAAATTTTTCTTCTTGTTCACAAAATATGTTTTTTTTTTCACTATATCTCACATAATCACATCAAAAAAGTAATACATTAAATAAAATCAAATTTTTTTCCAGATATTCTTCAATCCCAACAAACTCTTGTGGTTTTATTGTTTGCAAATCTTTACCATACAGTCAGTGAAAAATCAAGTTATACTGATGGCTCTCCGTTTTGTGTTTATCTCCAAAACGATACTAGGCAACCTGTCGTACCTTTTACTACTTTTTATCAATTTCTATAGTACTGAGTTCTGCTTGGCTGCCCTGTTTTAAAAGTTTTATTGTAATTGTATCTCTTGGTTGAGTCCTTAGCATCATGATCTGTAGGCACTAGGTATAAATTCTCATGAGACATCAACTATAATGTTGTTAATTCGTTAGTGGAGCACAATCTCAACGTGTGTTAATATGTATGTATACACACATACAAAGTCTACCGTTCTACTAGTACCACTAAATGTGATTGGATTTTGAAGAAGAAAGAACAATACTTCTTGTTTAATCAACATGCCTTCATAGTATGTTATGTTATATATAAGGGTAGATTACTTTTTACCTCTTATGATTTGGTAATTTACCACATAACCTTCCCTTTAGTTTAAAAATCTATGTATAACCCCCTTATGGTTTGGGTTCAAGTGTAATTGTGATTTTTCCCGTTAAAACAAACGATTAATAGAAAAAAGTCAAAGTCAACCTAATAAATTGATAAATTTTCCCATTTAATACTAGTTAGAGCAAATTATTCGGGTAGCACTAAACTTTTTCAACAGTCAAAATTTGACCACTTAACTTTTAATAGTATATTTTTACCCACTGAACTATCAAATGTGTAAATTTTGAGTCTTTTGTTTTAAAAGTGTAAATTTTGAGTCATTCCGTCTGATTTTACTATTAACTCTATCAGATTTAATAGTTCGCATGATTTATGAGATATACTATTAATAGTTAGATTTAGCAGAGTTAACGGTGGAATCAGACGAAATGTTCAAAAATTTATACTTTTCATAGTTCAATGGGTAAAAAGTACTATTAATAGTTGAGCGGTCAAAATTCGACTATTCAAAAAGTTTAGTGGCTACCCAAATACCTCGCTCTACTAGTTAACTTCACCTAATCATGTAGTGATCAAAACCCCAATGTGATTATCCTCAAATCTTAAAAAAAAAAGATTTTTTTTAGGAGAAATATTCATAGTATAGTAAAATCTATTGTTATCTGATAAAAAATTAAAATTTTGTATATTACGCATAAGATGGCCCAAAAATCACTAATGCCATGAAATTTATGTTTTGAAATTCACTGTCCATTAGATAGTTTTTATAAAATAAGAGATTATAAAATTGAAACACATGTGCAAGGTAAAAAGATTGAAAAGTAATTATTCTCATAAAAAAAAACTACATAGCAAATCATTTATTTTATGTGAAAGCAAAATTTAGAATAAACAAAAAGTTAGCAGAAACCCATTAACTGTCAAGGGCTTCAATAGTTTTATGACATTTAAGGTGTGGATTTAACCCCTCTCTTTTTTAATTTACATACTTGCGTCTTTGTCTATATCATCACAATTATGTTCATACCCCTCCTTCCCAGACAATCATGTTCTACTGTTTACTGCGTTCATCACCAACTGTGCGTGGGTCTTTTCTATGGCTTTTCTTTTAAACACATAGTATCAACATTCAATCAGCAAACTGGGGAGCTGTCCTTTAGGGACCAAGGGCCTCTCCAATTACGGGTAGAGTTGGGATGACCAGAAGTTGAGTGAGTAGACTAAGAAATTGTACAATACGACTATGAAAAAGAGATGTCTAAATTGTCGCAACTTAGTAATTAGATTAGTAGATCGCCATTTTGTAACCAAATTATTAATGGTATGAAAAGATTGACTGAATTTGTAGTTACAATGCAGCTAATTAGTAAAAGAACGTAATGCAACATTTGTTGGAAACATAACTAAAATTTGGGAAACAAGAACAGCTGCTTCGTTCATTTAAATCCTTAGAAACAACATATATCCAAGGAAGCGATCCCACCATACAGTTTGAGACAGGATAAAGAACATTAAAACAACACAACCATAAAAAGTACAAAAGTACAAAAATTCGGTGGTGTAAAATGAGTAAATTGGCTGTCCAAGCTAAACGCGCCTGAGAAGGTCAGTAATCCATTTCTTTGGATGAAATGAAGATCTTCAGATCATTATTTCCCATGTCTAATTGCTCCTCTTGAAATGGCTTTATAAAACTTGCAGAGAAGGGGCAATCAGACACCTGTCACACCTCAATCTTTTTAAGCTATGGTTTCAAATTCGAACTGGATGCCGACTTGACCAAATTCAGGGTTTAGGGGCCAATGAATTAGATCGAGGTCGAACCAGTTTCAAAATTGGGTGACATCATCATTATGTCATAAATATTAATTATAAATAAAATAGCATGAAGAAATAACCTATAGATATATTAGTGACATAATAAGTATCCTTTAGTCTCAATTTTTGTTTCACACAGCTTAGGAAAATTCAAAAGTATTAAAGCCTAACCCTAATTTGATATTTGTGAATTTTAAATGCAAATTAATGAGTCTATGACAAAATGTATGGGACTTATTTGAAAAGATACATCAAAATTGACCTTGCAAATGACATTAGAAAATGTTTTAGGAACCTTGAAAACAATTCAAAACATCATAGGGGAAAAATGAAATATTAAAAAAACTTAAAGCAACTATCTCCAATTTCTCATTCTATTTTTTTTTTTGGTCAAAATCTAATTTCTCATTCTGCTGCCTACATCTTTCAAGTGCGCAACGGATTAAAAAAATATCACTGATTAGTTGTATGAACCATTTCTGAAGTTATTACTTTGGCTAGAACCTTCATTATCATTATTTAGATTTAATTAATTTTTACATATTTGTCTTTATTAGAGTTAATTAGTTAGTTTAATTTCCTCGAAAAATTCCCCTATTTAACTGTCCCTCTGGAAAGAATAAACTATTCCAAACCCTGTGGACATAATCCTATTTACCACTGTACTCTAATTTTTATTTATTTTAGAATAAGTAATTTTATTTTGATTGTCTGACAACCTATCATGCCATACACATGAAATAGACAGGAAAACTCACAATAACATCTCGAATATATAATGAAGAATTTCCCAAGAATTCAAGATCCAATAGTAGTCGTAAGTACTTTCATTAAATTCTCTATATTTTTGACAAAAAAGTTCCTCCAACATATACCTTATCCATGGGAAAAAATTCACTTTTTATCCTTAAACTTTGAGTTAGGGATATATTTCGTCTCCAAACTTTTAGATGCACCACATTTAGTACATGAATTATTTATTTTGGGCCACATTTAATCCAAAAATGGTAAAAAACCCAGTCTACCCACAACTTTTTAGGTTTGTGTATTTTTAACCCCCTAACTAATACTTTTTTTTTGCTGCCTTGAACGTCCAACAACGTATATTAACAATTCCTCCGTGCATCTTTTGCGCCATTATTACTGCCAGCAAAACACCATGTGCAACGCAAAGGTGAAAATGGAAAGGCCAGTCAACGTAGTAATGGGAATAGCCCCAAGATTCCTAAGCACGATGTGGTACAAAAACTCATTCAATCTTATTATTGGGCTCGAGTTGGATTTGCTAGGGATTATGGGTTTCACAAGTTTGAATTCAAATCAGTCGAGAGTCTTGGTTCCGTTTGGATTAACTATTTTTTGGAATGTTTTTGAAAAACTTTGCTATAGCAAAGTTTTTAGAGTATATTTTGAAATATTTTTAAAAAATATTTTGGGATATTTAAGAGTATAAGAGTTTTTAGAATATATTTTGAGATATTTTTTAAAATTTTTAAAAAATTTAAACTAATTTTTAAATTACCTTGTAGAATACTTTTTAAAAATTTTATTATATTTGAAAAACTAATTTTTGAAAAACACTCCAAAAACAGGAATCCACACTTATTTTTTGAAAAACTTATTTTTTCACACCATGATCCCACTTGTTTACACATTACTAAAACTTGTTTACATTGGACCTTTCACTTATTTATACTCTAGGACAAACTGGTTTGAAACGAAACTTGTGAGGCCTCAGATTTGATGATTAGGGTGCTAAACAACAAAGATTGAGCTAGCGGGTCATATTTTTATGATTCGCGGGAAGGAGTCGGAAAGATCAGAAATTGTAATGCAAGTAACACTATGAAAAAAGAATTGATAAATTGGCAAATCCAGGTAAATACATTTAATCGGTGGCATTCGAAAACAAATTACTAATGGTGTGAAAAGGCAATAAATTTGTAACAATTATGCAGCTAAGCAGCAGTGTTAACTTACAGAATGTGTGAAACACTCTTGGAATCATAACTAAAATCTTAGGGGGGAAAAAAGATAGCTGCTTCATTCATTTCAATCTTCAGAAACAACACGAATCCTGGGAATGATCCCACCACACAGTTTGAGACAGGATAAGAAACATTAAAGCAACCTGATTAACTGATCTTGATGCTACACTGATACAGCAAAGCCAGTAGTAGTACAGAAGTAAAGGACTATGAAAAAAAAAACAGGTCAAATTAGTGAAAGTGGCTGCCCAAGCCAAAGATACTTGAGAAGACTAGTAGTCCACCTTATGAAATAAGGATCTTCAGGTCAGTATTTCCAAAGTCCATTTGTTCCTCCCGAAGTGGCTTTATAAAACTTGCAGAGTAGGGACAATTAGACGCCTCAATTATGTCAAGAGTTCTCCCCAAACAAGAAGGGATCTCCTTTAAAGAGCGACAGCTTTTCAATACTAGTTTCTGCAGACTTGGAAAACAGTCCACGCCCTCATAGGCAGTCCACTTGACAATATTCAAGGCAAATATTTCCAGAAATCTAACTTTAGGGAACCCCTCTTTTTCCATGTTCCATATTTCCCCATCAAAGGCGTCATAGAGTAATTTGAGAACCTCCAGATTGGGAAGATTTTCGATCGTTGAAATTTTGCCCCAAGGGAAACGAAAACAGGATAGAGTCAACTTTCTAATTGCCAAAGGGAATTGAAACTCAAACTGGGATGGATTTTGAAGACATGCATAATGATTGCACATCAGATTCAGTGATTCTAGTCCGCTTGGAAAGTCAAGTACTAGAATCCTGTCTGCTGACACCCAATTATGTTCCTTACCCCCAACGAGAATGCATTTCAGCTTGTGGATAATAGGAATTTTACTGAATACCTTGCGGACGATATCCAAAGAAGAAAAAGATAGTCGGGAGAAGGTATTCAAATCACACAAGTTTGCAGCTGCGTCAAGATTGTCTGTGGGTAACAAAAATGAACAATCAGATGCAAAGTAGGCTTCCTTTATTTGTAAGTGCCTTAGCTTCTTCAGATTCCATACAGTATCAGGTAGTAAAACAGTCCGAACAAATGTTTTCAGGATGAAAGTTTCCAAATTCGAGAGATTGGCTATGGAAGATGGAATTGATTCCATATTTCCTAGAATTGCCAAGTACCTCAATTGAACCAGTAATTCTAGCTCTCTAGGAAAAGCAGTACCTAGATTTATGTTGCTCAATCCTACCACTCTAACAAGTTTGAAGATACCAAAAATGGATGAAATCTCAAAAGCATGATTTGGGTACCTTTTACCTCCATCGGAGTGTATTAGAGAATGGATTGTGGGAGCAAATAACCTGGACTTGCAAAGGTGCTCTGGCTTAGAGTTAATGCACAGGCGGCGTAGGTTGCGTGGCACTCTTAAAGTATATATTTCATCATACCCACGCACCAGCCGCATAAAATTTTCTTCTTTGCCTTTTGTCACACAAAACTCATGCAGCAAATCATGAACGCGACAAGCTTTGACACCACCAATGGATCTTTGCTTGGAAACAATGACCAAGCTTCTGTGGATAAGATCCATTAAGAAATCATTTGCCACATCCTCTGCACTCTTGAACTGAGTTTTCTGGGTAAATCCTTCCGCGCCCCATAACCAAATCAACTTCTCAGCAGTGTGCTCATGGTCTTCTGGAAATGCTCCAAAGTATAGAAAGCATTGCTTCAAATTATCAGGTAAGTTCTTGTAACTCAACTCTATTGCAGCAGAGCATTGTTCTGTATTAGAGACAATTCTTGAACTTAAACCGTCCACAAGTTCTTTCCAACCATGTTGGTCCTCATTTGCCAGAATTCCAGCTAGAATGACAATTGTAAGTGGCAGTCCTTGACACATTTCCACGATTTTCATTTGCAGTTTGCATAATTCTGGCGGAGGCAAATCTTTTCCAGGAAATAACTTCATATTTAGCAAGTCCCAGCTCTCTTTAGGTGTCAGCGGACGGAGGAAATGAGGCCCTTCATCTCTCGAAGCAGCAACGTCATACTTTCGACTTGTCAAGATCACTCTACTGCTGTTTTGATTGTCAGGGAATGATGCTTCCAATCCCTTCCATGCTTCAGCATCCCATATATCATCCAAAACAATGAGATATCTAGTCCTTAGCAGACCTCTTCTGACTTCTGCAGCCAAATCTTCTTCACACATCTCAGAAATTTTCTCAGGAAGTTTGGAGTGAATACAAGTCAAAATTTCAAGTAACAGATTTTTTCTGTGATACACTTGAGAGACAGTACACCAAGCACATGTATAAAAATGCGATGTAACTAAAGGATTATTGTAAACTTTTTTAGCTAAAGTTGTCTTGCCAAGTCCTGGCATACCTACAATGGGGACAATTTGCAGAAGGGAGGATCCTCTTGTGAGTCGATTGATTATTGAGGTTGCCTCATCTTCCAATCCCACGATCATGTCATTGATTATTGGCATGCTTCCCCGTGATGGCATGTTATTTGGTCTCTTGGTAGCTTCCTTAACATTGAGATCAAGTGTTTTTTTATCAAAAATGTTCAAGGCCGCAGCTTTGATGTTCTTAATTTCTTCTTCGACGGAATCAAATGAGATTGAAGAAGAATCTAGAATGTCTCCAACCAACAAGGAGTCGATAAGAAATTCTACCTTGTATGCCACCTCAACAACACGATCCCAAAGTGCTTGAAGCTCCTGATCTTCATTGCGCAATTCCACAATTCTTCCCAAGAAGGAGCGTAAGTAAACAAGTTCTTCATGGATTGCATGAATTGGATAGTTTGAAAGAGCAACTGAATGAGCATCAGGATTTGTCAAGTCTCCGATATATTTTAGAAGAAAATCGATAAATCCCAACTCATTAGTCCGAGGAAACTTGGATGATGTTTCTGGATATTTCTCTGCAACTATTGCCTTGATAAGCTTTATCCTTTTCAGGAAATCATGAAAAGACTCCAGATCTATTTCCTTGACTGATCCATCTTTAATTTCGTTGAGAGAAAGGGAAAAAATAACAACTCCTGCATCACAGAGGAGGAGTCCAGTAAGATCTCTCATTTTCTCATCAAACACGTCAGGGTTCCCCTTGAGAATGATTCTCAAGGACCTCAACCCGTCATAAACCATTTTCAATCGATCCTTCAAAGAAATCATAACACAAGCTCCAGTCTTTAGTATCTCCCAAAGATAGATTAGGAGAGTATCGATGAAGACTCTGAATATGTGCTCATCTTTTTTCTCGTATGGTTGTCTTGATATCTTTGAAGCAATCAGGGCCTGGAAACAAGTCCTATGGACTTCGGGTTCTACAGGAATGATCTTCGGCAGCAGGTCCCGAACAAGATATTTTTCTAACCAGAATGATCTAAAGCCCCACAGGAGATAGTTGCTTGCTGTGTTCACAGCGACAGATTTAGTGTGAGTCAGTAAAGGTCCCAATTGCCCATCATCGATGCCATGAAGTGTAACAAAACAGATGAAGTTTTTCAAGAATGTTAGCTTCTCTTGTAAGTCTTCCCATAGTTCCTGATCTTCATCATCTTCTAAGACATCTATTAAGCAAACGTACCGAAGGCTCTCCAGAAGAGAGTCCATGACATCCATTAGGTCATCTTTCTTTACCAGGGACTTGCTAGACAACCTTGATGAGCTGTATAAATCCTTGATTTCTTGTTTGAGGGATGCCCCTTCTTCTACTAGATCATCGGGGATACATGTCTCAAGGTCCATACTATATCCATCTTCCACACTAGTAAGATAGAACTTGTGAATCGCCTGTCCCAATTTGGAAATGTAGTCTTTCATCCTAACTGCCAGTCCTCCTAGATTTGCATCATCATCATCGCCCCACTTTCTCACACATAGAAGAAATGTACTTAAAATTCCCAGAAACATTTTTGATGTCCTCAAGTAAATGAGCTCGTCCTCCCAAAGTGGAGTTTTAGGACACAGATCCTCCAGCAACTGCATATCATCCAAGATGGCTGAAATGCAAGTAAGACAACTGGAGGCCATTTAACGAAAGGAAGATTAGTTAAATTTAGAGATGAAGTAAGTCAATCAAGGAATGATGAAAAAAGTTGTACAGATCTCTCTTTCAGAAACTAGGAAAGCTCTGAGCTCAGAAGAAGTTAGATCGAGGTTTTCGAGAGAATTTGTGTAAAGAGGGTCTGTCATTGCCTAGCTAGACCTGGTGGGATAATTTGGCCTTTTCTTTGCAGAAACTTGATGCAAATATATTTCACATCTGGCTGATATAAATCTTTCTTTATTCCTATTCCTGGCTGGATATAGTTATTTATCTTTTCCATTGCAGAAGAAGTGGAGAGCTGCTGAATTATTGGACTCCTCCTCACTTGCATTATTTTATCTTGATATGGGGACTCCACCGGTTCTGTTCTGAGATGTGAAATGTCAATCAATCCTACTTTTATTCGCACAAGCTTTCTTTCACAGTTTTACCCCAAAAAAAAAAAAATGAAAGTATAAGAAATTTCACAGGTGAAAAAGTAATGAACATTTATATTTCCTTTTTTTCAGTCAGTAATGTTTGGCAAGCTTATTAGGCTACAACAATTACACGTTTAATCAAGTGCTCAACTCTTTCTGGATATTGAATTCCGAAAAAGTGAGACATTTTAAGAAAAATTTTCAATGGGTAATATTTTTTTAAACTTTTTCTCAAATTGTGAAAAGCGCATTTAGTGAAATGCAATCCTTTTTTTTCACATGATGCATTTATAAAATTGTTTTACTATTTGTATAGGTAGATATTACTTAAATAACATACGAATGTATCCTTTAGAAATCACATTTATTGAATTTTTTTTCAAAACCTTGACTATTTGGGACCCTTTCTTAAAACTCTCATGATTTGGAAATTTCCTCCATAGTTGCGAGTATATATACTCACAACTAGATATATTATTTATTTATAAGGAATAATTTTGTAGCTGAATTATTGACCCAAAAAACCTGAGCTTATACAGAATCAGCAGGTCAGAGAAAATTGAACCAGTGCGTGCTGTTTATATCCTTCGGGAAACGCTAAAAATTAGTATGACACTTTTTTTTTGGGTCTAAATAGTATCAACAACTTACTCATAACCTTTGATTTTGTTTTGTTGACTCCTTATAATACTTACTAAGAATATGGAAAAATATTAATGAGCCTGTTAATTTGTTAATGTTCTCATACTATGCACATTATCGAGAGCTCATATTGAATATTTTATTGTAGTTCAAAACTTTCGTGGTGAGATTATAAATAGCAAGAGATTATTAATTTGATCAGTTCACGAAATCATATGCTTTTCACATGACTGGTTTTTTGGCTGACCGAACTTCGAGCACTAAAAACCAAATACAGAATTGTTTGATTCCATTGAATTGAACCCGCAGAGTAGCGCGCAGTATCATATTCTTGTTTGTGCATCATGGTTACGTCTAGTTGGCAATGATTTTGTGTTTCAATTAGTTATTAGAATAAAATCATTACTTGAGCAATGTGAACCTAAGAGTGTGAAAGTCGCTTTGATCCATCTTTTAGATCGGTAAATTCTGTAGTGTATTCATCTAATCCAAAGACAGGTGTGGAAAGGTAAAAAATATGGCAAAGAAGCAGGCACGTGGAAAGGTAAAGAATATGGCACAGAAACTGACATGTACGGATGATGAAAGGAATATGTTTACAAAAGCAAGTGGTGACCTATAACAGGCACGGGCCGGTTTGGAAATGTTGCGTATGGCAGAAGCTGAAAATGTATTGGGGTGTCACGGAATTAACATATATATAATGGGGGTAAATTCTGTAGTGTATTCATCTAATCCAAAGACAGGTGTGGAAAGGTAAAAAATATGGCAAAGAAGCAGGCACGTGAAAAGGTAAAGAATATGGCACAGAAACTGACATGTACGAATGATGAAATGAATATGTTTACAAAAGCAAGTGGTGACCTATAACAGGCACGGGCCGGTTTGGAAATGTTGCGTATGGCAGAAGCTGAAAATGTATTGGGGTGTCACGGAATTAACATATATATAATGGGTCTAGAAATAAAACACCGAAGAGGAAGCGTAAGCAGTACTAAACACAGCCATGCTTGGTTTTGAAACAACATATGGACATTAGTGAATAACGAGTTGAGAGCCTTTAAAAAGTGAAACTTAAGAAAATAAATGTTTGAAATATTAAGTTTTTTAATTATGTAATCTATTTTGATTATCGTTATTCTAATATATAGTCATTTGGAGGATTTCTAGAGCTGAAGTACTAAATTCTTTTTGGACTTTTAATAAATTTGAGTTATTTTTCTTTTGGTTTCTCACTTTTCTAACAACTTTTATCTAACCTACTAAATTTGAATTATTGAAATTGATTTTAATTGTTATATTAGTAAAATATTAACATTTGTGGAAACTGGGTTCATGGGAAGACAGATTGTTGCCTGTTTCATATTTAATTGAATACAAATATCTCTACTTTACATAAAGCGTCCAAGACTGAGGAATAGTGGATTCCAATTGATTCTCCCGATTATGGGTATTACATCAACAAAATACTATCTATTTATTGGCATTTTACTCTGAATAATTACCATTATGTAAAATAAATAAATGTTTATAACTAAAATTGAAAAACAGTTACACTAATATTTTTGTGAAAGGTAAACTGATTGTCCTGTATTTAGCATAAACTGATTTTGAAAGTAAAAAATAAATTGCCCATAACATACTTGCTCTTTATAATTTTTTTTGCATTATATCAACAAAATACTAGCTATTTATGGACATTTTACTCTGAATCATTATATTTATGTAAAATACAAAAATGTTTGTAACTAAAATTGAAAAAGTGTTACACTAATATTTTTACAAAAAGAAAACTAGTAAATTTTGTATTTAACAATTTTTAAATATGTGAAAGTAAAAACGTTTTTGCCCATAACATACCAGCTCTTTATGAGTTTTTTGCATTACATCAACAAAATACTAACTATTTATGGGTATTATACTCTGAATCATTATATTTATATAAAATACATAAATGTTTGTAACTAAAATTGAAAAAGTGTTACACTAATATTTTTAGAAAAAGGAAACTAGTAAATTTTGTATTTAACAATTTTTAAATATGTGAAAGTAAAAAAGTTTTTGCCCATAACATACCAGCTCTTTATGAGTTTTTTGCATTACATCAACAAAATACTAACTATTTATGGGTATTTTACTCTGAATCATTATATTTATATAAAATACATAAATGTTTGTAACTAAAATTGAAAAAGTATTATACTTATATTTTTACGAAAGGGAAACTGGTAGATTTTGTATTTAACAAAATTTAAATATGTGAAAGTAAAAAAGATTGCGCCCATAACATACCAGCTCTTTATGGATTTTTTGCATTAAATTAACAAAATACTAGCTATTTATGGGCATTTTATTCTGAATCACTACATTTTTGTAAAATAAATAAATGTTTGTAACTAAAATTGAAAAGGTGTTATACTTATATTTTTACGAAAGAGAAACTGGTAAAATTTGTATTTAACATAAATTAAATATGTTAAAACAACATTACAGGTGATTTTATTAGTTATTTAATTTGTTGGTAAGAAACAAGGTTTTTTTTTGCAAAATTTGTTCATTAGATTTTTTCAAATAATTAGGATATAAAGGTAAATTTTCACAATCTTTTATTAGCAATAGACCCCAATTTCTTCCTAAGCAGTGACGAAATCAAGATTTTTTCCTTGGAGGGGGGGCCAAAATGATTGACAAATAAAATTATTTTAATATGTTATGTTCAAAATAATTTTCATCTATTTAAATATATGGCATCCTAAAATATCAAATATTAACTTTAATTATAAAGGTATGTCTATTTAATAAATATGTAATATAGTCATAACAAAAATTAAGATAAGAAATAACATTTGATTAAATATTTTATAGGAAAAAAGTAAAATACAAAAATGTTTGTAACTAAAATTGAAAAAGTGTTACACTAATATTTTTACAAAAAGAAAACTAGTAAATTTTGTATTTAATAATTTTTAAATATGTGAAAGTAAAAACGTTTTTGCCCATAACATACCAGCTCTTTATGAGTTTTTTGCATTACATCAACAAAATACTAACTATTTATGGGTATTTTACTCTGAATCATTATATTTATATAAAATACATAAATGTTTGTAACTAAAATTGAAAAAGTGTTACACTAATATTTTTACAAAAAGGAAACTAGTAAATTTTGTATTTAACAATTTTTAAATATGTGAAAGTGAAAAAGTTTTTGCCCATAACATACCAGTTCTTTATGAATTTTTTGCATTACATCAACAAAATACTAACTATTTCTGGGTATTTTACTCTGAATCATTATATTTATATAAAATACATAAATGTTTGTAACTAAAATTGAAAAAGTATTATACTTATATTTTTACTAAAGGGAAACTGGTAGATTTTGTATTTAACAAAATTTAAATATGTGAAAGTAAAAAAGATTGCGCCCATAACATACCAGCTCTTTATGGATTTTTTGCATTAAATTAACAAAATACTAGCTATTTATGGGCATTTTATTCTGAATTACTACATTTATGTAAAATAAATAAATGTTTGTAACTAAAATTGAAAAGGTGTTATACTTATATTTTTACGAAAGAGAAACTGGTAAAATTTGTATTTAACATAAATTAAATATGTTAAAACAACATTACAGGTGATTTTATTAGTTACTTAATTTGTTGGTAAGAAACAAGGATTTTTTTTTTTGCAAAATTTGTTCATTAGATTTTTTCAAATAATTAGGATATAAAGGTAAATTTTCACAATCTTTTATTAGCAATAGACCCCAATTTCTTCCTAAGCAGTGACGAAATCAAGATTTTTTCCTTGGAGGGGAGGCCAAAATGATTGACAAATAAAATTATTTTAATATGTTATATTCAAAATAATTTTCATCTATTTAAATATATGGCATCCTAAAATATCAAATATTAACTTTAATTATAAAGGTATGTCTATTTAATAAATATGTAATATAGTCATAACAAAAATTAAGACAAGAAATAACATTTGATTAAATATTTTATAGGAAAAAATGCACTTTTCATCCTCAAAGTTTCACCCCAAACATATAGCATCCTCAAAGTTTCGTAATTTTGGCCAATTAAGGACAATTGACGGGAAATGAAGAATTGATCGTTAGAACCAACGATTTTACCCAACAAAAAATGGGTAAAATCGAATAGAGCCATTTTTAATGGAACAATTGCAACGGACAAAAAGCTCAATTCTTCTCCTTCTTCGCTCTGCCTTTATGCAGCCCCAAAATTTTTTTGCCAATCTCTGGAGTTTTAACGACCGTTATACAACTTTCAAAACAAATAAATTCATTCTAAATTTTTATTTGGGATTATTTCATAAACCAAATTGCGGTCACTTTGTGTAAAGTATCGCTTTCCCATAAAAGACCAGTTCTTTATGATTTTCCTCCATTATTAGAACAGGGTACCCATTTTTTTATAACTAAATTTATTTATCAAATAAAATAAAAATAAATTTATTTTCTAATAAAAGACCAACTCTTTATGGTTTTCCTCCATTATAAGAACAGAGTACCCATTTTCTCATAAATAAATTTATTTATCAGATAAAATACAAATAAATCTATTTTTTAATAAAAGACCAGCTCTTTATGACTTTCCTCCATTATAAGAACAGAGTACCCATTTTTCCATAAATAAATTTATTTATCGGATAAAATAAAAATAAACCCGTTTTTCAATAAAAGACTGGCTCTTTATGACTTTCCTCCATTTTAAGAACAGAGCACCCATTTTTTCAATAAAACACCAGGTCTTTATGACTTTCCTCCATCATAAGAACAGAGTACCCATTTTGAAAGTAAAAAGGAATTTGTTTATCGGATAAAATAAAAATAAACTCATTTTTCAATAAAACACCAACTCTTTATGACTTTTTTCCATTATAAGAAAAGAGTGCCCATTTTGTCATAAACAAGTAACTTCTTTAATTAAAAACCATCGACCCCTTACCAAAGACGATCAAATGCAACTAAATGACCGTTATACAACTTTCAAAACAAATAAATTCATTCTCTGGAGTTTTAACGACCGTTATACAACTTTCAAAACAAATAAATTCATTCTAAATTTTTATTTGGGATTATTTCATAAACCAAATTGCGGTCACTTTGTTTAAAGTATCACTTTCCCATAAAAGACCAGCTCTTTATGATTTTCCTCCATTATTAGAACAGGGTACCCATTTTTTTATAACTAAATTTATTTATCAAATAAAATAAAAATAAATTTATTTTCTAATAAAAGACCAACTCTTTATGATTTTCCTCCATTATAAGAACAGAGTACCCATTTTCTCATAAATAAATTTATTTATCAGATAAAATACAATAAATCTATTTTTTAATAAAAGACCAGCTCTTTATGACTTTCCTCCATTATAAGAACAGAGTACCCATTTTTCCATAAATAAATTTATTTATCGGATAAAATAAAAATAAACCCGTTTTTCAATAAAAGACTGGCTCTTTATGACTTTCCTCCATTTTAAGAACAGAGCACCCATTTTTTCAATAAAACACCAGGTCTTTATGACTTTCCTCCATCATAAGAACAGAGTACCCATTTTGAAAGTAAAAAGGAATTTGTTTATCGGATAAAATAAAAATAAACTCATTTTTCAATAAAACACCAACTCTTTATGACTTTTTTCCATTATAAGAAAAGAGTGCCCATTTTGTCATAAACAAGTAACTTCTTTAATTAGAAACCATCGACCCCTTACCAAAGACGATCAAATGCAACTAAATGATTTTCTTGCAAGAAAGTTGCCAAAAGCAGCTTTGTGACTATAGTTGCTACTTTTTTTTTCAACCATTTTTCAACGGTACAAAGCACAAAGATACTCAAAGCCAAAAGCCAAAAGCCAATATCTTTTTTCCCTAAACAGCAATTCTACAGCTAAAAGCCAAAAGAAAAATGAAAAATGTCGAGAGCTCAATTGCCAACAAAGCTCTTCTTCGCAGCAGCATGTTGGGCCAACCACAGCACTCGCACGTATTTTCCTACAGCTCGTCCTGCAAAAGGGTGGAAGTAAGAGAGTTAAAACAATTGAAATTTCTGATAACAAATCATCATGGTTAACTCAGCACTGAAGGATCAGACAAAGCCCTTACTTTAACATTTTCCTCAGCTGCGGCAGTAACATCTTCCTTTGTTTCTGATTTGGCGTCTGCATCATCACTATCTGCTTCATCAGCAGCATCATCATCATCGCCTTCCTCAGCCTAAAAGAACAAGTTTTTCCCATTAAGAAAGTGCACGTAATAAGAACATATCACAGATAAAATCTGGAGCAAAAAGAGTCTCTTTTGAGAACAACATTTTAGTCAGGAACTTACATCAGAATCGACTGGGTCATCCTTTGCTTCCTGAAACAAAATCAGACAGGAGTTTGAGATATAAGTTGTCTCTTCATAATCAAATGATCACTGTTCAAATAATGCAGTATAAAGGAAGTCCAAAGTCCAAACTATACAGAAATGGAATTCAAATGTACTCAAGACATCATGCAACAGAGGAGAATTAATGAAAAGTACCTCCTCCTCTCTCTTCTTTTCTGCCTCATCAAAAGCAACTTTTTCAGCCTACAACATGAACATTTTCATGTGTCAACAAGCAGACGAAAGTAATTTAAACCTTTTTATTTTTTGTGCATCGCTTGGGGAAAAAAAATTCCACATACATCCTTATGCTTGCCCCATGTCTCTTCAGCCAACTTCTTAGCATATTCAAGATCATCAGATACCAATACATTGTCAAATAGAGTTCCAGATTTCACCTGAAGAGATACTAATATATTGTCAAATAGAGTTTTTCTTGCGATTGTTAAATTGACCAAAAATGCAAGAAAAAGGCAATTGACAAAACAGAGATGAAAATAACCAGAAGAAGAGAAAAAAAAAAGAGGTACTTTAACCTGTAATGGTACATTATTCAAAGGCCAACACTCTACATTTCCCTTTAATGACTTCAACACAGCTAAGAATAATTGTTTCTTCCACTCACCGGTCAACTTCTTAAAGCTAAAACAGTTGAAAAACCTACTTCTAAGCCCATGTTGCCATTAACAAACATTACGTAAATATATTACTGTAAGTCAGATAAGGATCAGATTCAAGAACCTCTAGCTTGCTAAAGCATTACCATAGTAGGACTATAAAAAATTTACCCTCACAATGCCGAGATCATAACCCCAAATCAACCATAATTAGTTATCACTTGAACATTAACATGAAGAAGAATATCAGAAGCAAGCAAATTTTCAATCCTAAATTATTTAAGAAAATTAT
This sequence comes from Coffea arabica, assembly GCF_036785885.1. Taxonomy (NCBI): domain Eukaryota; kingdom Viridiplantae; phylum Streptophyta; class Magnoliopsida; order Gentianales; family Rubiaceae; genus Coffea; species Coffea arabica. The sequence continues at coordinate 44,946,171 of NC_092318.1, read as the reverse complement.
GCATTGTCAAAGATGTCTTGCCTCATTGAATTACCCAAGCGGAGTGAAATAAAATACAAACTGGCATTATGAAGAATGTTGCAAATAAAACCTGTGAAAAATGTTACAGCTTGCCAGAAAATTGCAACTCATCAATGCAGAATGACAAGGCCATGGTTTTAATACAATACATGTTTCTACAAAGCTGTCCTCAATCTAAAAATAAGTAAGATTATGAATAAAACCTGTTAGAAATGTTAATGCTCATTGGAAAATTGTAACTAGTCAACGCAGAATGAGAGGGCCATGGTTTTCATATAACAATTGTTGCTACAAACTCTCCTTAGTCGACCAATCACATGGCTGCATATGAAACCAGAAAACAATCAACTCTGTCCTCAAGGAACAGACATAAAGCACACCAATGAAGAGCAGGGATTGTCAAGAAACGAACAGGAAACCACGCCTATAAAGAGTAAGGCTCACTGACGTAAATATAGCCCAAACAAAAGTTATCCACCAAGCCAGAACAAGGCCATTTCTTTGACCAAAGCAGAGCAAGGCAGTAGATTACATGGCAACTTGAAATCTGCCAGCAAGTTAACATCAATATGGGATAATCCAAGAAGGAGAAGTGCAATCGCGGCAGGCGCAAAGAACTGCAGAACTACAAGAAACATGTAATGGTTGTGCAAGAAAACTTTTGCCCTGCTATAATCCAAGTCAGGGACCTTACTGGCATGCAATCTCTGGTACCAACACAGTACCGCTTCATTTAAAAACATCTGCACATTTGGCCGCAAAGACAAAATTTGCAAAATACCAGAACTGAACATGCACCAAACCCTGAACTTGTAGAAATCTGATCGCAACATGCCCAATCTACCTATCAACTCCTCAGTATATCTGTTCCTACCATTGGAATGAAGCCCTTTGATTCCATCAGATTTATCGCAGACGAGGAGTTCAATAAACGGGCCAACCCAAAGCGTGGAAGTGAATACAACTAACAAGTAATTGCCATAAAGAAGCATTCTTCCAAACCATCCACAGGAAATTATGGACAAATTAGAACGAATCTGATCAGTTCCAAGCCAAAAGGCACGAGCATTCCTCGTAGCTGGGATGTAAAAGAGACCCACAATGCAGCCCATTAGAACAGCAATAAAGAACTTCCCAAATCCGTCCAACGATTCAAAATCAAAATCAAGACCCCAACCGGGAACCATCTCCAAAACAATCGCGAGGCCCCAGAAAAACCCAAGAACCCCAAATACAAGACTCAACAGCCTCTCTGACCTTTTAGAAGCTGATCGCTCAAATGAAAGCTTGGCAATCAAAATTAACAATCTACATACCCCAACAATTCCTAACAAAATCGGGATCACGGACCCATTTTCTAAAATAACATATTAAAAAACCTACACCATCGCTTTTCCTTGAAGTCTGCCATTGCATCGGAAGGGTCTTTAAAGTGTGTCCATGATTGTATAAATTCAGATCTGGATGCTAGAGAGGAAGAGGGGAACCATATGTCTATGGGAAACTGAAAATTGATAGAGAGGGAAAGAGAGATAGAAGGAGAAAGGTGCAGGGGAGGTTGCAATTGAACTTTCGAGCGCTCTGATCTGAGAACAATATTTGGGAAAGTAGCCTTGCAAGTGTGGAAGGCTTGAAATTCATGTGGTGCTAGGCTTGACAAGTGCTGTGCCGGGAATGCTTAAAAAATTTTCAATGCGCGGCTCTGCTAAAAATTGAAAGGGAGCAAAATTTTGAAATTTTCACAAAAAAGCACCCATGATTTCTCACCAATAACATAGAAACTTTGGCCCACTAGAATCAGTATTTGGAGGGAAGCTTTCCCGCTCTCCTTTTGGCGAGAATTTTAAGCGAGAAAAGTCCTTGCCCTCGCAGAGTATATGATGGCTCCAATTTTTGGTGAGGTATTGTCCTTTTCCTTGCTATAAGCCTCTTAAAAGCGTCAAGCTTTCTACTTCTTCCTAAAGTTGTTGTCGCTAATACCCTTTTTTGTTGTAGTGAAGGGAGGAAAACTATAAAAAACTGGTGTTTTATTGAAAAATATATTTATTTTTTCATCCGATAAATAAATTTATTTATGAAAAAATGGGTAGTCTGTTCTTATAATAGATGAAAACTATAAAGAGCTTGTGTTTTATTGAAAAACGGGTTCATTTTTATTTTATTCGATAAATAATATTTTTTTTTAGAAAAATGGGTACTATATTCTTATAATGGAGGAAATTCATAAAGAACTGGTTTTTTATTGAAAAAAGAGTTTATTTTTATTTTATTCGATAAACAAATTTGTTTATGGCAAAATGGATACTCTTTTCTTATAAGGGAGGGAAGCCATAAAGAGCTGATGTTTTATTGAGAAATGGGTTCATTTTTATTTTTTCGATAAATAAATTTTTTTTATCCGATAAATAAATTTGTTTATGGCAAAATGGGTACACGGTTCTTATAATAGAGGAAAGGCATAAAGAGTTAGGATTTTATTGAAAAATGGGTTTATTTTTATTTTATCTGATAAATAATTTTTTTTAAGAAAATGGGTACTCTGTTCTTATAATAGAGAAAAGTCATAAAGAGTTTATTTTTTTATTGAAAAACGGGTTTATTACTATTTTATTCCAGCCAACTGTGACCCATTTTCCCATTAACCTAAGTTAGACGGACTAAATCATTGAGTTTGTTAACCACAGTCAAAATTAACACAGAAGCAACTGACTCAAATTACTCAATCCTTTATGGCTTATACCGAATGAATACTAGGAAGCTTATTTGAAATAACAATAAAAATATTCTATAAATGATTAAAATTTAGTACATTAGTTAGTAAGTACTTGTAACATACTTGTATAATGCATGATTATATGTATAATTTAATATTCTTTTGTACTTATATATTTTAAAATATTTTGTGAAAAATATTTTGACCTTTCACATAACCTTAGAAAATAATAAAATTTTATCGTATTATAAAATAATAATTTTATCTTATTATATTCATAGGTTTTAAGTTATAAAAATTGTGATATAGAAACAAGTGATATTCTACATGTAACTAGGAAGATTTGTTGTTATTGTTATCCAAACTTTCAAATTTTTCAAAAATTGAAAATGATTACAAACTTACTATTCTACAATTAGTATAATTTGTTAATTAGCCAAAATTCTAGCAAAAGGCAAGCAAATGCAACTTGTAATCAATCCATTCTGATGCATGAAAAAATAAGGTAGCATTCTGCAAATAAATAAAAAAATCCACTTTATATGGTTCGTTGTGACAACCAGGCTTATCCCCACTTTTGTTTGAGTTTTGATTACAATGGATATAACCTATTCCCTCCAAACCCCAAATTTTGAATTATAACATTCAACCAAAACATGCTCAAACTCTCAGGCTTGATCATACAAGGACAACTAGTGTGAATATCCGTGCTACGCACGGTACTTACATTATTAAAATAAATTAAAAAATTATACCATTTTAATTTGAAAAAAGTTAAAAAAATTATACCAACATAATTCAAATTTAAGATTTGTCTAACAATAGTTCAAAATATGACAAAAACTGTAAATCATTCAAGAATTGTGTTTTTGCAAAAGATGGATCTTAAAATAATAATAATAATTTACATTAGAAAATGAATGATATATGGATAGAAATAAATGTAATTTCATGTTTTTTTATTTTAAAATGAAATACTTACCAATATTATGCATTCGATTTGATAATCTTATATATATATGCATTATGAGAATATATATATGTATGTATATATCTGTGTGTGTGTGAATTAACTACCTTTGAATTAATTTTTTTTAAAAAAATTATTTATTTTTAATGCCTTTATAATTTGTGAATGATTGTGAGAGTAAAATATATTATGACAATAAGATACGTTGAATTGTGAAAATTGTAATTTAAACAGGCTCCTAAATTTTGGATATTTGACTTTCGTAGTTGCGAATTTCTTAAATTAACGGTTAGTTATTACTCTAAGTGATATGGTAAGTGTCAGTAATAAATGTGAGATGTGAATTGGAATTTGCAGATATCATTTTACAGGGGTGGTTATTATCCGTTAGTTAAAGTTTAGGAGTTTGAATTTTATGGGGTAGTGGAAAAAACATAAGGGAAATGTGGAAAAAATATAAGTATGATTATAGGATTTGTAGGGCCGGTTACATGATTAGTTAAGAGATAAATATTTTTTAATTAAAAAATGTAAAATTCTATTAAAATAGCATTCAGACTTTTGATAATTTTGAAAGATCCTTATCCAAAACCCCCTCAGCAATACATTTAGATATAGATACTAAGCGATAGTTATGATAGCGCAATAGTTTTTACCTGATATAACACGTTGTTACACTTTTAGCGATCATTTGATTTATTGTTGGACATATTCGCCTAAATAAAATAACACCTAAAATTATGGAAGTAAGTTTCCTATCTAAAATAGTAAGTTAAGTGTAATAGATTAGTAACTTTTATACCTCAAAAGGTAAATTGGAATAAATATTAAACTTAATTTTTAAATAAATAGATTACTACTTGATATCCCAAACTTACTTTTAAAAGAGTAAGTTTAGTTCAAATAACAGTTAGTTTTTATACATCAATAGTAATTCTTACTAATAACATGGCAATAAAAATGATTAAGGATCAAAATTTACCATTTTTTGGAATGCATGTACAATTTTTACATTAAAACCTTATCTCAAAGTAGTATTAGAAAGCTTATTTGAAATAACGATAAGATGTTTTTATTAATGATTAAAACTTAGTACCTTAGTTAGTAAGCACTCATAATATACCTTAGTAAGTTTAATTCAAGTAATAGTAAGTTTTTATACATAAATAGTAATTATTACTGATAACATAGCAAATTTGATTAATAATCAAGATTTATTGATTTATGGGACGCATGTACTATTTTACTTTAAAACTTATTTCAAACTAATATTAGGAAGTTTATTTGAAATAACGATAAGATGTTTTATCAATGATTAAAACTTAGTACCTTAGTTAGTAAGTACTCATAATATACTCGTATAATACATTATTATAGGTATAATTTAAAATTTGTTGTACTTATATATTTTAAAATACTATGAAAAATAGTATGAACTAAACCTACTCTCCAAAAAGTAAATTTCTGATATGCAGTAGTAATTTATTTTTAAAAAATTTAAGTTGCATATTTATTTCAATTTACGCTTGAACATACATCGATCGGTGCTCTTTGGATGCGTCCAAACTCCAGTGAATGTCTTTAAACTAAATTCTAATCAAAGTAGTATCCAAAATGTTATGATTCAGAGTAAAATGCTCATAAAACTTAGTACAAGGATAGCTAGTGTGAATATCCGTGCTATCCAAAATATTTATGTATTTTACATAAATATAATGATTCAGAGTAAAATGTCAATAAATAGATAGTATTTTGTTGATGTAATGCCCATAATCGGTGGCCCCAGGATGGCTTTGTTTAGTAATTAGTACTGCTTACGCTTCTTCACAAATGTTTTATTTTTAGGCCCTTTATATTTATGTTAATTCCGTGACATCCCAACACACGTTTAGCTTCTGCAGTACGCAACATTTCCAAATCCCGGTTATAGGTCACTACTTACTTTTGTAAAAATAACCCTTCTTGATCCGTACATGTCAGTTTCTTTGACATATTCTTTACCTTTCCACGTGCCTGCTTCTTTGCCATATGCTTTACTTTCCACACCTCTTCTTTGATTACTAAACATACTGCAGCAACATCCGATGGGAGTAAAAGTTCAAAAAAGAAACGCAAGTTGATCTTCCAAAGAGTATTTATAAGCAAGTACCTTTTCCGAGACTCCATGCAGAATTTGTCAGGTCTGATTCCAAGTAATTGACCAATGAGAATAAGAGAATTCTTGGCAATCCAATAAAAATAATAATAAAGCAAATAACCTATATCCACGAACGAAACGGGAGCAAATTTGGTCCATTGACGGACGAAGAGGTAGTAGATTTAATCTACGGGTGAAAGAGTAACAAATTTATTATAACAAAAAAAGAATATAAAAGAAAGAGTACAGAATCATAGGAAATAATTTCAAGGCCAAAAGGTACCTAAAGGCACCTAAAATTGAAAATACAAAAATGACTAAATAATTCAAAATGCTCAACGGTCTAAAGTCTCATAATTTGCTCTTTTCGTTTGATACTTAACCAAAACTCTTGGGTCTCCTAAAATTTTCTTGAACTAGTGCATACGGCACTTGGACTGATGCCCTTAACACATTTAAATTCACTTAAATGCATTGTATTTATAACCACTAAGAGGAGAGATTTTTTTATAAAACTTCTAATGTGGGATACAATAATAAACTCAACAATCTCTATCTTGACGTCTATCTAGCATCGATAAATAGCAAACATACTCCATCTTTTCCATAAAATTTCGACGAATCCCAATGAACCACAAAAATGCCAACAAACCTTAATGACCCACCAACGAGCCAAGATGCAAAAGGTTCAACAGGTTCCAACGGATCAAAACTCACAAAAGGTTCAACAGATCCCAATGGGCTAAAATATCGAACATAGTAATCTTGCTCCACTTCTTCACAAAATCCTCAATGAGTTCCAATGAGCCAAATAGCTCTTCTTCAAAACTCAACCGAACTCTAACGGGAGATTTTTGTTCACTCTCTATAGCATTAAATCAATATTTTGAAATTGATATTGATAGTCTGTTATCATCATCGTTGTCGCCGAATCTAGAGCTTGAAACTCTGATACCAATTTGTTAGGTCTGACTTCAAGAAATTGACCAATGAGAACAGTATGGTTCTTGGCAATCCAATAAAAACAATAGCAAAGCAAATAAAAAAATAGAATGACACAAAATTTTAGGTGGTTCGGTCGAATTAACTTACGCTCTTAAGCAAAAGAGTAACAGACTTACTATAACAAAAAAAAAAGGTACAAAAGAGAGAGTACAAAATCCTAGAAAATAATTCAAAGATTCAAAAGGTACATAAAACTAAAAACACAAAAGAGACTAAATATTATAAAATGCTTAACGGTCCAAAGTCCCGTTACTTGATCTTTTGACTTGATGTCTAACCAAAACTCTTCTCAAACTAGAGTGTGGGCCCCCTAAAATTTTCTTGATCTAGTGTATATGACATTTGAGTTGGTACCTTTATCATATTTAAATTCACTTAAATTCATTGTAATTATAACCATGAAGATGAGAGATTTCTTTGTAAAACTCCTGGTGTAGAATACGAGACAGACACAACAACAGAATTGAATAATGCAAGTGGCAAATTGGGGACAAAAAGGAGGAGGAGGAAAGATTCGCAAGTACCAAGTGGGTACAAAATACTCATTTAATCTCATTATTGGGCTCGAGTTGGACAGCTAGACTACTATACCTAGCAGAAAGAAATTGTAGAAGCAGACAATGGAAAAAAGAATTGATAAATTATGAAATCCTAGTAAATAAATTAGTCGATGGCATTCGTTCTTTTTTGTAAACAAATTACGCACTAATGGTATGAAAAGACTGACTAAATTTGTAGTTATTCTTGAAAGCATAACTAAAATTTGAAAAACAAAAACAGCTGCTTCATTCATTTAAATCTTTAGAAACAACAGATATCCTAGGAAGTGATCCTACCACACAGGTTTGAGACGGGATAATAAACAATAAAACAACATGAGTAACTTGATCTTGATGTTAGACTGATGCAACACAACTAGTTACGGTGCAAAAGTAAAAAAAAAAAAAATTGAGAAAAATAAAATGAATAAATTGGTTGTCCAAACTAAACAAACTTGAGAAGATCAGTAGTCCATTCCTTTGGATGAAAATTTCCCATGTCCATTTGAATCTCCTAAAGTGGCTCTATAAAACTTGCAGAGTAGGGACAATTAGACACCTCAATTATTTCAAGACTTGAATTCCCCAAACAAGAAGGGATCTACTCCAAAAAGTGACAATCTTCCTAAATTAATTTCCTTATCCTTGGAAAACATTCCACGCACTCAGCGACGGTCCACTTGACAATATCCAGGGAAGCCAATTTCAAGAAACTACCTTTTAGGAACCCCTATTCTTCCATGTTCCATATTCCCCCCTCAAATGCTCCGTCAAGTAATTTGAGAACCTCAAGATTAGGTAGATTTTCGATTGCTGATATTTTGCTCTAAGGGAAGTGAAAGCGCGAAAGAGTCACTTTTTTTAATAGTGGAAGAGAATTGAAACTCAAACTGGCATTGAACATAGCTTTTCCACTTCAAAATAAGTGATTCTAGTTGACTTAGGGGGTCAAGTACTAGAATCCTGTCAGAAGCACCCGAAGCAGGATAATCAGATTCAAGGATTTCGATGCTGCATTTCAGCTTGCGAATATTGGGAAACTTTCTGACTATCTTGTCCGCATTCTCCCATGAAGAAAGAATTGTGTCAGAGAAGGTACCTAAATTGCATAACTGTGCAGCATCGTCAAGATTGTTGGTGGGCAGCCGAAAAGTGGAATAGAATCTAGGCTTTCTCCTAATGTGCAAATGCCTTCAGTTTCTTCAGATTCAATATGGTATCTGGCAGTGAAACAATACGAGAAAGTGTTCCCACAATGAAAGTTTCGAAGTTTGTTAGATTGGTTTATGGATGATGCAATGGACTTTCACGGTTCCTAGAACTGCCAAATACCTCAGCTGAACAAGTAATTCGTTCTTTTGGTAAAGTAGAACCTAGACTAGGATCAGTCTAAGAGACTGGTGCTAAAAGACTGGGTGGATTGGAACCTCCGAGAGAGAAATGTTGGGACAGAGAGGGAAGTATGCTGGCAATTATTATTCAGAACTTGGTTTATTTGGCCTGGTCAGCTAGAAATGCTTTTTGGTGTGCAGGGGATGGCAGCAAGCTGAGATGTAGCTATAGGCAAGTGTTAGCTCAAGCAAAGCAAGTGCAAACAGCGTTTTAGAAGGAAGGTAAGATGGAGGGGAAGGAGTTGACGTTTATTAGCTGGGTAAAGCCACCAAAGGGCTGGATGAAAGTCAATGTCGACGGGGCCGCTACAGGTAACCCAGGAGAGGCAGGAGCAGGGGGACTAATACGAGACGATAGGGGTCTATGGAAGGGGGATTTTGTAGCGAACCTGGGGATAACCACAAATGTCGTGGCGGAGCTGTGAGGAATGATGTATGGCTTAGAAATGGCTTGGGAGCAAGGGCACAGGAAAGTGGTATTAGAGTCAGACTCATTAACAGCATTATCTCTGTTGAAGACTAGTACTAGCACAGGCCTTTACTCGAATCTTGTTAAGCGGATACAGGGATGGTTGAGGAGGGAATGGGAAGTTATGCTTGTCCACTCCTGGAGAGAGGGAAATACGAGTGCGGACTGTTTAGCCAAGAGTAGTTTGAGGCAAGAAATGGGAGTGAAGTGGTTGGAGGAGCCCCGAGTCGACTCAGAGAGATTTTGGGCCAGGATATCATAGGACTGACAGCTCCACGTCTAGTGTCCTTGTAATGAGCCAGAGGCTCTCCAATGTACCCAAAAAAAAAATGTACAACCTAGACTTATGTGTATTAGAGAATTTTCAAAATTTGGTCATTTATAAAGTTAGACAAACTTACTTGAACTATAGTGTGTTTTTGTAAAGAATTCTAATAGCAGGTAAATGATTTTGTGACGACCCCACCTCCCCCTAAAGCGAATCAGAGGGTTCGGCGGGCCGCCTGCCCGGCTCTCGCCGGGACTCAGTCGTTCACTAAAGTCCTCAAATGAATTACAAGAATAAACCTCAAATATACATCACATGGTCCACAAATATACATCCAAGTCTCCAATAATTACATGTCACAAATGCAGCGGAAACAATTCCCAACTATACATAAAATGATTCCAAATCCAAATTGTACAACATAAAGGCCATCCATTCACGTGAATAAGCACAACAAGTCCTGCCTTCGCCTTGAGCCCTGTGGAGGGGAATAAAATATTTTTGGGGTGAGCTAAAAGCTCAGCGAGTAACCAGAAAATCAATAATCAAATCGGTTTAACAATATTTCTTTTCAATGATGTCATAAATCAATGATGTCATAAATCAAATGATAAGTCCAGAAACGATTACAGCCTTTACAAAACATTAAATATGGAGTATCAATAATTCAAGAAACATGTACAATGGAAAGCGATAGTAACATTCATGAAAAGGATACGTTCATTTTTTTATAAATAATCCCTCGTTCATCTTTTGATTCGTTCATCTTTTTTTTTTTCCGGACGTTGGCCGGTCTCCACCCATCCGGACGTAGCCGGACTCCACCCATCCGGACGTAGCCGGACTACAAGGTAATACTCGAGTATACCAAATTCACCCAGGGTCACCATATCGCCCGACCGAATCCGCTTCTGGCTCGAGTCAATCGGCAACGAAGGGCAGTGGCCAGTTCAGCCAAACGGCTTACATTCATGCGCAACTAACATTTAATCATTAATCATTGAAAATTTCATATTTATTTAGGTCGAGTGCGATAAAGTACACACTCGCCCAGAAAACTCGTTTTAACAATCATTGAAAGCACTTAACACATTATCAATCCATAATAACAAGCCAATAAGTCAGGGAAATATATCAAACAAAGAACACTCTCATATAAGCATGCATGATATGCAAGAAAACAGTTCAAAAGTAACTTTGAAAACAGATCAAAAGTAAATAATGCAAGAAACAGTTTATAAATAACTTTAGAAATAGTTTGAGGTCACTCACCTCAATGGCTCAGAAATCATCCATCATATAACATTGCCTTGCTCAAATCCAAGTCTTAGATCACAAACTCAATACAAACAAATCCTTTAAAAGTTCGGACAGCACTTCCCCTGAATTTGCTTACTTTTCCAGCCGTCACGGCTTCATTATTTCCTCAGCCAGTCCCAAAGGTACACACACAACAACAAGTTCATCCAATAGCCATTCAGCAAGCTCCAAGTAGTACTAGTACAAGTCAAGCTAGGGAAAAGTTCGGAAATGAAAGTTAAGCTCAAAACCAGAAAAACAGTTTTGACGTCATTTTGCGGTAATGGTACCAATGGCACTACGATGGTCGGATGAAGGTACAAGATCCACCGTTTCGAAGCTAAGAGATAGGGCTACAATATTGCAGAAGGTCACTCAACCCAGTTTCGAGTGTAACCAGGTCAAAAATGCAAGATACTACACCAGAATCACAAAAACAGATTCACAGAACGCATTCTAGCGGAAACATCATAACTCAGGCTCTCCAAGTCCAAATCCAGAAATTCCAAAACCAGTTGAAAGCTAAGAAACAGGGATAAATTTCATCAGAAGACCTCAACATCCAATTCGGAAGCAATTCCAGCCAAAACAACCAATTACAGTCGAAAATCCCAATTTCGGGTAAACCAGAACAGCAATAGTAATTTCGACTTTTCTCACTCTACGCTACTCCGATTGACCTGAAATTTTGTAGCCACCTTTAAAATGTCATTCCCTACAACTTTCATGTTTTGAGCTAAGGCCAATTCGGCCTCTATCTATGAGCTATAAATTCGGACAGAATGTTCCTTCACAAAACCTAATTTTCTGAAATTTCTTCCAAAACAGAAATTACTTGCAATCTTCCACTTTTTCCACCTTCTAGAATCATTATATACCATTTCCAATCATCATATATAGCCACACAATCATGTTCATAGTAAAACAGAAAAATCCCCAAAAATAATAAAAGTTCATCCATTCAACCACAACTCAAAATATAATCCATCAAACCATCTCTTTAGCCATCACAAGTCTCTAATTTAGCATAATCAAGAACAAAGAAAGGATTGCTAGACATGAACCTTGAAATATCAAGAAAGTTGATGGCTTAGTCCTTTGCCTTCTCTAATCACTCCACCACTACCTTCAATCTTCCTAAACAAGTGACTTTTGTGGAGGAATTTGAAAGTTTAACGGTTGATTCACAAGATTGAGCAAGAAATGGAGTTGGAGTTGAAGGCTTTCTTCTTGTATTTTTGCTCCAAGAGGTTCGGCCAAGCTTGCAGAAATTTAGGTGATTTTTGGGTCAAAATTGAGTATTAGTAAAGGTAAGAAATAATAGTCAAAGTCAAGGTTGAATAGGAAGGTGACACTTGTCACCCTTTTTAATGCAACTCTATCCTTTTGTCTCTCCAATACAAATATCTTAACACTTTGTAAAATAATATCACTTAATACAAAATTCCAACAAGTTGTCAAAAATATAATGCATTTACCGCACTAGCGGGTCCCACGTCCAAAATACGCTTTTAATTTCTCAAAAACTAACCGATACTAGAAAAATCATTTTAAAACTATCTTTGCTCATAAACTTTATCTGGGGAATTTTTCTAATAAAGAAAATGTAGAAAAGGCGGGCGATTAAATAAAATAAACCCTAGAAATTTAGAAAATTTTCGGGTTCTCACACTCATAATTTTCGGGGCGTCACAATCTCCCCTCCTTAAAAGAATGTCGTCCTCGACATTCCATCTTGTACCAATCAAGTCGAGACATCCCGCAAGAATCACGAATATTGTAAACCAAACCCACAGTCCGGCATCCTAAACTTCAAGCCTAGGATACACTACAGAGATCTGAAGCCTAAGCTCTGATACCAACTGTGACGACCCCACCTCCCCCTAAGGCGAACCAGAGGGTTCGGCGGGCCGCCTGCCCGGCTCTCGCCGGGACTCAGTCGTTCACTAAAGTCCTCAAATGAATTACAAGAATAAACCTCAAATATACATCACATGGTCCACAAATATACATCCAAATCTCCAATAATTACATGTCACAAATGCAGCGGAAACAATTCCCAACTATACATAAAATGATTCCAAATCCAAATTGTACAACATAAAGGCCATCCATTCACGTGAATAAGCACAACAAGTCCTGTCTTCGCCTTGAGCCCTGTGGAGGGGAATAAAATATTTTTGGGGTGAGCTAGAAACTCAGCGAGTAACCAGAAAATCAATAATCAAATCGGTTTAACAATATTTCTTTTCAATGATGTCATAAATCAATGATGTCATAAATCAAATGATAAGTCCAGAAACGATTACAGCCTTTACAAAACATTAAATATGGAGTATCAATAATTCAAGAAACATGTACAATGGAAAGCGATAGTAACATTCATGAAAAGGATACGTTCATTTTTTTATAAATAATCCCTCGTTCATCTTTTGATTCGTTCATCTTTTTTTTTTTTCCGGACGTTGGCCGGTCTCCACCCATCCGGACGTAGCCGGACTCCACCCATCCGGACGTAGCCGGACTACAAGGTAATACTCGAGTATACCAAATTCACCCAGGGTCACCATATCGCCCGACCGAATCCGCTTCTGGCTCGAGTCAATCGGCAACGAAGGGCAGTGGCCAGTTCAGCCAAACGGCTTACATTCATGCGCAACTAACATTTAATCATTAATCATTGAAAATTTCATATTTATTTAGGTCGAGTGCGATAAAGTACACACTCGCCCAGAAAACTCGTTTTAACAATCATTGAAAGCACTTAACACATTATCAATCCATAATAACAAGCCAATAAGTCAGGGAAATATATCAAACAAAGAACACTCTCATATAAGCATGCATGATATGCAAGAAAACAGTTCAAAAGTAACTTTGGAAACAGATCAAAAGTAAATAATGCAAGAAACAGTTTATAAATAACTTTAGAAATAGTTTGAGGTCACTCACCTCAATGGCTCAGAAATCATCCATCATATAACATTGCCTTGCTCAAATCCAAGTCTTAGATCACAAACTCAATACAAACAAATCCTTTAAAAGTTCGGACAGCACTTCCCCTGAATTTGCTTACTTTTCCAGCCGTCACGGCTTCATTATTTCCTCAGCCAGTCCCAAAGGTACACACACAACAACAAGTTCATCCAATAGCCATTCAGCAAGCTCCAAGTAGTACTAGTACAAGTCAAGCTAGGGAAAAGTTCGGAAATGAAAGTTAAGCTCAAAACCAGAAAAACAGTTTTGACGTCATTTTGCGGTAATGGTACCAATGGCACTACGATGGTCGGATGAAGGTACAAGACCCACCGTTTCGAAGCTAAGAGATAGGGCTACAATATTGCAGAAGGTCACTCAACCCAGTTTCGAGTGTAACCAGGTCAAAAATGCAAGATACTACACCAGAATCACAAAAACAGATTCACAGAACGCATTCTAGCGGAAACATCATAACTCAGGCTCTCCAAGTCCAAATCCAGAAATTCCAAAACCAGTTGAAAGCTAAGAAACAGGGATAAATTTCATCAGAAGACCTCAACATCCAATTCGGAAGCAATTCCAGCCAAAACAACCAATTACAGTCGAAAATCCCAATTTCGGGTAAACCAGAACAGCAATAGTAATTTCGACTTTTCTCACTCTACGCTACTCCGATTGACCTGAAATTTTGTAGCCATCTTTAAAATGTCATTCCCTACAACTTTCATGTTTTGAGCTAAGGCCAATTCGGCCTCTATCTATGAGCTATAAATTCGGACAGAATGTTCCTTCACAAAACCTAATTTTCTGAAATTTCTTCCAAAACAGAAATTACTTGCAATCTTCCACTTTTTCCACCTTCTAGAATCATTATATACCATTTCCAATCATCATATATAGCCACACAATCATGTTCATAGTAAAACAGAAAAATCCCCAAAAATAATAAAAGTTCATCCATTCAACCACAACTCAAAATATAATCCATCAAACCATCTCTTTAGCCATCACAAGTCTCTAATTTAGCATAATCAAGAACAAAGAAAGGATTGCTAGACATGAACCTTGAAATATCAAGAAAGTTGATGGCTTAGTCCTTTGCCTTCTCTAATCACTCCACCACTACCTTCAATCTTCCTAAACAAGTGACTTTTGTGGAGGAATTTGAAAGTTTAACGGTTGATTCACAAGATTGAGCAAGAAATGGAGTTGGAGTTGAAGGCTTTCTTCTTGTATTTTTGCTCCAAGAGGTTCGGCCAAGCTTGCAGAAATTTAGGTGATTTTTGGGTCAAAATTGAGTATTAGTAAAGGTAAGAAATAATAGTCAAAGTCAAGGTTGAATAGGAAGGTGACACTTGTCACCCTTTTTAATGCAACTCTATCCTTTTGTCTCTCCAATACAAATATCTTAACACTTTGTAAAATAATATCACTTAATACAAAATTCCAACAAGTTGTCAAAAATATAATGCATTTACCGCACTAGCGGGTCCCACGTCCAAAATACGCTTTTAATTTCTCAAAAACTAACCGATACTAGAAAAATCATTTTAAAACTATCTTTGCTCATAAACTTTATCTGGGGAATTTTTCTAATAAAGAAAATGTAGAAAAGGCGGGCGATTAAATAAAATAAACCCTAAAAAATTAGAAAATTTTCGGATTCTCACACTTATACTTTTCGGGGCGTCACAGATCTACTACAACAAATCATTCCTACTAAATCTTTATAGTGTTGAGATTGAGAATGATCAAGGGTTGCAATCTTTCTTCATTAATTCGTGACATTTTCTTGAATTGTGTTGATCAAAAATTTTTTCAACACTAATGCGAGTGTTCATATAGTTTTTGGATATTCAAACATCAGTTTTTGGATGTTTAAATACCATTTCGGTGGTAATTAACCATCAATCCTAGTTTGAAAATAATAAAAACCATTGTACATTTTCTCTTTTCGAAGAAAAAATGATCCTATTAATGATTATGTCCACTGTGAGATCATTCAAACCTTCGAATTTTTCTTATGGTTAACTCCAACAAACCCCCGGAAAATACCTTTTCTTCATATTACCTCCTTGAACATTTAATTGAACCAATCAACACTAGTGTTATTGCAATTTTCACAATCAGGTACTATTTAATCAGGAAGCTCAAATTTTTACTGGAATTAGTCATATGCAACACATAATCATTTCATAAAATGAACAAATTATCCCACAATTTCTTAATTATAAAATTTTATTTATTTACTCTTGATCGAAAATTTTCTAAAACAATCTAATAATTCCCCATAATGCCAAAAATTTTATTATTTATAGCTTTTGGCTTATTATCATAACTGAAATTTATTTTCAAGCCTTGTTTTGATGGTCATTTTTCCCCAAAAATTTTTTACCTTTTTTTGTAAACACATTTTCTAATCATTTTTTATCTCACATACATCAAATTGTTACAGTGCATTTTTCTGTAAAAACTCTAAAAAATAGCAATCAAAATCGGAAAAACTCATAGAAAATATCATTGTTAAGTACAACGTAATTTATGTTTGAGTAGGTCAAATGTTTTTACAAATGTGTAATTATCTAGAGTTCATCTTAATAGTTTAATTAGTTCAACAATCTGGTCAGTTCGTGAAACCATGTGTGCTTCAAGTGACTGGTTCAACCTAAAATTGAGCTGCTAGACCCAATGGTAGTTGAATGGGAAGTTTGTAATAGTACAAGGATGGATTTGTTCAATTAAATGTTTAGTGGGGCAATGTGAAGAAAGACACTTTTGCAAGGGGTTTATTGGAATCCACTCTCTTTCTTATTGCCACACCATTTCCTTTAATTTTTCCATCTGGTTGGCGTTTTTAACACAAAAACCAAATACAGAATGGGTGGATTCCATTGAACCAAGGATTAGTACACTGTGTTACATTCTTGTTAGTGTACCAAGAATCAACAATCACGACAGTTAGTCTGATAAAATCATTGAGCAAGCAATATGAATCTCTTTTTGATCCATCTTTCAGAACAATTAGTTTGATAATCCTAGCCTGAAAACATTGATAGTCATGGTTAGAATTTCTTATGAGGCATAAAGTAAAAAGAAAGGCAAATACCCTATCCAAGATTATTCTTACCTTCTTGAGACTAAATAAAATTGTGTAATCCAAGTGGCAAAATGGGAAAGGAAAAAAAAGCTGCTTCATTTAAATCTTTAAAAACAATAATAATCCTGGGGAGTGTCCGCCCCACACAGTTTGAGACAGGATAAAGCGTATTAAAACCATAGTTTGTAAAATCGGGATCCTACGTAGGATCGATTTTAGTTTCATAGAATCGGATCGTAGGATCGTAAGATCCCACCAAAAGCTCCTAAAATTATTAAATTAATAATTTTGAAATTCATATACCATTTTATACATCCTAAAATATATCAAATAAATAAGTTACTCATAAATATATAACATTTATTACTTATTGTATAAAGAAGAGAACATAAATAGTTGTCTGTCATGATTTAAAGTCTTAGAACCAAATGTTTTTACACAATCATAATTTCAAACATAAAATAATCATCAACCTCCACAAATACTAAAAAGCCAAACATCCAAATCCAAAATTTTCAAGATTAAAATTAACTACTAAAATGTCATCTTTCAAGTTTAAACAAACATGAAAATATAAAACATAAAATAGTAACAATTCATCATTTTTAAGTATTATGATAATTCAAAAATACATTAATTTATAACCAATCATTTTCATCAAATTCATTATCCTCATAACCCACATTATCAAAATCATTATTTTTTTCAATCATCTTTTCATTAAATTCCTCTTTTGCTGTTAAAAAAAAAAGAGAAAAATGAGACAAATAAGACAAATGCAAACTATTTCCTCTACTTCATTTCCTTTCTTTTTCACTAGGATGTTTTATTTATTTATTTTTCATTTCCTTTCTTTTTCACTAGGATGTTTTATTTATTTATTTTTCATTTCCTTTCTTTTTCACTAGGATGTTTTATTTATTTATTTTTCATTTCCTTTGATCCAAATGTCTCCTATAAGGGAACTAATTATTCTACATGGATCAATTCCCTATTATTGTATTAATATGCATTTGCACGATTCTGTGTACGTTCATGTTGTGCATCAAATCTTGTGAATGATAAAGCTATATTGTAAATTTAAATTGAAGAAACAGTAAATTTAAGTTGAAGAAACATAAAAGAAAAAAAGAAAACGGATTGGTTCCTTTAAGAGTATCAGACTTCTAAACCCCAAGGATTACATAATTTGCATATCCTTTGCCATGCAAAGAAGTAGCATAGCCTTAACAATGAAGTGTTGGAAAATCTCTAGAAGGACTGGGTCATCCATGAAATCACAAATCTACTTGCTATACCATGCCTTAATGCGGATGTTCTTGATGATTAACATAATGAAATCATGGTTCTAGGCCTTGAAGGAAGGAATAAGAGCGAAACTGGAGCTAGCAATTGTTTTTTTGAAAAGTTAAGATTAAAGAATGAAAGAAAAAGACGCAGGAAAGGAGAAAAAATTGCTTTTTTGACTTTTTGGGGCAAAAGTTGTTAAACAATTGCAATTAAAGGCTGCTATTTTTTATTAAATTACAAACCTATCTCAAATATTTTCATTGAATTGCAAAATGGAGCCCTGTATTTCATAAATTTATAAAAAACTGTAGGATCGGAGTACGATCCTACAGATCCTGTACGATTCTACTGGAAATTAATGCAATTTGCGATTTTGAATACGATTCAGTTCGATTTGGGTTATGCGCGATTTTGACAATTATGATTAAAACAACAGGAATAGCATGATCTTGATGGCTGACTGATGCAACAGTACCAGTAATAGTGCAAAACTAGAAAATTAATAGAAAATGTAAAATGAGTGAATTGACTGACCAAACTAAACATACATGAGAAGATCAGTAATCCATTTCATGGGATGAAATGTGGATCTTCAGATCAGTGTTTCCCATGTCCATTTGTTCCTTTGAGGACCTCCAGATTGGGAAGATTTTCGATCGCTGAAATTTTGCTCCAAGGGAAAAGAAAACCGGATAGAGCCAACTTTCTAATTGCCAAAGGGAATTGAAACTCAAACTGGCATGGATTTGGAAGACGTGTATAATGATTGAACATCAGATTCAGTGATTTGGAAGACGTGTCCACTTAGAAAGTCAAGTACTAGAATCTTGTCTGCTGAAACCCAATTATGTTATTTCATCCCCTCCGTTAGTTTTGACGATTTCTGTTGCTGTTTTAAATTAATTCAAATCATGAGGGACTATAAAGAGCTTTTCCGTAGCTTAGTTTAACCACAGAATGCTTTTTTGTATTTTACCCAAATAACTAAGAATGTTGCTTTTACGTATAAAATAAGAAGTATGCTTTTGGGAAGTTTTAGAAATATATTTTTATAAAACATCTATAGTAACTAGTTAAACAACATACCAAACCATAGAAAGATGAATACTAACGAAAAATACACCAAAGAAATACCCAAAATATTTAAAATCTGCAAGAGTTAAGAACCTGCACTTACACACACGTCAACACCCTTTACACCACCACCTCACCTCAATGACGGGTCGGCAAAAATACTAGTTGGTCTGTGAAAGTCACTTTGATGCATTTTGAAAATTAGATACCTGATTTATATTTCTTGACTAGGCAAAATTGGGTCACGTACCCAATAATACGCGCGGGAGGAGGCTTAGGATAAGAGGTTTGAGAAACCACGGGCCTCTTGAGAACCCACGGATGCCCAACCCATCACTTATATACTTTTTTTTTAATCTTCGTATATATACATAAAATACAATTTTTTTTTTGAAATAACTAAGTAATTTCATTTAGCAAATTGCATATCAATTGTTAGAGGCAATATATTTTTTACAAGATTCATTTGTAAATGTCATGAACTTATTTTTGTTCTAGTAGAGTTTGTTTGATATAGAACTTGTAAAGAAAGGTAATGCTTATCACACTTTATTTTTTTTGTGTGATTCTATTATCTCAACGTAATATTCAAATTTCATTTTTGGCTCAAAAGCATTTGATTAAGAACGTTGAAATTGAGAAACAATTTGAACTTTTAATTGAATTATAATGGTTATTGAATAATGATTTTTGAAGTAATTTTATTGGGTTTGGATGCTTTAAGTTTTATTATTGTTTTGGGTAAATGACACCTAACATCTGTTTCGAAATACTGACAACGTGTAGCTTCCTTGTTTTGTTTGATAGGCTAAGATTTGGTTTATTTATTAAGTAGTGTAGTGATAAAAAGAACTTGTTTATAAAAAATTTGATAAAATATTTTACTTTGAGCTACAATCAGATATCAAGATTTAAAAGCTAAGAAATAGAAATTAAACAAAAAATACAAGCCAAAAATTTAAATTACATTTGGAAATTACCATTTTTCGACACAAAATTTTGCCACCTAATAAAAAAGTCCTAGCTAAGCTACTGGTAGTCGAGGACTTTCAAGTAGAAATGGCCGGCCTTGTATGGATTGCTTGTTTCCGTCGGAAAATATTGTCGTTTTCCGTAATCACATTTTTCAATCACATTTTTTTCTCACATATATCAAATCGCTACAGTAATTTTTCCATGAAAAATGACGGAAAATGCAATCCAAACACAACAAGTTTTTCGTAGGGCTACAAGTTACTTAAGGTTTCAGTGTTTAGTGTGGCATAGCATTTCAGAAGTTAGAACTCGTATAAAATTATGGTAACGTGGGGTTCTAGATTTGAATCGTCTTTTATTGTAGAGCATCTTCCCTAGTTTCCCCTCAAGTAGTCTTAAGTCCACCTTTCTACTAGTACCACTAAATGTGTTTTGGATTTAGAAGAAGAAAGAACAATACTTCTTGTTTAATCAGCATGCCTTCATAGTATGTTACGTTATATATAAGGGTAAATTACTTTTTACCCCGTTATGATTTAGTCCTCTACGACATAATCCCCTATAGTTTAAAAATTCATATATAACCATCTCATAGTTTGAGTTCAAGTGTCATCGTTAGTTTTTACGGAAAAACTAACGGTCAATAGTAAAACGTCAAAATGAAACTAATAAATCGTCAAATTTATCCTTTCAATACTCGTTAGAGAAAATTACTCGAGTAGCCACTAAACTTTTTCAATGATCAAGATTTGACCATTCAACTATAAATAGTATGTTTTTACCCATTGAACTATCAAATATGTAAATTTTGAGCCATTCCCTCTGATTCCACCTTTAACTCTGCCAGATTTAAGAAGTCGCATGAGTTATGAGTAGGGCTGCAAACGAGCCGAGTCGAGTCGAGTTTTGAGCTAATCGAGTCGAGTCTCGACTAAATTTTACCAAGCTCAACCTCGAGCTCGAGCTCGAAAAAAAATAAAAAATATTTATTTTATTTTTTAAAAAATAAATAAAATAATATTTTTTCTTAATAAATAATAAAATATTAAGGATATATACGTAATTTTACTATGAAAATAAAAAATAAAAATATATATATATATAATATACGTAATTTTATTATTAAATAAAAATAAAAAATAAAAAAATATATATATATAATATACGTAATTTTATTATTAAATAAAAATAAAAATAAAAAATATATATATATACCCAAACTCGCGAGTCGGCTCGCGAGCTAACGAGCTTAATATTCTGAGTTCGAACTCGAGCTCGACTTTGACTCGAGCCGCTCGCGAGCGGCTCGATTCGTTTGCAGCCCTAGTTATGAGATATACTATTAATAGTTAGATCTAGTAGAGTTAACGGGGGAATTAGATGCAATGCAAGTAACGCTATGAAAAAAGAATTGACAAATTGGCAAATCCAAGTAAATACATTAATCGGTGGCATTCGAAAACAAATTACTAATGGTGTAAAAAGGCAATAAATTTGTAACAATTATGCAGCTAAGCAGTAGTATTAACTTACAGAATGTGTGAAACACTCTTGGAACCATAACTAAAATCTTAAGGGGGAAAAAAAGATAGCTGCTTCATTCATTTCAATCTTCAGAAACAACACGAATCCTGGGAATGATCCCACCACACGGTTTGAGACAGGATAAGAAACATTAAAGCAACCTGATTAACTGATATTGATGCTACACTGATACAGCAAAGCCAGTAGTGGTACAGAAGTAAAGGACTAGGAAATAAAAAAAAACAGGTAAAATGAGTGAAAGTGGCTGCCCAAGCCAAAGATACTTGAGAAGATTAGTAGTCCACCTTATGAAATAAGGATCTTCAGATCAGCATTTCCCAAGTCCATTTGTTCCTCCTGAAGTGGCTTTATAAAACTTGCAGAGTAGGGACAATAAGACACCTCAACTATTTCAAGAGTCGAACTCCCCAAAGAAGAAGGGATCTCCTTTAAATAGCGACAGTTTATCAATACAAGTTTCTGCAGACTTGGAAAACAATCCACGCCCTCGCAGGCAGTCCACTTGACAATATCCAAGCCAGCTATTTTCAGAAATCTAACTTTAGGGAACCCCTCTTTTTCCACGTTCCATATTTCCCCCTCGAAGGCTTGATCAAGTAATTTGAGAACCTCCAGATTGGGAAGATTTTCGATTGCTGAAATTTTGCTCCAAGGGAAAAGAAAACCGAATAGAGTCAACTTTCTAATTGCCGAAGGGAATTGAAACTCAAACTGGCATGGATTTGGAAGATTAATGAACCCCAGATTCAGTGATTCTAGTCCACTTAGAAAGTCAAGTACGAGAATCTTGTCTGCTGAAACCCAATCAGCTGCTGGAATGCATTTCACGAGAATGCATTTCAGCTGCTGGATATTAGGAATTTTTCTGAATACCTTGCGGACTATATCCAAAGAAGAAAAACAAACTCGGGAGAAGGTATTCAAATCATACAAGTCTGCAGCAGTGTCAAGATTGTCTGTGGACAAGTTAAAGTCCTTTGACTGTAAGTGCCTTAGCTTCTTCAGATTCCATATAGTATCAGGTAGTAAAACAGTGTGAACAAATGTTTCCAGGATGAAGGTTTCCAAATTCGAGAGATTGTCTATGGAAGATGGAATTGATCTCATATTTCCTAGAATTGCCAAGTACCTCAATTGAACCAATAATTCTAGTTCTCTAGGAAAAGTATCACCTAGATCTATGTTGCTCAATTCTAACACTTTAACAAGTTTGAAGATACCAAAACTGGATGAAATCTCAAATCCACAATGTCGGTGCCTTTTACCTCCACCGGAGTGTATTAGAGAACGGATTGTGGGAGCATATAACTTAGACTTGCAAAAGTGCACTGGGTAAGAGTTAATGCATAGGCGGCGTAAGTTGCGTGGCACTCTGGAAGTATATATTTCATCATACCCACGCACCAGCAGCAGAAAATTTTCTTCTTTGCCTTTTGTCACACAAAACTCATGCAGCAAATCATGAACGCGACAAGCTTTGACACCACCAATGGATCTTTGCTTGGAAACAATGACCAAGCTTCTGTGGATAAGATCCGTTAAGAATTCATTTGCCACATCCTCTGCACTCTTGAACTGAGTTTTCTGGGTAAATCCTTCAGCCCCCCATAACCACATCAACTTCTCAGCAGTGTGTTCATGGTCTTCTGGAAATGCACCGAAGTATAGAAAGCATGGCTTCAAATTTTCTGGTAGGTTCTTGTAACTCAACTCTATTGCAGCAGAGCATTGTTCTGTACTAGAGACGATTCTTGAACTTAAACCGTCCACCAGTTCTTTCCAACCATGTTGGTTCTCATTTGCCAGAATTCCAGCTAGAATGACGATTGTAAGTGGCAGTCCTTGACACATTTCCACGATTTTCATTTGCAGTTCGCATAATTCTGGTGGAGCCAAATCATTTCCAGGAAATAACTTCATGTTTAACAAGTCCCAGCTCTCATCGGGAGTCAGCAGACGGAGGAAATGAGGCCCTTCATCAAGTTTGCCTATCAGAGCAGCAACATCAGACTTTCGACTTGTCACGATCACTCTACTGCCGTTTTGATTGTCAGGGAATGATGCTTCCAATCCCTTCCATGCTTCAGCATCCCATATATCATCCAAAACAATGAGATATCTAGTCCTTAGCAGACCTCTTCTGACTTCTGAAGCCAAATCTTCTTCACACATCTCAGAAAATTTCTCAGGAAGTTTGGAGTGAATACATGTCAAAATTTCAAGTAACAGATTTTTTCGGTGATACACTTGAGAGACAGTACACCAAGCACGTGTATAAAAATGCGATGTAACTAAAGGATCATTGTACACTTTTTTAGCTAAAGTTGTCTTGCCAAGTCCTGGCATACCTACAATGGGGACAATTTGCAGAAGGGAGGATCCTCTTGTGAGTCGATTGATTATTGAGGTTGCCTCATCCTCCAATCCCACAATCATGTCATTGATTATTGGCATGCTTCCCTGTGATGGCATGTTATTTGGACTCTTGGTAACTTCCTTAACTTTGAGATCAAGTGTTTTTCTATCAAAAATGTTCAAGGCCGCAGCTTTGATGATCTTAATTTCTTCTTCAACGGAATCAAATGAGATTGAAGAAGAATCTAGAATGTCTCCAACCAATAAGGAGTCGATAAGAAATTCTACCTCGTATGCCACCTCAACAACACGATCCCAAAGTGCTTGAAGCTCCTGATCTTCATTGCGCAATTCCACAATTCTTCCCAAGAAAGAGCGTAAGTAAACAAGTTCTTCATGGATTGAATGAATTGGATAGTTTGAAAGAGCAACTGAACGAGCATCAGGATTTGCCAAATCTCCGATATATTTTAGAAGAAAATCGATAAATCCCAACTCATTAGTCCTGGGAAACTTGGATGATGGTGATATTTCTGGATATTTCTCTGCAACTATTGCCTTGATAAGCTTTATCCTTTTCAGGAAATCATGAAAAGACTCCAGATCCATTTCCTTGACTGATCCATCTTTAATTTCGTTGAGAGAAAAGGAAAAAATAACAAGTCCTGCATCACAGAGGAGTCGTCCAGTAAGATCTCTCATTTTCTCATCAAACACGTCGGGGTTCCCCTTGAGAATCGTTCTCAAGGACCTCAACCCGTCATAAACCATTTTCAATCGATCCTTCAAAGACATCATAACACAAGCTCCAGTCTTTAGTATCTCCCAAAGATAGATTAGGAGAGAATCGATGAAGACTCTGAATATGTGCTCATCTTTTTTCTCGTATGGTTGTCTTGATATCTTTGAAGCAATCAGGGCCTGGAAATAAGTCCTATGGACTTCGGGTTCTACAGGAATGATCTTCGGCAGCAGGTCCCGAACAGGATTTTCTTCTGAGCCCCACAGGATATAGTTGGGTGCTGTGTTCACAGCGACGGATTTAGTGTGAGTCAGTAAAGGTCCCAATTGCCCATCATCGATGCCATGAAGTGTAACAAAACAGATGAAGTTTTTCAAGAATGTTAGCTTCTCTTCTAAGTTTTCCCATAGTTCCGGCTCTTCATTATATTTTAAGACATCAATTAAGCGAGCGTACCGAAGGCTCTCCAGAAGAGAGTTCATGACATCCATTAGGTCATCTTTCTTTACCAGGGACTTGCTAGACAACCTTGATGAGCTGTCAAAATCCTTGATTTCTTGCATGAGGGATGACTCTCCTTCTTCTAGATCGTCGGGGATATCTATATCATGGCCCGTACGATATCCTTGCACACTAGTAAGATAGAACATGTGAATCGCCTGTCCCAGTTTGGAAATGTGATCTTTCATCCTGACAACCAGTGCTCCCAGATTTGCATCATCATCATCGCCCCACTTTCTCACAGATAGAAGAAATGCTCTGAAAGTTCCTAGATGTATTTTTAGTCTCCTCAATTGAATGAGCTCGTCCTCCCTATCTGGAGTTTTAAGCCACAGATCCTCCAGCAACTGCAGATCATGCAAGACGGCTGAAAGGCAAGTAAGACAACTGGAGGCCATTTAACGAAAGGAAGATGAGTTAAATTTAGAGATGAAGTAAGTCAATGAATATGGCTAGGAATGATGAAAAAAGTTGTACAGATCTCTCTTTCAGAAACTAGGAAAGCTCTGAGCTCAGAAGAAGTTAGATCGAGGTTTTCGAGAGAATTTGTGCACAGTCCAATTGGGAGAGCTGGTCAAGAGGGTCTGTCATTGCCAGTTGGGAGGGCTGGTGCTGGACCTGGTGGGCTAATTTGGCCTTTTCTTTGCAGAAATTTCACATCTGGCTGACATTAATCTTTCTTTATTCCTATATTTATCTTTTCCATTGCAGAAGAATGATGGAGAGCTACTGAATTATTGTGGACCCCACCGGCTCTGTTCTGAGATGTGAAAAGTCAATCAATCCTACTTTTATTCGCTAAAGTTTTGGCTTTTGTCGAGGAACTTGCCCTTATTTTCACAATTTACTTTCACAGTTTTACCCCCAAAAAAAGAAAAAGGTAAAGTATAAGAAATTTCACTGGTGAAAAAGTAATGGATTCCTCGTCTTAATCTGCTACAATATTTTTATATTTCGTTATTTTCAGTCAGTAATGTTTGACAAGCTTATTAGGCTACAACAATTACACGTTTAATCGAGTGCTCAACTCTTTTCTGGATATTGAATTCCCAAAAAGTGAGACATTTTAAGAAAAATTTTCAAAGGGTAATATTTTTTTTAACTTTTTCTCAAATTGTGAAAAGCGCATTTAGTGAAATGCAATCCTTTTTTTTCGCATGATGCATTTATAAAATTGTTTTACTATTTGTATAGGTAGATATTACTTAAATACCGCACGAATGTATCGTTTAGAAATCACATTTATAGAATTAATTTTTTTTAAACCTTGACCATTCGGGACCCTTTCTTAAAACTCTCATGATTTGAAAATTTCCTTCATAGTTGCGAGTATATAGACTCACAAGTAGATATATTTTATTTATTCATAAGGAATAATTTTCTAGCTGAATTATTGACCCAAAAAAGCTGATCTTATATGGAGTCAGCAGGTCATAGAAAATTGAACCAGTGCATGCTGTTTATTATCTTTCGGGAAATGCTAAAAATTAGTAGGACACTTTTTTTTTTTTTGGTCTAAATAGTTTCAACAACTTGCTCATAACCTTTGATTTTTATTGACTCCTTATAATACTCACTAAGAATATGAAAAAATATCAAGGAGCGTGTTAATTTGTTAATGTTCTCATGATATGCACATTATCGAGAGCTCATATCGACTATTTTATTATAGTTCAAAACTTTCGTGGTGAGATTATAAATAGCAAGAGATTGGTAATTTGGCCAGTTCACGAAATCACATGATTTTCACACGACTGGTTCAACTTAAAATTAAGCTACCCAACCCAAGGGAAGTTGGATGGGAAGGTTATAATAAAATATTAAGTGGGACAATGTGAAGAAACGACAGTTTTAGAAGGGGTCCACTGGGACTCAGCCTTTTTCTTATTGTCGCACCGTTTCCATTATTCCAGCTGGTTTAAAGAGTATAGTTTATAGGCAAATACACATAACTTATTTAAAGTACCCGTTCTTTACAGATATTTTATTTTTAAATATTTAATTTATGATAAATATATTAACGTTTGTAATTAAAAATTAAAAAATGTTACAGTAATATTCTCGCAAAAAGAAAATCAGTAGGTTAT
This sequence comes from Coffea arabica, assembly GCF_036785885.1. Lineage (NCBI taxonomy): Eukaryota > Viridiplantae > Streptophyta > Magnoliopsida > Gentianales > Rubiaceae > Coffea > Coffea arabica. The sequence goes on along the minus strand of NC_092318.1, from coordinate 44,918,714 downwards.
CTATTTAATATAAATTAAATATTTTTTAAAAAAAGAAATGCCCCCATAAAGTATTAATTTTTTATGGTTTTCATCCATTACACGAGTAAAGTATTAGCTCTTTATGAGTATTTAATCCTGAATCATTTAATTTATGCTAAATACATAAATATTTATAACTAAAATTGAAAAAGTGTTATATTAATATTTCTACGGAAGAATAACTGGTAGGTTTTTTATTTAACAAAAATTAAATATTTGAGAGTAATACAAATCTGTATTTAAGAATAAATATTTGTAATAAAGTAAATGTTTGAAAGTAAAATACTCGTAAAGAGCTGGTACTTTAAATAAGTAATACGTTTTTTCCTATAAACTACACTCCTTAAAGTTTATTAATTATTAATTAATTTGTAATACTTTGTCATTCATTGGATATGTAGCACAAAGGGCAAATCAGGTACAAAATTCTAATTTCACTCTCTAAAACAATATTTTAATCATTTGGACTGAATTTGTAAAGGATTAGTAACCTCAGGGGAGGTTAGTGTAATTGTTCAAACCACAGGGGAGGTGAGTGTAAATGTCAGAAACCTCAGGGGAGGTTTCTGAAATTATCCCTTAGTTATTAGAATAAAATCATTACCTGAGCAATGTGAACCTAAGAGTGTGAAAGTCGTTTTGATCCATCTTTTAGATCAATTATTCAGATAATCCTAGTGTGAAAACATTATAGGTATTCCTGGTCAAAAGTTCTTGTGACGGGGATAAAAGCATAAAAAAGAAACGCAAGTTGATCTACCAAGAGTATTTATAATCAAGTGCCTTCGCTGAGGCACCAAGCGGAATTTGTTAGGTTTGGTTCCAAGAAATTGATCAATGAAAATAAGAGGATTCTTGACAATTCAATAAAGATAATAATAAAGTAAATAAAACACATGGTTCAATCGAATTGATCTATATCTACAAACGAAGGGGTAGCAGATTAATTATAACAAAAAAAGAGTACAAAAGAGAGAATACGAAATCATAGGAAATAATTCTAAGGTTAAAAGACACCTAAAATTATTGAAAACAAAGAAGAGACTAAATAATATAAAATGCTTAACAGTCCAAAAACACAAAAGAGACTAAATAATACAAAATGCTTAACGGGTTCAAAAGGTTTATAATTTGCTCTTTTGGTTTGATACCTAACCAAAACTCCTCTTAGATTAGTGTCGGTTTCCTAAAACTCTCTTGGATTAGCACATAAGATACTTGCACCGGTGCCCTTAACACATTTAAATTCACTTAAATCCATTGCATTTATAATCACTAAAAGGTGAGATTTCTTTGTAAAACTTTTGATGTGAAACACAAAAACAAACTCAACAAATCTCTATCTTGGTGTGTATCTAAAATCGATAAATAGCTGATAGAGTATTAATTGTTAATTATTTATTGTTAATTTTCCTTTTTGTCCTTGTCAAATGTTGTTTTAATTGTTAATATATATTTATATTTGGTATTCGGCCCTAATTACAGGAAGGGGAGCAAACAACTGCAAAAAAAGAGACTTTCTTGAGAAAAATGCTCCACACGTAAGAAGCTTCTAAAAGATTCACAAACCGGGCTCCATATTGTACCACAAGCAGATTGCCTTTCCTTTTGCTAATTGGTAGTTGACTAGTAATAGGTAGTTTACTGGCACTAGAATTCCGAAACGGAAGGAACATTCGCGGGTCGGCTTTTGCTCTTGTTTTCTTTTTGATTGTTTAGATTAGAGACAGTTTTGGCTCCCTTGGTTTTGGGGGTCCAATTCCTCCGTTTCTTTATTTCCTCTTTTCCGTCCCTTCTAGGAGGACGACTGGAACATAGCTTTGTTTTCGATAATTACTTCTGTAATTTTGCATGGGATTTCCTCCATGTAGATGAACTAAGTTTCTACTTCTACTTAAAGAACAACGGAGGCTTTGTTTTATCCAAAAATTATGAGATCAAATTAATTTTATTTATTCCTCTTATTTACTGGTTTTTGCATATTCTCTATTTGCAATATTTATGGTTGTTTTGTTAATTGAATACTCTAGGCCTGGACGTTGAATAAATTTAGCAACCTAACATCAATTGGAGCATTGAATCCGTGATTGTTCAATTGCTCTAAAATAGTGACAACTAGCATGATTGGGTTTGTGTTAGGAGAATACGCAGGCTAATCTAAAATAACTCTGGTAATGTGTTATTTGGTTAGAATAAGACTCCTCTAATACGTAAGGCAATTGGGAAATTAAATCTTACGGACGTACCTAAGGTTATTTCTCAATTAGAGTAGTGATTGACGGGCGTACCTCAGTCATCGACACAGTAAGGAGGAGTTGACTGTCATCGCTTGTTTGACAGTTATAACTTATTTACTAGTTAATAATTGAAATTATTTCTGCATCGATGATCAATTAGTTGAACCATTGCTGAAATTATTTCTTGACTAGAGCTTAGCTATTGTTAATTTGGTTTTAGTGAATTGTCATTTAATTTTTAGTTAGCTATTTAATTTTATTCAAACTGTTTAATTATTGCCATTGCTATAAAAACCCCCCATTGTTAGTTTGAACTCCGAAAGAAACGAATATCCCTAGTCCCTGTGAATTCGACCCTGCTTATTACTATCTATTGAAATTAACTCTAGTTTGAGCAGATATTTATTATTGCACAGGTTTCGACAACCTGTCAATAGCAAACATTTTCCACCATCTCCATAAAGTCCTAACGAATCCCCATGAACCACAAAAGTGCTAACAGACCTCAATGACCCACCAACGAGCCAAGATGTAAAAGGTTCAACATGTCCCAACGAGTCAAAATGCACAAAAGTTTCAACAGATCAGAGTGGGTTAAAATATCGAACGTAGTAATCTTGCTTCACTTTTTTCATAAAATCCTCAATGAGTTCCAATGGGTCAAATAACTCTCTTCAAAACTCAACTCAACTCCAACGCGAGATTTTTCTTCACTCTCTATAGCGTTAAATTAATATTTCAGAATTGATATTGATAGTCTATTATCATCATCGTTCCCGCCGAACCCAGAATCTGAAACTTTGATACTAACTTGTTAGATTTAATTCCAGAAAATTGACCAACAAGAACAATAGGGTTCTTCGTAATTCAATAAAAACAATAACAAAGCAAATAAAAAAACAGAAAGATTATAGGGTGCAAAATTATTATTAAATTTGTAATTACTTTCTCCTTGATTTTAGCCAATATTATTTTAATTGGTAGATTCTATTTATATTTGGTTAATTATGCTAATTATAGGGAGGTGGACCAAAAAGTGATAAAAAATGTGATTTTTCAAGAATTACTTTCAAGTCCAGAAGACTCAAAAATTTATCGCATCCGGAGATTTCCCAATTCGAGTCAAATATGAACATCTTCGTTGGAAGTTGGAAGACTTTAATTATCTTTCTTAGTTGTAGAGTTGAATTAGGAAACATGAGTTATTATCGTTTTTATTTCCTTTTTTTTTAGACAATAGGTCTTTATTATGAGTAGTAGACGTCAACTAGGAAACAAAGAATAAGGGAAGCCGGATTCCCATTTGATTTGCACTTTGTAGGGTGGAAACTAGGGGTGGGCAAAATTATCCGCTAACCCGAAAACCCGTTATATCCGATCCGATCCGATCCGATCCGAAAATTAGGATATCCGATTTTTATTATTTGATCGGGTCAAAAGAGGGTCGGGTACCCACTAAGATGGGGGCGGGTTAGGGTCACATAATTAAAACCCGCGGGTACCCGATCTGTCCCGTATATATATTTTTTTATTTTATTTTTATTTTTATAGAATAATAAGAACTAAATAAGTAATTTTATTTAACAAATTGCATTACAAATATGAGAGACTATAGTTTTATTTACAAGATTCATTTGTAGAGACCATGATCTTATATTTTATAAAAAAAGTTTAATTAATGTGGAACATATATATTAAATATTGTGCTACTTATTTCAAACTTTTATTGATTTCGAATTCTTTTAATTTTTTCCTTTATCTTATATTTTCTTCACATGCTTGTTTCTTGGTGGGAAACCTTTTTTTAGAAAAAAAAATTTATTCAATCTTAGATGAATGTGTAAAATATAAAATTAAATTGGTATAAATTATTTTTTAAAATTAAATGATAAATGGGGCGGGGCGGGACGGGACGGGTACCCGCTGACCCGACCCTATCTCAGCGGGTACCCAATTATAGGGTTGGGTACCCGCTGATATACGGGACGGGTAAGGATCAAAAAATGACTGACCTACAAGAAGCGGGTCGGATCAGCCAAATGGTGAATGGGGCGGGTACCCGACCCACGTTCACCCCTAGTGGAAACAATAAAAAGGAGGTCTCTCGGATTGATCGTCCTGCGTCAAGCCAAAGCGGGGAGCTTCCTCTTCGTCTTTTTAGTTCCTTCATTCTTTTCCGACATTTTCTTTATTCCATTGTCGAACATTCATGCAAGTTTGGTCAATGAAATTGGTTGGATTGTTCTTAATGGAGAGTAGTTAATTTCTTTTTCTAATCGAAGGTCAGCTTGAAGGCGCGGTTCCAAACATTTATGAGATCGAAATAATTTTATTTATTTCTTTTATTTATTGGTATTTGTACGTTTTGTAGTTTAACTTTTTATGATTGTTTTGTTATTTGAATGTCAAGGGTCCGATATTCGAATTAACCTAATAATCTATTGTCAGATTAATTGATTGAATCCGTAATTGTTTAATCGATTCATACTAGTGGCAACTAGCATGATTGATCCTATGTTAGGGAAACGTATGATCTAACTTAAACAAACTCTCATAACGTGTTTGTTGGTTAGGCTTGGGTTTTTCTAATTCTTAATGCAATTGAAGAATAAAATCCTATGGTTGTATCTACGGTTATCTTTTGGTTAGAAAAATAGTTAACGGTCGTATCTTGGCTACCAATAAAGTAAGGAAAAATTGGTTGTCAGAACTTGTTGATGGCTATAACTAATTTATTAATAAGTAATTGAATTATCTTTGCATTAACGACCAGTTGTATGGATCGTGTTTGAAAAGTTGCACCTTTGGTTAGAGTCGTATCTATTGTTGATTAATTCTCATTTTTTTTCATTTTTTTTCCAAACGATAACATTATTTTCATGAGTTGCTTTTATTTAGTTTAATTGGTTATTTTTATATTTTTATAAAAGTCCCCCATACTCCGAATTGTGGAAGAAACGAATTATCTCCAGTCCCTGTGGATTCGACCATATTTACCGCTATATATAAAAATTATATTTTTTTCTTGAGTAGGTATTTATTATTGTACATGGTCGACACCTATCAAAAGACACAAAATTTTACGTGGTTCGGTCGAATTGACCTACGTTCATGGGTGAAAGAGTAGTAAATTTACTATAACAAAAAAATAATATAAAAAAGAGTACAAAATCTTAGGAAATAATTCCAAAACTCAAAAGGCACGTAAAACTGAGAACATAAAAAAGACTAAATATAATAAAATGTTTAATGGTCCAAATGCCCATTACTTGCTCTTTCAATTTGATGCCTAACCAAAACTACTCTCAGATTGGGGTGTAGGCCTCCTAAAATTCTTTTGGGTTAGTGCATACAACACTTGAGCTGATGCCTTTAGCACATTTAAATTCATTTAAATCCATTGTAATTATAACCACTAAGATGAGAGATTTTTTTGTAAAACTCCCAATCTAGGAGATAAAGACAGACTCAACAACAGAATTGAATAATGCAAGTGGCAAATTGGGGACAAGAAGGAGGAGGAGGAGGAAAGATTCGAAGTACTGAGTGGGTACAAAATACTCACTTAATCTCATTATTAGGCTCAGGTCGGATAGCTACACTACTAAATCTAGCAGAAGGAAATTGTAGAAGTAGATTAGGGGTGCAAACAAATAGAGTCGAGTTAAGTTTAGACCTAACAAGGCGAGTCTCAATATAATTTTATGAAACTAACTCGAACTCGAATTCGAGTTCGACGAGCTCAAAATATCAAATTCGAGTTCGAGTTCAACTTCGAGTTTGAGCTCAACTCAAATTCGAGTCTAGCTCGAGTTTAAAAAATAAAAAAATAAATATTTTATTTTTAAAAGATAAATAAAATAATAAATTTTCTTAATAAATAATAAAATATTAGGAATATATATGTAATTTTACTATTAAAATAAATAATATATATATAATCAAGTTCGAGCTGACTTGTAAGCTAACCAATTTAATATTTTTGAGCTCAAGTTCGAGCTCGAATTCGACTTGGTCAGTTCGATCTTGACTTGAGCTCGATGTTAACCAAGTTCGAGTCAAATTCGAAATTGAGCCGCTCACGATTTCGATTCATTTGCAGCCCTAAATCTAGCGGCAGACTGGATTCATTTTCAATTCTGTCATGCTTATTGATACTAGTTAGTACCTTGCAAAATGCTTGATGGTTTAAGTTTATTTATGATACAGAACGATGAACCTGATATAGCACGACGAACTGGGATTCTGGAACTTAACGTTTGAATCAATATAAATGCCACATAGGATTCTTAATTTTTAAGAGTACTTAAAGAAAGCCCAAAACATTCTTGGAAATATAACTAAAATCCGACTAAAAAAAAGGTTGCTTCATTTAAATCTTTAGAAACAACAATAATCCTGGGAGCTGTCCGCACCACACAGTTTGAGACAGGATAAAGCGTATTAAAACAACAAGAATAGCATGATCTTGATGGTAGACTAATGCAACAGTACCAGTAATAGTACAAAACTAGAAAATTAATAGAAAATGTAAAATGAGTGAATTGACTGACCAAACCAAACGTACGTGAGAAGATCAGTAATCCATTTCATGGGATGACATGTGGATTTTCAGATCAGTGTTTCCCATGTCCATTTGTTCCTCCTGAAGTGGCTGTATAAAACTTGCAGAGAAGGGACAATCAGAGGCCTCAATTATTTCAAGAGTTGAACTCCCCAAACTAGAAGGGATCTCCTCCAAAAAGAGACAGTCTTCCAATACTAGGAAAACAGTCCAAGCATTCGGAGGCTGTCCACTTGACAATATCCATGAAAGCTAATTTCAAGATTCTGACTTTAGGGAACCCCTCTTCTTCCACATTCCATATTTCCCCCTTGAAGGCTTGACTAAGTAATTTGAGAACCTCCAGATTGGGTAGATTTTCGATTGCTGAAATTTTGCTCCAAGGGAAAAGAAAACCTGATAGAGTGGGAAAAGGCAACAAATTTGTAACAATTATGCAGCCAAGCAGTAGTATTAACTTACAGAATCTTGGGGACACTCTTGGAATCATCAGTAAAATCTTGGGGGGGGGAGGGGGAAGATAGCTTCTTCATTCATTGCAATCTTTAGAAACAACATGAATCCTGGGAATGATCCCACCACACAGTTTGAGACAGGATAAGAAGCATTAAAGCAACCAGATTAACGGATCTTAATACTAGACTGATACAGCAAAGCCAGTAGTACAGAAGTAAAGTACTAGGGGAAAAAAAACAGGTAAAAGGAGTGAAAGGGGCTGCCCAAACCAAAGATACTTGAGAAGATTAGTAGTCTACCTTATGAAATAAGGATCTTCAGATCAGTATTTCCCAAGTCCATTTGTTCTTCCTGAAGTGGCTCTATAAATCTTGCAGAGAAGGGACAATGAGACACCTCAATAATTTCAAGAGTCGAACTCCCCAAACAAGAAGGGATCTCCTTTAAAGAGCGACAGCTTTTCAATGCTAGTTTCTGTAGACTTGGAAAACAGTCCACGCCCTCGTAGGCAGTCCACTTGACAATATCCAAGGCAGCTATTTTCAGAAATCTAACTTTAGGGAACCCCACTTTTTCCATGTTCCATATTTCGCCCTTGAAGGCTTGAACAAGTAATTTGAGAACCTCAAGATTGGGAAGATTTTCGATTGCAGAAATTTTGCTCCAAGGGAAAAGAAAACCGCATAGAGTCAACTTTCTAATTGCCAAAGGGAATTGAAACTCAAACTGGCATGGATTTGGAAGACGTGTAAAATGATTGAACATCAGATACAGTGATTTTAGTCCACTTAGAAAGTCAAGTACTATAATCTTGTCTGCTGAAACCCAATTATGTTCATTATATGCAATGAGAATGCATTCCAGCTTGTGAATATTAGGAATTTTACTGAATACCTTGCGGACGATATCCAAAGAAGAAAGAGATACTCGGGTGAAGGTATTCAAATCACACAAGTTTGCAGCTGTGTCAAGATTGTCTGTGGGTAACAAAAATGAACAAACAGATGCAAAGTAGGTGTCCCTTATTTGTAAGTGCCTTAGCTTTTTCAGATTCCATATTGTATCAGGTAGTAAAACAGTCCGAACTACTGTTTTCAGGATGAAAGTTTCCAAATTCGAGAGATTGGCTATGGAAGATGGAATTGAATCCATATTTCCTAGAATTGCCAAGTATCTCAATTGAACCAATAATTCTAGTTCTCTAGGAAAAGTAGTACCTAGATTTATGTCGCTCAATTCTAACACTCTAACAAGTTTGAAGATACCATAAATGGATGAAATCTCAAATTCACGATGTCGGTGCCTTTTGCCTCCATCGGAGTGTATTAGAGAATGGATTGTGGGAGCAAATAACCTGGACTTGCAAAAGTGCTCTGGGTTAGAGTTGATGCATAGGCGGCGTAGGTTGCGTGTAGAGCTGGCAAAAAAGCCCAAAACCCAACAACCCGCCCAACCCGCCCATTAATTTTAAGGGATGGGTTGGGTCAATTGGGTTATGGGTTTTATTGGGTTGGGTAAGAACAACCCAACTTATTCATTGGGCGGGTTGGGTTTTTTATTTGGGTACCCAATACCCAACTTGTTTAAAAGTAATTTGAAATAATAAATACAAGATTTAATACACATATGCCCAACTATTTACATTTGGACATGTGTTAATAATTCATTAATTAATTTGTATTCAAAATTCTCATATATATATATATATTTTTTTTTTCAATCATGTTTTTAAATTTTTATTTAAAATAAAAAAGAAATTTAAAATAAAAACTCATGCTTATTTTACTTTTATAACAATAGTTAAACTTGCTCAACTTTTATAATCAACAAAGTAGTACAAGCCCGTGGCTAAAATGCCACAAAAGTAAGGTTGTTATCACATCAAGTCAAACCTGAATTATGTATTATTTGAGTTCTATTCGAGTAAAAATATTTGGATTTGAGTTTTAACTCAAACTCTTCGAGTTTTTAATAATTAATCTTGAACTCGAGTTATCATATTCAAGTTTGAGTTCGAACTCGACCAAATAGAATTTATATAAAAGTTTCCAATAACAAACTGAAAGGAAGAAAGAAAACGCAAACGCAAGGTGTCTTAATTACAAAATTCACTATAGTTATACTATGGGTTGTTGAAGCTTCTCTTGTTTATGAAAAATGAAAACACATAGGCTCCATATGGATTAGGCATTTTTGAAAGTGTTTTTGAAATAAAAAAAAACTACAAGAAGTCCTACAACAAAATAACATGTTGAAATTATAAATGAGAGACAACTTCTAGGATTGACTTTTTGTGTGGCTGGATGGGCATAATGAAAGCACATACACATTTTATTTCCAATTTGGATATTAAAGAAAAATAAGACCTTGTTTGGATTGCTATTTTTAGGAGTTTTTGTAATATATATATATATATATATATATATATATATATATATATATATATATATATATATACTGTAACAATTTGGTGTATGTGAGGTAAAAAGGTAATTGAAAATGTGTTCACGGAAAATATAAAAATTTTCCATCAAAAAATCACATTCTACAAGTTCTTTGAATTGTGGTTGTAATGTAAATTCAGAATGAAGAAATCAAAATTAGAAACATGTAATTAAGATCAAACAACTTAACCCTATGCCTAGTAGAGAAAATAATAGTTGGTTATGGGACCAAATTTTCAGCACGTAATCAACTTTATTTAGTTGATCCATCTATATATTTTTCTTAAACTGCTTTTAGTAAATAGCCTACACTTCCCTTGCCATCTATATTCTTGTAACACTTTATTTACTAAATCACATGTTTATGTGGAATTGGAAGTTTGGATCCTAGTATGAATACAAAAATGTTTCGTTTTCTTTTAAAATATGGCCACGAATTAAAATCTTCTTTGTTTCGTTGACGCTGCTTGGAATTCATGGTGGTGGCTAATTCAAATGCAAGTGCTAATCTACCAAGTGATTCTTTGCTTAATAGAATTCTGATATAACATGTTTGAAGAATGAAAAGAATTAGAGAAGTTAAGTTTTGAAAACTTTGTTGATTATAGAAGAAAGAGAGGGGGGGAGGGGAACTAATTCCATCGAACTTCAATTAGTAGTATTAAAAAAGTACAAAGTAAACAATTTTTTTAGCTAATCTATTTAAATGTATAATTTATTATCTAAAATTCACAATACAAGCAATATAAAATATTATTCTATTTATGATGTGTTTCCAAGGAACTTAAGAAGTGAGTGTGTGTTTGTGTGTGTGAAAATACATTTATATATGTGAAAAAAATCTTTTTTGTGTGTTAAAATGTATGTGAAAAAGTTTATGTATTAAAATGTATGAATTAATTTGTTGGGTCATAGTTGGGTCATGGGTTTGAGATAACCCAATATGACCCAACCCAAAATCAACCCAATCTAAAGTTGGGCGGGTTGGGTATAACCCAATTAAGTGAAGACCCAATATTAATCCGCCCAAAACCCGCCCAACCCGCCCAATTGCCAGGTATAGTTGCGTGGCACTCTGAAAGTATTTATCTCATCATACCCACGCACCAGCTGCAGAAAATTTTCTTCTTTGCCTTTTGTCACACAAAACTCATGCAGCAAATCATGAACGCGACAAGCTTTGACACCACCAATGGATCTTTGCTTGGAAACAATGACCAAGCTTCTGTGGATAAGATCCATTAAGAAATCATTTGCCACATCCTCTGCACTCTTGAACTGAGTTTTCTGGGTAAATCCTTCAGCGCCCCATAACCAAATCAACTTCTCAGCAGTGTGTTCATGGTCTTCGGGAAATGCTCCGAAGTATAGAAAGAATGGCTTCAAATTTTCTGGTAGGTTCTTGTAACTCAACTCTATTGCAGCAGAGCATTGTTCTGTACTAGAGACGATTCTTGAACTTAAACCATCCACAAGTGCTTTCCAACCATGTTGGTCCTCATTTGCTAGAATTCCAGCTAGAATGATGATTGTAAGTGGCAGTCCTTGACACATTTCCACGATTTTCGTTTGCAAATCGCATAATTCTGGTGGAGGCAAATCATTTCCAGGAAATAACTTCATATTTAGCAAGTCCCAGCTCTCATAAGGGGTCAGCAGACGGAGGAAATGAGGCCCTTCATCAAGTTCATCTATCGGATCAGCAACATCAGACTTTCTACTTGTCACGATCACTCTACTTCCATTTCGATTGTCAGGGAATGATGCTTCCAATTCATTCCATGCTTCAGTGTCCCATATATCATCCAAAACAATGAGATATCTAGTCCTTAGCAGACCTCTTCTGACTTCTGCAGCCAAATCTTCTTCACACATCTCAGAAAAATTGTTAGGAGGCTTGGAGTGAATACAAGTCGAAATTTCAAGTAACAGATTTTTTCTGTGATACACTTGAGAGACAGTACACCAAGCACGTGCATAAAAATGTGATGTAACTAAAGAATTATTGTAAACCTTTTTAGCTAAAGTTGTCTTGCCAAGTCCTGGCATACCTACAATGGGGAGAATTTGCAGTTGGGATGATCCTCTTGTGAGTCGATTGATTATTGAGGTTGCCTCATCCTCCAATCCCAGGATCATGTCATTGATTATTGGCATGCTGCCCTGTGATGACATGTTATTTGGTCTCTTGGTAACTTCCTTAACATTGAGATCAAGTGTTTTTTTTTCAAAAATGTTCAAGGCCGCAGCTTTGATGATCTTAATTTCTTCTTCAACGGAATCAAATGAGATTGAAGAAGAATCTAGATTGTCTCCAACCAACAAGGAGTCGATAAGAAATTCTACCTTGTATGCCACCTCAACAACACGATCCCAAAGTGCTTGAAGCTCCCGATCTTCATTGTGCAATTCCACAATTCTTCCCAAGAAGAAGCGCAAGTAAACAAGTTCTTCATGGATTGCATGAATTGGATAGTTTGAAAGAGCAACTGAATGGGCATCTGGATTTGTCAAATCTTCCATATATTTTAGAAGAAAATCGATAAATCCCAACTCATTAGTCCTAGGAAACTTGGATGACGGTGATGTTTCTGGATATTTCTCTGCAACTATTGCCTTGATAAGCTTTATTCTTTTCAAGAAATGATGAAAAGACTGAAGATCCATTTGCTTGACATATCCATCTTTAATTACACTGAGAGAAAGGGAAAAAATAACAAGTCCTGCATCACAGAGCAAGAGTCCAGTAAGATCTCTCATTTTCTCATCAAAATTGTTGGGGTTCTCCTTGAGAATGATTCTCAAGGATCTCAGCCCGTCATAAAGCATTTTCAATCGATCCTTCAAAGAAATCATAATACAAGTTCCAGTCTTTAGTATCTCCCAAAGATAGACTAGGAGAGAATCGATGAAGTCTCTGAATATGTTCTCATCTTTTTCCTTGTATGGTTGTCATGATAACTTTGAAGAAATCAGGGCCTGGACACATGTCTTATGGACTTCGGGTTCTGCAAAAATGATCTTCTGCAGCAGGTCCTGAATAGGATTGTCACGTGACATGGACGACTTAGAGAACAACACTCCATTGTTGCATGCTGCATTGACGGCAACAGATTTAATGTGAGTCAATAAAGGTCCCAATTGCCTATCTTCGAAGCCATGAAGTGTAAGAAAACAGACGAAGTTTTTCAAGAATGTCAGCTTCTCTGCAAAGTCTTCGGATAGTTCTGCATAACCTGCATAGAGTGCCTGGTTCTCTGCAAAATAAACAATGTATCGAGGGCTCTCCAGAAGAGAGTCCATGATATCCATTAGGTCATCTTTCTTCACCGGGGACTTGCTAGACAGGCTTGTCCAGTACTCTAAATCCTTGATTTCTTCTACGAGAGATGACGCTTCTTCTTCTAGATCATCGGGGATATGGGCCGCAAGTTCCATACGATATCCATCTTCCACACTAGTAAGATAGAACTTGTGAATCGCATGTCCCCGTTTGGAAATGTAATCTTTCATCCTAACAACCAGTGCTCCTAAATTTGCGACGTCATCATCGCCCCACTTTCTCACGCATAGTAGAAATGTTCTGAAAATTCCTAGATATATTTTTAATGACATCATTTCAAAGAGCTCGCACTCCCAATCTGAAGTTTTAGGACACAGGTTCTCCAGCAACTGCAGATCATCCAAGACGGCTGAAATGCAAGTAAGACAACTGGAGGCCATTTAACAAAAGGAAGATGAGATAAATTTAGAGATGAAACAAGTCAACGAATATGGCTAGGAATGATGAAAAAAAGTTCTAGAGAACTCTCTTTCAGAAACTAGGATAGCTCGAGGTTTTTGAGAGGATTTGTGTACAGTCGTCCAATATAGAGGTTGTTTAGTTATGAGCTGGTAAAGAGCTGGTGCTGGAATTGGTGGGATAATTTGGGGAAAATTCTAAAATTGTGATGGAAAAAATAAGTTATTCTACAAGGGAGGCCATTTTTGAGTTTAGTTCTAGCATTAGGGTCTTCGCATTTGTGAAATGCGAGTTCATTGACATCGCATTTCACAAATGCGAGGTTATTGTTCCGGAAAAAGATGAGAAATGTTGTGCGAAAAAGAAAAACGACAACACAAAGCTCGCATGTGTGGAATGCGAGGTGAGGTACCTCGCATTTGTGAAATGCGAGGTGAGGTACCTCGCATTCGACAAATGCGAGATACTCAGTCTGAAACCCAATTCAAATATGTCTCGTAGCCGGCAGAAATTGGAGGTCACTTTCTCGTCTCCTTTGCTAAGGTAGTCAGTGCTCCAAGCATCTCAGTTCTCCGCCATTGCCATTGTAGACGAAATCGCTCACATCTCGGCAGAGGAAATCCCTCACATCTTTGTCGTCGGAAGCTGTCCGCTGAAACCAAGCTGTCCCATTTCTGCCAAGCTATCTAGAATCCGTGCATCTCCCCCCCTCCCTCCCAATTTGCCAGAAGAGGTATGAATTTATCTTTTTTTTTTGTTTCTTAGTTTGTTTGTTGTTTCCAGAGGATTTTTGTTTTGCTGAATTGAGCTGGCTGTTCTGTTTTGGCAATCTATTAATCGTTCTTGTTCTTTCGGTTTGACTCGCATTAGCTTGCCATGCCTTAGCCTGACAATTAGTTTCGAAAAGAGAGAAAAAGTTTGGAAAATCGCAGTTTCTGCAATTATTGCAGAGAAAAAAAGATCCAAGCTCAGATCGAAGTTAATCCAGAAGGATCCGACACCGGATCCAAGATACGAGCTCGGATCCAAGTAAACCCGGTCGGATCCGAGGGATCGTCTGTGTTCCTGGTGAGACCGATCCGAGGCTTGTAGGATCCGAGGACTTCAACAACCGATCCGTGCTCGGATCGGTTCGCGATATGTCTGAAACCGAGGGCTCGATTCCTCAGTTTCCAGATTTCCTCTTCCCTCTTCTCACCGAAACCCTAATTTTCCATTTCATCCATAAAACTTTCAATTTTTCACAATAAAAACCTTCCCTAAGCTCAAGCTCTTGTGAGCATTAAAAAAAGTAATTACACTTTTAAGTAATGACAATGTGTAATTGTTAATCATAATAAATATATATATTTTTCGAAATATATATAATAAAAAGTAATTTTTTCAAAATATATATATATCTATTATGAATAATAAATTACAATAAACAAATAAAATTTGGAAATGATTATTATGCTGGATCTTTATTTTTGCATTTATAGCAAATTATATCTCGTACTCTATAAGAAAAATAATCACGTAATAATCGTTTGATAAAGGGTTAAATGTAAAAAACCCTTATAAACTATTTACCCAATTACAGTTTATCCCCTAAACTATAATAATAGGCATTTTTGCCCTCTTGAATGATATGTTTGAAAAAATTTACCCCTTTTAATGTATCATATTTGTTAATTTTCTTTTTAAATTCTTCCTTTTTTTCTTTAAACAATAGTTTAAATAAGTAGACTAGATTAGTTAAAATTTGTTTATTTCTTAATTTCGTAGGTCAATATTTTATACAAAAAAATGTATGTGAGTAAAAGATTTTTTTTCCCAAATGTTGAATTCAATGTCATTTAAGAATTTTAACTTTTCAAATATATAATAACAAAATAGAGAAATTGATTAATCAGTTATTAGTAGTATCAATAACAAAAAAAATAAACTACTAGTGTTGTTCATTCTTATTTTGTATTTCACTACAAATAATAATTGTTAACTTTTCTTTCTTATGTGGTATATAATATGTTGCTTTTATTATAAGTAGTTGAGGAACTACGAATTCTTAATTAGTTTATAGGTACTTAAATTATTGAATTACTAGATTAATACACTTTACAAAAATTGTTGACTTACTACATTAATACACTTTACATAGTATTGTACTACTAATTCTAATTTATTTTTTCCAACATAGGGATTGTTTTCTTTGATATGTCTATAAAAAGACCTCTGCGAGTATCCCTTTATTGTGGAGGTAAAATACACTATGAAGATGGGTCAATTTGTTATTTGCCTCGTACCTCCAACCGTACATTCTCATTACGGCATAGAATTGGATATGATGAGCTGCTGGATAGAATTTATCAATACATGGGCGTCGATAGGGGGCTGTTCAAGTTGAATTTATTTCTCCGCCAACCTTGCGGCCGTACTTCTTATAATGTCTCTCCAGTGGTGGATGATGAAACTCTGGAGATAATGTATGATGTCTGGAACGAAATTGTCCCATACATCGCTGAACTTTATATCGAGAAGGAGGAAATAGTCCAAAATCCTCGAGTCAGTAGCACATTCATTCCACCAACTACCAATATTGGTCCGATGATGTCGCTTGTCCATGCATGCATGGATCCAACTAGGTATCGATCCTACTCTAGTACAGTGGTACCAGAGACAGCATCGGTATCACAACTACCTCATAGGGATTGTGTTAGGGACTTGGTAGAGCCACGGTTCACGTCTGGCTTAAGGACGGATGTTGAATATGTTCAAGGCCTTGACTCGATTCAAAGTTTTGGAGACCCCGTATCGCCGAATCATGTGCCTTCTTATGGCTTCGATTCGACTGCCGGTCCAAGTCATTGTAACACATTCGTAGATGATGATTTGGAAAATGATGTAGAAGATGTGGAAGAATCTGAGTCGGTAGATGTGTCAGGTAGTGACTCAGATGGCGAAAATGAAAGACGTGGAGTCCACCAGGATCTTGGGAACCAACAGCCCTTTGCTGCATCTGCCAACCTTTCGTATGCTCCACGAGGATTCGAATTCTTCTCTAACCTTGGAAACATAGATGATGACGACCAACTCACTGATGAAAGTGAGTTGGAGCGTATTGTGACATTTAGTGAGGATAATAATCACATATGTCTACATATGAGATTTGAGAGCAAACAACAGTTGAGCATGGCTATTAGAATATGGTCTATCAATCATAATAGGGAGTTCAGGGTTGTTGAGAGCAAGAGTAATACTTGGGTTGCCAAATGTAAATCTGCATTTGAAAGGAGCACCACCACTGCGATCGACGTATCGTATCCTCCATGCGACTGGTCAGTCCGAGCAGTGAAAAAAAAGATTCATGGATTGTGGCAAATAACCAAATGGGTCAACGACCATAATTGTGTTGGTGATTTGATGAGTAATAGCAATGCTAGTCTTACATTTTCGATTATTGCTAGACACAGTTCGTAGTATTGAAGATGATCTTGGGTTTAAAGTAAAGAATATGGTAAGCCATGTTAAGGAAATTTTGAAGGTGGATGTCTCTTATAAAAAGGCTTGGTACGGAAGACGCAAAGCTATTGAACTTATATTCGGTTCTTGGGATGCCAATTTTGCTGAACTACCGAAATATGTTGATGCACTTATGCAGTTAAATCAGGGATCTGTGATCAGGTAGTTGCACCATTCTGACAGTACGGATTGTGTGAAGACATTTAAGTATGTCTTCTGGGCTTTTGGACCGGCTATTGATGCATTTCACATGTGTCGACCGGTTATATGTGTTGATGGCACTCATTTGCGGGGCGAATATAAAGGCAAACTACTTGTTGCAGTTACGCAAGATGCCAACAACAAGATTATTCCGCTAGCCTATGCCATTGTCGACGAAAAAACTATTTCTAGTTGGTCTTGGTTCATGGAACAACTAAGATACAATGTCGCCCGTGATCGGTATCCTATTTGTGTTATTTCGGATCGGCATAATGGTATCATCCATGCCATGACACATTATGACTATTGGCAAAAACCTTTGGCCTTTCATAGATTTTGCCTACGACACGTTAGGAGTAACCTAATGACTCACTTCAAAGGCTTGCACCTTAGAAGGTTATGCTGGGCAATGGGAAAAGCCAGACAATTGCGCAAGTGACGGGCATTCAAACGAGAATTGAGGAACATGTTTCCAGATGCATGGACTTATCTGTCTAACATTGGAGCTGAGAAGTGGTGTCTAACACATGACGGTGAGAACCGTTGGGGTATTCTTACAACCAACATTTCCGAAAGTTATAATAATGTACTTAGAAGAGCACGTCATTTGCCTATCCGGGCTTGTATTGATATGACATTTCATCGGACAGTTGAGTTGTTTAAAACAAGAAGAGAGGATGCTAGACATTGTCGTAATCCATTTCCTCCAAAGATATGGCGGCGGTTTAAGAATTCGAACCTGAAAGCGGGAATTCACAGGGTTGTTGAGTTCGATGGCTCATCGGGGGTGTACAAAGTTGTGACTGGCAGACGTGTGGATGGCAAAGGGGGTAATACACAAACGGTCAAGTATTTTGATAAAACATGCTCTTGTGGTAAGTAGCAGTGCTACAGACTTCCCTGTTCGCACTCCTTGGCCGTGTGCAGGCACCGAGGTGATAATCCTGGAGCACTTGTAGATCCCCAATTTACAAAAAGGCGGTGGGCGGTGCAGTATTCAGGAAAGTTTAACCCTTTGTCACATCCGGATACTTGGCTCCAACCAGATTGGGAGTTACGGGCAGATAGTAGTAAATATGTTGCACGTCGGGTTGGAAGGGTACGAACTAGAAGAATTCGGAATGAGATGGATGAGAGAGACCCAGAGGAGCCAAGAAGATGTACAAATTGTCATCAATCGGGTCATAATAGAAGAAATTGTCCAAATTTTAGAGCTTGATATCATCCGTTTTAGGGATAGGAACCGGTGTACTATGATATCTGTAATTTTTTGGATTATGGAATTAATATGATTTATGACATACATGTTGTTGATCAATGTTTTACTCGTTATATTTTTGTGTCATTTTTAGCAGCTCTGTATTTAAAGTGTTGCATTAGTTTATAAACTTCAATTCCACTATTCAAATGTGTGTAGGCTTATATATTACATAATATATTTGCAGCTATTGTTGTCAGTAGTATGGCCGAAATTCCTACACATGCAGCCCTGCATCCGGGCCCATTTGTGTATGATATTATCTAAGCAGACACTGCTCACCGGGCTCGGTCTATATTTGACGGGCACATTCTAGGTGATCAGCTTGATGTCAGACGATGTGATAGGCATTTTTGGGATCATACACCTATCCCTGAGACTGTTCGGCATTATATTCGATTGGTTGGCTTTGAAGGGGTGCTTGACTGTGGATATATGATGCTCGATCATGCCTTGATCACTAGTTTAGTGGAGCGATGGCGGCCCGAGACTCATACATTTCATCTCCCCGTTGGCGAGACTACAGTTACCTTACAGGATGTTGAGGTTCTGTGGGGTCTACCCATAGATGGTTCTCTAGTTATAGGGATAGATACATCTCATAGTGTTCAGGAATGGATGAATTTATGTGAGGAGCTGCTTGGTTTTTCTCCAATGATGTCAGATTTTGATGAGCAACGGCTCAAATTGAGGTGTTTATCTAGAATATTAGATACAGGGTTGGCACCCGATGCTTCGGATGTCCAATGTAGACAGCGGGCCCGCGTATACCTGCTCCTGATATTAGGCGGTCATTTATTATCAGATAAATCCGGTAATAAAGTTTTGCTGTTGTATATGCCATTACTACGAGATTTGGAAACTGTTGAGCAATATAGTTGGGGTAGTGCGATATTAGCAACTCTGTATCGATCATTGTATAGCGCCACATCTCCCTCTAGATCGTCCATTGCGGGACCATTACTGTTGCTTCAGGTACATTTGTCTCATTCAACGTGTCCAAATTTAACTATATAATTATTAGATGGTCAATTAATATATTCAAATACAATTTAATCACAGCTATGGGTATGGGAACGTATACCAACAATGCGCCCTGATCGAGTGCATCCGTTAGAGCACTATTCTGGTCCATATGGAGTTCGGTATGTATATCAAATATATTTCTATAATACTAATACAAATCAATTGACGCCTTTAAGACATTCGATGCACACATTCGTTCCCGCAGGTGGAATGTCCAATTTGATGTCCATAGAGTGGCAAAACATGTTGTATCTATATTCCGAAATCAGTTGACGGGGTTACGTGCCCGAGAGATACACTAACATCCTTTGATGCTCTTGTGATTGACTTTGCCGTTACATTTGAGTAAGTTGCTTAAAATTAGGGTCATGTGTTGGTTGAAGGTTATGTCATTGAATAATTATTGGTCTTGCAGTTCATATGGCAGCCATACTCGGACGATATTCTCGCTTCTCTGCCTGCATATTGTACTGCAGGACGCTGCATTTGGAGATCTGTCACGTATCTCATATGTTGGGAAGTTGTCGAGCCACATCTTCCGAATCGGGTTATGAGACAGTTCGGATATCATCAGCCCGTGCCTGATCTAAGATTGACCGAAAATCAACAGGCACTGCATTCTCTTGATCATCGTGGCAAGGGGAACCAAGACTGGATAACTTCACATGGAGTTTATGTTGAGGTGTGGACTGATCGTCATTCACATGTGGAAGATGGTGTTGTAGCTGAAGATCCTACATATCCATCCGAAAAGTATCGTCAGTGGTATCGCGAGCGGACAGTGCTATATATTTCAAATCCTACTAGGCAGCGCATTTTTTCGGAGGGCTTTCAGGGTGATAGCGCCAGAACACAATATCTGGTAAGTTTTCCTTACAACTAGTGAAATAGATTCCCGGACAAGTTGTCGATATAGATTTAACTCTATTAATCCTTATTAATCCCAATATTTGCACTCCAGATGGATGCTATGAGTCAGGTGTATTACATGGCAGAGACCTCTCTAACACAGAGTGACGAACAGCACGCGAATTATTTTAATGCAATGAAGGATTTTGCATCCATGACATTAGAAACTGTAGGGGAGTCATCCCGACTTGCATTTCGCCCTCCACGAGTGCCACAGCAAATTTCACAGCCAACCGACCCCCGTCGCGTTGAAAGAGCTCCTAGGAATGTATTCGGAGGTCAGCATAGCGGTGGACGCCGTCGTAGATTCCGATCACCAGAACCCAATAACCAAACTGGATTTGAGGGAAGGTCACAGGCTACTGAGCACCAGGGCACCTCTACGGGACCTATTGGTCATTCTAGGTCCCCAGTACCTATGGAGGAGTTTACACCCAATACAGACGAGTATCATGGCAGTGGTGAAATATATGTGGGAGGTATAGATGCAGGCCAAAGTACCCAAGCACTTGATGCTAGACTTGAGTCACAGATTACGCAAGTCGATATAGTGATGCCAACCCAGCCACGTCGCACACAAAGAGTACACAAACGCAGAGGATGTGGCACTCATGAAAAACTTGGACATCATTGATATTCAAAACTCTAATTGTGTGCTCGTGTTATGAATATTATTCTAAGTGTAGGGGAGAAAAATGTGTGGGACTTGTAGTAGTTTTATGTTTTGTATTTGGACACTATGTCGGAAATATTGTTTAGATTAAATGTTGTCTATTTTGGATTTGCTGGCAGGGAGTTTAGTCCACTTTTAAGAGGAGATTCTGTCAAATTTTTTTCAAAAGATAGTAGATGTATATATATAAACATATATATACATATATATATATTCATGGAGCATATACAATGTGGATTTGATGAATGCTGAAGTGAGTTTCGGTGATAACATGTTTATAATTGCTCATGGACTTGTTCGATGTGCATTCGATGCCTAAAGGTGTCATTTTGGTGTAAATGTGTAAAAATGATCAAAGAACATCACCCCTTGATTTGCAATGTGGATATGTTTGATGTGTTTTGATAGGTTGATATTGTATTTTTTGGTATATTACACTTGCGTGGGTATTGAGATTTGATGAACAGGTTGTCAAATGTATATTTCCAAATTTGGTGAAAATGGGAGAAAAAGTTTGGAAAAAATTGCAGTTTCTGCAAATAATGCAGAAACGAGGCGATCCGAGCTCGGATCAAAAAACCCAGAAAGGATCCGCGCACGGATCATTGGAACCCAATAGCTAAAATATAGAATACGACCTCGGATCCAACAAAATTATGATAGATCCGAGGGCTCGTCTGAACTACCGGAATAGGTGATCCGAGCCCTTTCGAATCCGAGGGATGATAAAAAAGATCCGACCTCGGATTTGTCGAACTCAATGTCTGAACATTGTGTATACGACCTCGGATCCAACACAACTCAGTTAGATTCGAGGGCTCGTCTGAACTACCGGAATAGATGATCCGAGCCATGTCGGATCCGAGGGATGATAGAACAGATCCGACCTCGGATTTTTGAACTCAATAGCTGAAAATTGTGAATACGACCTCGGATCCAACAAAACTCAGTTAGATCCGACCTCGGATCTATTCGCGATATGAACCAACCCGCGGGCTCGGTTCCTCATTTTCCAGTTTTCTCTCTTCTCTCTCACTGAAACCCTTCCCCACCCTCACCAATCTTCCATTTCGACCAATTATCATCTGATTTTTCATCATAAAACCATCTCCGAACCTCTTTTGAGCTTAAACCCTGAGTTTTCTCGAATCAAAAACATAAATTTGAGGTGTTCTGATCTTCAACAAAAACTGAGGGCCGAAATCCATTTGTTCAATTTGGGGACTAACTTGGGCTGTTTATGTTTCACTTTTGGCATCTTTATCATCTTCCACCATCATTGAACACAGTTGAGGTAACAATTTGCAACTTTATTTGCAATTTAACAACTACCAGTTTTCTATATTCGGATAATTTCCAGTGTACTATGCATTCTGGTAATTGTTTAATTGTTGCAAATTTTATTTACAATTGTGCTACATTATGCTTAAATAGATTGTTTCAACTATTTTAATTCTCGAAATTTGTGGATTTGGTATTATTGTGTAGCTTTTCCTTCTTCATTTTTAGGTTTATGCACATGAACTCTTAAATGCATGAACTTACTTCTCTATGTCAACTACTTGTAAGCTTAAAATTTCCAGTGGTACGAAATTGTTATTATCTCCCTCTGTTTGTTTATTTTTCTAAACTTTTAAGCTTAAGCATGTGAAATTTTTTATTGAACATTCCTTGTTCTTAGAGATAATTGGCACTCAATCAGAAGAATGCTAGCTCATTAGTTCTTATTTTGGTATTAATTAATAGTCCTTTTCACTTGGAGATTATACTCTATTGTTGAAATATGCATCAATTCTCATGAGATTGGACTTTTAAATGAGCTTCTAATTGAAAGATGGGATTCACAAATTCGGAAAGTGGATTGTTCAAACCATGTGTTGACAATGGGGATTGAAATTCATATCATCCATGCCCACCACTGTATCTAAAATGATTTAAGCAGGTTCTGTGCTTGTTTTTTGGTACAGCTGGTAGGAAGTTTAGCCCTTTTTCAAGGGGAAACTTTGCCGAAATTTTCTTAACTCATTAAGACAATTGTGTTTGTTATGTTTTGTATTGCGCTTCTAATTTGTGTTGAATCTTGTTTGTAATCCAGGTATCATGACTCGCACACGAAGGGCAGTGATTCGCACTCCTACACCTTCATCGAGTGAGGAACATACATTCTCTTTACAGGAGGAGTCGCCTGAAGAGGAATCTCCTTCTCCTCAGTCCCCACCTCGTTCTAGGCGTAAGACGGCATCTACCAGCCGTGCCGAGCCACCTCCGGACTACGATACCACACGTTTCACATGAATTGAGAATCAGCAGTGGTACGAAGCTGATAGAACGGTTATTTGGCGTATTTTGCACTACTATCTTGTCCTAATTTTGGCTATTCACGGTACTAAGAATTGGAATTTCACTCATATTCGATATTTGTGTGAATTGTAGGTGGTAGGCATGAAAAATGATCTCGTGGGGTGAATTTCCAGAAGACTTACCATTCCAAGGCGTGGCCACGCCTTGGAAGGTGGACGAAACCGAAAGACGGACCGTGGTCCACGTGAACCCGGAGCGTGGGATCAGAACTCTGGAGACAACACTAGGCTTTGCACCAGACGTTTCTTTCTTTGACTCTTCTTGGACGGCGGCTATAAAAAGAAAGGACAAAGCAAGATTGGGGGCATCTACTTTTTAGGCTTAGTTTTCTTTTCCAAGGTTTTTTCAGCGGTCAGACGTTTTTTACTGGGGTTTGTGGCTTTCTTCAGCCGCAACTTAGACTAGCTTAGGAGTTGACCTTTTCAATCTTTTGCTGTAAACGCCTTTGACGTTCGCTTTTGATTTGCTGCAATTTTCCATCGCTGTTATCCCTTTTCTTGACTCTGCTCCAGGAGCGACCGAATAGAAGGAAATGAACCAAGGGAATTTCCCATTTGTTCCTTAGTTAATTCGCATCGCTCCGCTCCTTGGAATTAATTGTTTGGATGTTTGCGTGGATGAAATCAATTAAATCGCGTGAGCTTGACATGATGAGGAGCGACTAATTTTCTCCTCTGCCCAAAGGGTGACGCGAGGGCGCGGTCCATCACACCTGTGAGATCTAATCAATCTTTCATTATTTCTTCCAATTTATTACTATTCGTGCATTTCCTGAATTAATTGTTCATGGGTATTTGATTAATTGAATATCAACGGCCGGGTATTTGATTTAATTTAATAGCCTACTGCCACGTTAATTAAATAGAATCCGTAATTGTTCATTTAGTTGACACCCCGTGGCAACCACCATAATTGGCTTTATGATGGGGAAATGCAAGATCTAATTTAAATAAACCCTCTTAGCGTGTTTATTGGTTAGGGTTGGGTTCTTCTAGCTTTAATGCAATTGGGTAATTAAATTCCTACGGTCGTACCTAGGGTTGTTATCTGGTTAGAGAAGCAGTCAATGGTCGTACCTTGACTATCGAAAAGTAAGGAAGAGTTGGTTGTCAGAACTTATTGATGGCTATAACCAATCTAGTGATAAATGGATGAAATATCTTTGCATCGATGATCATTTAATTGGACCGTGCCTACGCAGTTGATCCTTTGGGTAGAACTTTTATTAATTGCTATTTTCAATGAATTGTGCTTTGTGAGTTAGTTTTGAATTGTGTTTGTTTTATTTTATTTTATTTTTATTTGCCTCCCAGTGAAAATCCCCCAACTTTGTTCTTCTGATTTGGAAAGAGATAATTTCCTACCTGCTCCCTGTGGATTCGACCCTACTTGCCATTGTACGCAAAATTAGTATTTTTATAGACAAACCCGGTATATCGGATCAAGCAAACTCTTCGGGAACAGGGTGAATCAAGTAACCCATTGCACACCTAAGGTCCCTGCTCCAGTACTTGGATTTGTTCTATAATTATTTAATTGAGGTGGTAATTAGGACTTTTTAGTAATTATTATTGCACAGGTTCGGCACCTGTCAATTTTTGGCGCCGTTGCCGGGGAGCTGGCGTTTGGATTATTTGTTTCTTTTCAAATTCAGTTTTTATTTTTATTTTTATTTTATTCTATTCTTCTTGGTACTTTTGCTGGTTTATGCCCCGTTCTTCTCGCACAGGTGAATTATTATACGATCCTGAGGTTGAGAAGGCAGCGCGTAGGCGGAGGCAAGAGACCAAGAGGCAAAAAGAAGGACATTTATTTGCTGCAAACGAGTCAGCGGAAGACGAAGTAAGCATGGCCAACAACCAAACATTGAGGGAGCTGGCTGCCCCGGAGCTGACTCACCAGCCCTTATGCATCACATTCCCCGCTTTGGCTGAGAATACCGCTTTCGAACTGAAATTGGGGTTGATTCAACTCTTACCCTCTTTCCATGGTCTCTCTGGCGAAGAACCCCACAAGCACGTAAAGGAGTTCGAGGTGGTCTGCTCTAGTATGAAACCTCCTGGGGTCACTGAAGAGCAAATTAGACTGAGAGCCTTCCTGTTCTCTCTCAAAGATGCAGCTAAAGATTGGCTGTACTACCTACCAGCAGGTAGTATTACCACATGGGCGCAGCTGAAAAAGAAATTCTTGGAAAAATTCTTCCCTGCATCCCGGGCTGCGAGTTTGAGGAAGGAGATCTGCGGCATAAAACAATACCCCGGTGAGTCCTTGTACGAATACTGGGAAAGGTTTAACAAGTTGTGCACTAGATGCCCGCAGCATCAAATTAGTGAGCAACTGTTAATCCAATACTTCTACGAATGGCTCCAATCAACCGATAGGAGTATCATTGACGCTGCAAGTGGGGGAGCACTGGCAAACAAGACACCAAGGGAAGCGTGGGAGCTCATCGAAGCCATGGCAGAGAACTCCCAGCAATTTGGCTTCCTTGAGAGCAACCCTCCCCGTAGAGTCAACGAGGTAGAGACTTCATCCTTACAGCAGCAACTGTCAGAATTGACGTCAGTTGTTAGGCAATTAGCCATGAGAGACGCGCCGCGAGCGAAGGTGTGTGGAATATGCACTAGCATGGACCATTGCACAGACTCGTGCCCCATTTTGCAAGAGGACGGGGCGGAACAGGTAAACATGGCCGGAGGCGTGCCCGCGCCCCGCAGGCAGTACGACCCATACTCCAATACGTATAATCCGGGTTGGAGGGACCATCCCAATCTCAGTTATGGGAACAGGCAACAAAATGCATTTTCAAATCGTCCACCAGGATTCCACCAGCCATGGCAACCAAAATCGCAACCCTCGTCCTCCAACTCAGGAAGTTCTCTAGAGGACCTAGTCAAAAACCTGGCCACGACTACTACCAACCTGGCCACGACTACTACCCAGCTTCAACAGGAGATCAGATCCTTAGCCGCGAATACCGCGCAGCTCCAGCAGGACACCAAAGCTGACAAGAAGGACCAAGACGTTCGAATAAGCCAACTGGCAACTGCCATCAACCGCTTGGAGTCCCACGTTTATGGGAAACTACCATCGCAACTCGAGGTAAATCCCAGGAATGTAAGTGCCATGACGCTGAGGAGTGGCAAGGAACTGGAAGGGCCTAAAGTGGGAAGTTCAAAAAGCAAAAGTGAAGAGGAGATAGAGAAGGAAATTGAAGAGGAAGGGCGTATTCGCAAGGATCCTAAGGTAACCTTCACTCCTCCGCCCACTATTAAATCTAACTTACCTCCTTTTCCTTGCAGGCTGGAGAAGACAAAAAAGGTAGAGAAGGAAAAAGAGCTTTTGGATGTGTTCCGAAAAGTGGAGATTAACATCCCTTTACTGGATGCAATCAAGCAGATACCGAAATATGCTAAATTTCTCAAGGATCTGTGCACCCATAAGAGGAAACTGAAAGGGGACGAAAGAGTAGCGGTGGGAGAGAATGTGTCAGCAATGCTCCAAAGAAAGCTTCCACCAAAGTGTGGAGATCCAGGTATGTTCACGATCCCCTGTAAGATAGGGAATACACCGCTCAGGAAAGCAATGTTAGATTTAGGGGCGTCAATCAATGTGATGCCAAAGACCATTTTTGCTTCTCTAAATCTTGGACCACTTAAAGAAACAGCCATCATAATCCAACTAGCTGATCGCACAAATGCATATCCAGAGGGGCTAGTTGAGGATGTCTTGGTTCAGGTAAATGAATTGGTCTTTCCGGCAGATTTTTATATTTTGGACATGGGAGATGAAAAATCACTGAATCCTTCACCTATCTTGTTAGGTAAACCTTTTCTTAGCACTGCTAGAACTAGGATAGATGTGAATGAGGGTACTTTGTCAATGGAATTTGATGGTGAAACTGTGAATTTTAATATTTTTGATGCGATGAAGTATCCAGAGAAATCTAACTCGGTCTTTGCTGTGAGCGCTATTGAACCTTTTGTGCAGGAAACTTTTGAATTAGATGGCAAAGACGCATTGGAAGTGGCTCTAATCAAGCATCTGGAGTTGGGTGTAACTCCTGATGTGGACCTAAGGGGAGATTTGCTCCATGTTGTTGAAGCCTTACACTCACTTCCACCCGTATCCCCAAGGTATGAACTTGCTTCTCTTTTTGTGCCAGAGGCTCAGACAAAGCTGCTCCCTTCAGTTGTGCAGGCACCGAAGTTAGAATTAAAGCCTCTCCCGAAGCATCTAAAGTACGCATTCCTAGGAGATCGGGATACACTCCCGGTGATCATCTCTGCACACCTATCTCCAAGTCAAGAGGACAAACTGGTGCGAATCCTTAGGGAGCATAAGGAAGCAATTGGATGGAGCATAGCCGATATTAAAGGGATCAGCCCGTCCTTGTGCATGCACCGGATAAGACTCGAGGATGATGCAAAGCCAGTGAGGCAAGCACAGCGAAGATTGAACCCTCTGATGATGGAAGTTGTGAAAAAGGAGATACTCAAGCTTCTGGAGGTAGGGATCATTTTCGCTATTTCGGATAGTCCGTGGGTGAGTCCTGTCCAAGTGGTCCCGAAGAAGGCGGGGGTGACCGTGGAGGAGAACCAGGAGGGTGATATGGTCCCGGTCAGAAAAGCTACTGGCTGGCGTCAATGCATCGACTATCGGAGGCTAAACTCCGTGACTAAAAAGGACCACTTCCCCCTCCCTTTTATTGATCAGATGGTAGAACGATTGGCAGGTCGTGTTTACTATTGTTTTTTGGATGGCTTTTCAGGTTACTTTCAGATCGCGATCGCACCAGAACACTAGGAAAAGACTACCTTCACATGCCCATTTGGCACGTTTGCCTACCGCCGGATGTCTTTCGGCCTCTGCAATGCTCCAGCAACCTTTCAAAGGTGTATGGTAAGTATTTTCTCTGAGTATGTGGAAAAAATAATCGAGGTGTTCATGGATGATTTTAGTGTGTACGGGGATAGTTTTGATGAACGTCTTGAGAATTTGGCCTTAATTCTGAAAAGATGTATAGAGACGAATTTGGTACTTAATTGGGAAAAATGTCACTTTATGGTAGATCATGGCATTGTCTTAGGGCACGTCGTGTCGGCTAAGGGAATAAAAGATAGATAAAGCTAAAATAGACCTTATTTCTGCTCTACCTTACCCCGTATGTGTACGGGAAGTGCGTTCGTTTTTGGGCCATGCAGGTTTTTACAGGAGGTTTATCAAAGACTTTTCAAAGATAGGAGCACCCCTGTTCAAGTTACTGCAGAAGGACGTGTTATTTGATTTCACAAATGAATGCGAAGTGGCTTTTGATAAACTGAAGGAATCATTGACATCGCTGCCTGTCATTCAACCCCCAGATTGGAGCCTTCCGTTTGAAATCATGTTCGACGCGAGTGACTATGCCGTGGGGGCCGTGTTGGGACAAAGAATTGGAAGAGCACCACACGCGATCTATTACGCGTCGAGAGCCTTAAGTGGAGCCCAACTTAATTACTCCACGACGGAGAAAGAATTATTAGCTGTTGTTTTTGCACTAGAAAAATTTAGGTCATATTTATTGGGTGCAAAAGTAATAGTTTTCTCTGATCATGCAGCCTTGAGATACTTGCTGGCAAAGAAGGATGCTAAACCAAGGCTGATCAGGTGGATTTTGCTCCTGCAGGAGTTCGACCTAGAAATCAGGGATAAGAGCGGAGCTGAGAATCTGGTGGCTGATCATTTGAGCCGGTTGCTCACAAATCAAGAGGATCTACCGTTAAGAGAATCATTTCCTGAGGAACAATTATTAGCCATTGAGTCGTCAATACCTTGGTACGCTGACATTGTCAATTTTTTGGTAACGAATCAATTACCTGCAGGGTGGTCAAAAGCTAAAAGAGATAAGCTGAAGAGTGATGTCAAACATTACCTTTGGGATGACCCCTACCTGTGGAGGCAATGTTCGGACCAAGTGATAAGAAGGTGTGTAAGTGCCGGTGAGTTTCACTCTATTTTGACTTTTTGTCATTCGTTTGCATGTGGAGGGCATTTTGGTCCTAAGCGGACAGCTCGTAAGGTGTTGGAAAGTGGTTTTTATTGGCCTACTCTCTTCAAGGATGCATACTTGTTCTGCAAATCTTGTGATAAGTGTCAAAGGGTGGGGAATATCTCTCGTAGAGACCAAATGAGTCAAACCCCCATATTATTTGTTGAGATTTTTGATGTCTGGGGTATAGATTTCATGGGTCCCTTCCCCTCATCTTTTGGTTTCCTGTACATTATACTTGCTGTTGACTATGTTTCCAAGTGGGTGGAGGCAAAAGCCACCCGGACTAATGATTCTCGAGTGGTTGCAGATTTTATAAGATCTAACATTTTCGTCCGTTTTGGAATGCCGAGAGCCATAGTGAGTGACAGGGGCATCCATTTCTGTAATAAGACGATCACTGCTTTGTTTCGTAAGTATGGTGTGCTCCACAAAGTGTCCACTCCCTACCATCGCCAAACGAACCGAAGTATCGAATAGAGAGGTTAAGTCGATCCTGGAGAAGATGGTGAGGCCTGATAGAAAGGATTGGAGTGTGAAATTGGAGGATGCTCTATGGGCTTACCGCACCGCGTATAAAACGCCAATTGGAATGTCCCCTTACAGGTTAGTCTTTGGGAAGCCGTGCCACTTACCGGTAGAATTTGAACATAAGGCATTTTGGGCGCTCAAGCGTGTAATATGGACCTTATGGAGGCCGGAGGAAATAGAAAGCTCCAATTACAAGAGTTGGAGGAGCTAAGGAATGAAGCCTATGAGAATGCAGCAATTTATAAGGAGAAAAACAAAGTCTTTCATGACCAACAAGTCTCGAGAAAGTCATTTGTCGTTGGGCAAAAAGTCCTACTTTATCACTCGAGGCTTAGGCTTTTCCTGGTAAGTTGCGTTCCCGTTGGATTGGTCCATTTGTTGTTACTAACATTTCTCATTATGGTGCAGTGGAAATCCAAAGTCTTAAGACGGAGAAAAAGTTCGTAGTCAATGGTCATCGTTTAAAGCCTTATTATGAAGGGTTTAATAGCGAGCAAGTGGAGGTTCTATTCCTTGATAATCCAAGTGGTGGAGTCTAAACAGTTAAAAGTCATGTCTAGCCAAAGACGTTAAAGAAAGGCGCTGTTTGGGAGGCAACCCAAGAATTACAATATTAGTTGTGATTATTTTTCCTTACGTTATGATTTTTCAGTTTTATTTTAATGTTTTGATGGTTTTTGTAGTGTTGGACAGAAGAGTATGGGTTCCAAGGCGTGCCCACGCCTTGCAAAGAAAAAAAAATTGGTTTGGACATCATTTGGATGTTGTAGGCAGAAGAGTATGCTCTCCAAGGCGTGCCCACGCCTTCCAACCCTTCCGATAACGAAAGTCAAAGAAAAAGATAGCTTTTGACCACGAACCCACTTTTACACATTGCTATCTTCTTGGTTTGGTCGTGACAAGGACAAAGTCAAAGTTTCTCCACTGGTTTTTGTCTTACTTTCCATTTCAGCTCCTCCTTTTCTTCTCTTTAATACCGCAGTGCGCCGCCGCCGCCTTGCATCGCCGCCACCGTCGCCCGTCGTTGTCAGCCGCCGCCGCTCGCCGACCCACCAGATCTGTGGGTCACCCACGGCCAAGCAACTCCAGCGCGCGGCCACCAGCGTGAGCGAGCACCTCGCGCAGCCTTCGCGCGCCCCTGCTCCCTTCACCCCCGCGCGCCTCAGCCCGGCAGCGCGCCACCCAGCGCGCGAGCTTCTCCCTTGCGCAGCCCAGCACCAACCTTCTTCCTCGCGCGCCTCGCCAGCACCACCCAGCGCGCGAATACCAGATCTGCGTGCGGCCTTTTTCCACTCGCAGCGCGCGGACTTCCTCCCACACTCTCGCCCGCCCGACCAGCAACCGACCGCAGCCCACTGCGCGACCTCGCCAGTCGCACACCAGCGCCCGCGACCTGCTCTGCCGACCAGTCCTCTGCGCACGCGCCCAGCCTCAGCTCTCCTTCTCCGCCAATTTCTTCTTCAGCGTGGACAAAGTGAAAAAGTGGTACCCCTATTTGCCTTTCTTGTTGAACTGGTGACTTCGATTGGAAAATTTTAATTGCTGAATGTTTGCCTCCTTTTGGGTTGCTATAATTGTTGGTATTGTCGGGGGACCATTTAGTTGTTGTCTGGTTGGGAGAGTCCTCATATCTGCCTTGCATTCATTATCTATTTTGGGAAATCTGTGGGCTCTAGTGAATTTATTATTTGGAACAAGTGGTCAGCTGCTCGTTGATAGTTGCCTGTTATTGACTGATATCTTGTTTTGAGGGAAGTTGGAGTGGTCTTCTTTATTGTTGTCGGCTATTTAACAGCAGTGGGGCATTGGTTGGTGTTTGTTGACCGGTTGCTGTTTGGTGGGGACATTGTGTTCCCTCTTTGCTATTGGACTGTTGATTGTTGAATACTATTTGTTACCTGTGGTCCCGTGTCTTCTTTTGGGTAATTGATTGGCTGTCCCCGGGCTGCTTTACATTTCATTTCTGGGCATCCGAATGCCTCCAAAGACGGCGACAACTGCTGGGCCGTCCGGGTCCCAACCTCGCAAGAGGCGAGCCCCGGTTCAACCCACCATTCGGTCTCGTCTGGGCCTGAATAAGAGCACTATGTCTCCTGGAGGAGGGGGGAAACGGTCACTAATCTTACACAGGCACAAGTGGAGCGGTTTAATAACTTGGCAAACCGTCTTTTTACTCCTTGTAGGTGCTTTCATGCCCCGACCTTGGACCACTTGCGAATTGCACGGGAGGTTGAACAGTTATTCTCAGCCATAAGTTGGCAACAATATCTAACCATTAACTATCCTACGTTTGAGGAGCTGTGTTGTGAATTCTTCTCCACATTCGAGTTCAACAGAAATGAATTCATCACTTTGGATGAGCCGGAGGTCATTAATTTCAGATTGGGAGGTACTCAGTTTGGTATGTCCATTAATGAGTTTAACTTGACTTTGGGGTTTGCTAGTGAGGACACCATTGCCTCTGGGGCATATATAAACAGTGCGTGTGACTACACCCGACCGTTCTCTACTGACTACATTGACATTTGGAGGGAGTGGTCCACGGATCGTCAAATTTACAATCCGAGTCTGTCGAAGGCTTCCCATCTGAAGGATCCGGTCTTGAAGGTTGTCCACAGGTTCTTAGCTCACAATTTCTCGGGGTGAAAGGATACCTCCGGCACACTTACCAAGGCGGAATTCTATTTTCTTTGGTACATGCGCAACAAGGTTCAGGTTAATTTTGGATGTTGGGTGGCCACCCAGATGGAAACGGTCATGTAAAAGCGTAATAAGCCGGTGATACTGGGATCACTCATTACTCACTTGGCCATTCTAGTGGGAGTGCTTGATATGGATAAGGAGCACAACTACACTCTAGCTCGAGAAAATGAACCCCTGGATTTGCGTAGTTTGGAGCGAATGGGGGTTATTTTCAAGATGGGCAATGCTTATCCGTTCACGTCTCCTGGTGAGGGCGGGCCGCAGCCTCGGGTGCCTACCGCTGCACCCTCCACTGACTCGCCACCCCATCCGGACCAGGCGGGTCCGTCCTCCTCTCATCCTTCTCCTGCTGGAGACCCCCGTTACCCGGACCTCCAAGTGGGTCTCCATGAACTCAACACCCAACTGGCAAGGATAGATGGCCGACTTATGGCGCTCCAGGTTTTCGCCCGCATTCAGGCAGAGAATCAAGCAGCTTACTATGCTCATATTGGCTTCCAGCCGCCGCATCCGCCGCCTCCTTAGGCTCCGGCCGCACCTTTTCAGTAGTCAGGGAAGTTTTCGCTCCCTCTGCCCTTGCGATTTATTTTTCTAGGCTACATTGAGGACAATGTAGGTTTTAGGTGTGGGGGGAGTGGCTTCCATTACTTTCTTTTTCATTACTTCTTTTCATTACTTTCTTTTCCATTAGTTCTTTTTGTTTTGTTACTTAAAAAAAAAAAAAAAAATTCTCTCTCCAGGGTGTACAGCAAAGGGAAACTGCCTTGTTAGTGAAACTCCTCCAGTAGAGCACTGTGGTTATTGGTGAGTTTCGGACATTCTCTTGACACTTTACCCCTTATCCATACTTTCTTAACCCGCCTTGCACTTGAGCCCCATTACAACCCTATTAAAGCCCCTTTGATTTATGTGTTTAGTTCACTCTTAAGGGGTGGAGATGTGACAAATGTGCAAGCCTATGGTAATGGCATTCCGTGATGTTGGCGTTTCTAGTATTCATATATATATTCTTTGAATTACATGTCCGGTGTGTTCTACTTTTGGTGATATTGTCAAGGACCCTAGATGCTTGTGTTAGTATAGACTATTACATGACCTTTGCTCTCTTTGTTGTACTTCTGAGTTCCGAAATGCTTGAGGGTAAGCATTGTCTAGGTGTGGGGGGATTTGATAGAACGGTTATTTGGCGTATTTTGCACTACTATCTTGTCCTAATTTTGGCTATTCACGGTACTAAGAATTGGAATTTCACTCATATTCGATATTTGTGTGAATTGTAGGTGGTAGGCATGAAAAATGATCTCGTGGGGTGAATTTCCAGAAGACTTACCATTCCAAGGCGTGGCCACGCCTTGGAAGATGGACGAAACCGAAAGACGGACCGTGGTCCACGTGAACCCGGAGCGTGGGATCAGAACTCTGGAGACAACACTAGGCTTTGCACCAGACGTTTCTTTCTTTGACTTTTCTTGGACGGCGGCTATAAAAAGAAAAGGACAAAGCAAGATTGGGGGCATCTACTTTTTAGGCTCAGTTTTCTTTTCCAAGGTTTTTTCAGCGGTCAGACGTTTTTGACTGGGGTTTGTGGCTTTCTTCAGCCGCAACTTAGACTAGCTTAGGAGTTGACCTTTTCAATCTTTTGCTGTAAACGCCTTTGACGTTCGCTTTTGATTTGCTGCAATTTTCCATCGCTGTTATCCCTTTTCTTGACTCTGCTCCAGGAGCGACCGAATAGAAGGAAATGAACCAAGGGAATTTCCCATTTGTTCCTTAGTTAATTCGCATCGCTCCGCTCCTTGGAATTAATTGTTTGGATGTTTGCGTGGATGAAATCAATTAAATCGCGTGAGCTTGACATGATGAGGAGCGGCTAATTTTCTCCTCTGCCCAAAGGGTGACGCGAGGGCGCGGTCCATCACACCTGTGAGATCTAATCAATCTTTCATTATTTCTTCCAATTTATTACTATTCGTGCATTTCCTGAATTAACTGTTCATGGGTATTTGATTAATTGAATATCAACGGCCGGGTATTTGATTTAATTTAATAGCCTACTGCCACGTTAATTAAATAGAATCCGTAATTGTTCATTTAGTTGACACCCCGTGGCAACCACCATAATTGGCTTTATGATGGGGAAATGCAAGATCTAATTTAAATAAACCCTCTTAGCGTGTTTATTGGTTAGGGTTGGGTTCTTCTAGCTTTAATACAATTGGGTAATTAAATTCCTACGGTCGTACCTAGGGTTGTTATCTGGTTAGAGAAGCAGTCAATGGTCGTACCTTGACTGTCGAAAAAGTAAGGAAGAGCTGGTTGTCAGAGCTTATTGATGGCTATAACCAATCTAGTGATAAATGGATGAAATATCTTTGCATCGATAATCATTTAATTGGACCGTGCCTGCGCAGTTGATCCTTTGGGTAGAACTTTTATTAATTGCTATTTTCAGTGAATTGTGCTTTGTGAGTTAGTTTTGAATTGTGTTTGTTTTATTTTATTTTATTTTTATTTGCCTCCCAGTGAAAATCCCCCAACTTTGTTCTTCTGATTTGGAAAGAGATAATTTCCTACCTGCTCCCTGTGGATTCGACCCTACTTGCCATTGTACGCAAAATTAGTATTTTTATAGACAAACCCGGTATATCGGATCAAGCAAACTCTTCGGGAACAGGGTGAATCAAGTAACCCATTGCACACCTAGGGTCCCTGCTCCAGTACTTGAATTTGTTCTATAATTATTTAATTGAGGTGGTAATTAGGACTTTTTAGTAATTATTATTGCATAGGTTCGGCACCTGTCAGAAGCCGGTTTAGACAAAGAAATAATAGTTGAGAAGCACTTGGCGCCGGAGGTGGATGACCATTACAAGATCTCCACAGCCTTCAAGCGACTTGGTTGGGAGGACATACTCAAGTTGCCCAAGCATTACTATCCTAACCTGATTCGGGAGTTTTATGCCAATGTGGAAGACAAACAGAGCCATAGTGGCAATCTGATCGAATCCTGGGTCCGAGGCAAACGAGTGGCTCTCACTCGAGACAAAGTTGCCAGGTGGGCCAAACTCAAGGACTCAGGGGAAGATATCAAATTGACTAAGGAGTTCAAGGCACGTGACCCATGGCAAGTGGGAGAAGCTGTGGCACGTCTTAAGGGTCAATACCGTGAGCGAGGAAGTTCGAAAAAGCTCACCGTATATGCCGATTCCTTCGAGCATAGGTATCACCTGATTTTCTATTTTTTTGCCTTCAATGTGGTACCAAAACGGAGTGGAAAACGGGAGCTCCGCAACAGTGACCTATACTTCCTCGATAAAATGATGCATGTTATAGGTAATCATATGACTAGAATTCCTCTGCCCAGCATCATTATCAGTTACATGAGGACCACAGCTCGCATGAGGGCCGGCGATACATGTTTCGGGTTCCCCCGTCTCCTCTCCCTCATTTTTGAGAAGCTCAAGGTTCCTCTTGGAACCGAACGAGCAGTGGTGACTCGGTCTGCTGAAGAGGTCAATGCCTCTATACTCAAGGCTTTAGGCATTCCTACGGATTTTGGAGCTGCTCTAGTTCGGGACACACGAGAAGTTTCGACCTCCACTCAGCCTCCACCTCACACTGAACCACAAGAGCAAGCTCAAGAGACGGAGGCACAGCAGACCCTTCCTCCTCCCACTCCTCGACCACCGCCTCCACCGCGATCCAAGTTGCAAGAGATCCTCAATGCCATCTGCTGCATGGAGACACGTGTCATGGAGCGCATTGACCAGACCGAGCGGATGATAACTGAGCGACTAGATAGGCAGGATCGTCGTCTTCGAGCGATGGAAGATCATTTCCACATTCACCGCTCACCTACTCCTACCCCTCATCAAGAGGAGGGGCCTACTGGTACATCTCAGGGAGTTGAGGAGGCAGTAGACCCTCGTTCTGAGCAGTCATGAAGACCTTTCGAGGATTCCATCTTTTATTGCTTTATTTTTCTTTTATTGTGTTCGGTTCAAACTTTGTAGTTTTCTTATTGGATTTTCTTGTATTACTTACATTGTTTAGTACCCTTGATGTTTCAAGCATGACAGAATTTGGATGGTCGTGAGGATTAAGGGCTTCTAACTGCATCACCACTTACCAAGTGGAAAGTTTCGTTTTCTTGTACCTTCCTCTACAATGAGGACATTGTAGATTTTAAGTGTGGGGGAGGGATTACTTTATTTTGTGGGTGATTGTGTCTTGAAATGTATGAATTTGATTGTCTATGGCTTAAACTTTTATTTGGAAATATTGTCTTGAGGTTGTTGGCAGGGAGTTTTGTCCATTTTTATGGGAAACTCTGTCAAAATTTTTCTAAAAATATTTTCCAATATTAATGGCCAAAATGTTCGCATTTTAAGTGCTCAAACTCTTCCATTGGATAGAATGCTATATGTATTTTGGAAGGTTTAGTCCTTATTTTGTTTGGAAAGAATTATTATGCTTAGAAAGTATATTCGGTTAAATAAGAAAAATTATGCTTACAAATTTGCAAGGTTAAGTGATTGATATAGTCAAAACAAGGCCAAATTCTTCCTTTAATGATGTTAGAGGGAAAAGAAATCATTTCAAAAAAAAAAAGAGAGAGAGAGAATAAATATATATATTAATCTTATACATTTATGATTCACATACCGAGTAACCGGGGGTTGGCATCTATAAATGTCGACATTCGCGTAAAAAGGTATCGGAATTAAGAGTATGCTTAGCAATTTGAATAAGTGAAATGTTGAGTAACCGGGAATCTTCACCTAAAAGTGTCGATTTTCGCGTAAAAAGGCGTTTTCACTATTAAAATAAAATGGAGTATGAATAAATCCCTCTCATTAGTTAAGTTTTGATGGTATAAATGCATAAATGTATATAAATATTTAAACAATAAAAATTATAAATTATAAATAATATTAATTATACATTTATACATAATATTATAAATATTTTTATAAATTATAATTTATACATTTACATAATATTCATTTATAATTTATACATTTATATTAATTATACATTTATAAATATATTTATATTATGTATTATATGTAATATAATACATTTATACATTTACATATTCTTATATATTCATAAATGTATTATAAATGGATAAATGTATATAAATATAAAAATTATAAATTATAGAAATACGCAAAAATATGTTTTAAAAATACGTGAACAAAATAATCCAAAAAACATCTACAGCAAATTTTTTTTATATAGTTTTTCAAAAACAACCCCAAAAACAATTAATCCAAACGGACTTGTATTTGAAAAACAAAATGCTACAGTGCTACTTTTGAAAAATAACCCTAAAAACAGCTAATCCAACGGGGGCCAATGTCATTTAAGAAATTTAATTTTTCCAATATATAATAGCAAATTTGAGAAATTGATTAATCAATTATTAGTAGTATCAATAACAAAAAAATAAAATACTATTCTTGTTCATTCTTATTTTTAATTTCGCTGCAAATAATAATTGCTAACTTTTCTTTTTTATGTGGTATATAATATGTTACTTTTAATATAAGTAATTCAGCAGCGAGGAATTCTCAATTGGTTTATAGATACTTAAATTATTGAATTACTAGATTAATACACTTTACGACATCACCTACATATATTTTTTAATAACAAAGAGTTTATGATAAATTATTAAGAATGAATTTAACAAATAAACAAATTTAAAAAGTAATTTAAAATATATTAAAATTTTTTGATGTAATTTTCTATGAATTCGTATCTATCGGATGCAAGATACAGTCCAACCAAAAAGCTTGCTAGTTTGGTTATGATTTATTGCCCCAGATTATTATCAACTATTGATGTCAATATTATGGGATCTTTTTTTTCCCAGTTGTGATGAATTTAGAGCCTTAAGTAGTAAAATTTGTAGAAATTTGCATTGCAAATTGTAAATCATTTCATAATTTACAGTGAAATCATAAAACAAGGGAAAATAGCATTACAATTGAAGCAAAAACAACAATTTTTTAGGCAAAATCTAGAAGCCAATGTTGGAAAGAACCTTAAGATGGTACATAGTGAATACTTTATCACTCGCATGATGAAGCACGCACGGCTTGTTGCTTATGATTATTGTTTGAGCAATAATCATAAGTGTAAAATTGCAGCTTCGTTCACTGGACAAGGAATCTTCTTTGGTCTTGTGAAATGCGAGGTCATATACCTCGCATTTCACAAATGCAAGGTCTGTTTTTTTTTATTTTTTATATTTCGGTTGGAGAATAATTTCGGGAGACTTCGCATTTAGCAAATGCGAGCTCAAACAACTCGCATTTGCTAAATGCGAAGACCTCAAAAACAGAAAACCATACGCAAAATACCCCCTTTGTAGAATTTTTTTAAAAGTCATCATAATTTTAGAAATTTCTCGGATAATTTGGCCTTTTCTTTGCAGAAACTTTGTTGCAAATGTGTATTTCACATCTAGCTGATATTAATCTTTCTTTATCCTATTCTTAGCTTTGCACTTGCATTTGTTTAATCTGAAGTCAATGAACTTGCATTCAATAATCAACCTGTTCATGTGGCCTCACAGATGCAGTTATGACTTAGATAGGGACTCCACCGGTTCTGTTCTAAGACGTAAAACGTCAATCACTCCCAGTTTTATGTTTGTAAAAGTTTCCACTTGGATCAGAAAATTGTGCTCAAACATAATGAAAAGTTGTAATGAAATTTGCATAATTGTGCTTATACAAAAATTGAAGCAAACAGAGATTTACCCTAGTAACGGTTAGCACACAAAATTCCTTCACTAATCGCCATGCTCGTTAACAACTCCTCAATGATTAATTACTATGAAATTCTAACCCAAAAAAAATAGTTGTTTTACACAAATGGAACAGTTTAGTGTACAAAATTAAGAGCAAAATTTTTCGATAAAAACTAACCATAAACACTAGATCCCTACGTGCCCAGCATGTTGCATCACTAAATAAAGGGTGAAATGGTTATTTTCTACATACCCATACATTAGAAACTTGTACAATTTGCTTGACCAATTAAATAATGATAAATTTATTTATTGAATTACCCTCCATGAGGCAGATGAAAATTTGTGTACACTAACGCAAAATACTCCTTATATATATATATATATATATTTATATATATATATAATGAAAAAATTTATTGGTAAATCTTTGGTGGACATAGAAAACTGATCTTATAGACTCAGACTCAGCAAGTCATAGAGAAAATTGAAAGCTTGTATTGAAAAATGAAGCATGTGGCCTCACAAACCAATGTATGGACTCCGTGGGGTTGGTTTTGGTCTTTCGGAATATGCAAAAAGTCAATGATTCTATTTTTTATTCGTTTATTTTTCTCTACTTTTTGTCCAAATAGTTTGAACAACTTGCTCAAAATCATAACCTCTTTGTTTTTGATTGACCCCTTGAAGCCAACGCAAGTTGGCTTATCTCTAGCGAGGGTGGATTATTTTTTTACAAAATATCATGTGTTAAATTGGCTGTTTATGTAAAAGTTGTATTGATGAATGATTTATAAGAACTTCTATCAATGATTTATAGTCCTAAAATCAAATCATATTCTGATTCATAATGATAATTGAAATCAAAATCCACCCGAACTTTTTCTGACAAAAAGAAAATAATAAGCCTCTTATACAACTTACTGAACATATGAAAAAAAAATTAACGTGGTTTTGACATGGAGATTTTCATGAAAGTTTCACCAATGTGAAGGTCATCTAGAACTGAAGTTTTGTGTATTTATGCACATATTCATACACAGAGTTATTATTGCAACCGGTAAACTCTCTACCTTCGTGAAAAACTAAGGACTCACACAATATTTGCGAAATCACACAATATGAAGACGTGATCATTCGAAATATAGCACCACCAAAGTTCGTCTTACATTGTGAATTTGAATTTTATTTTTTCGATTCAAGTTTTTTCGTACAATTCCGGGCGAATTTTATAAAGTTGGAGAGATGAAATGGCACATGTAAACTAACAAGAAGGACATCATTGGCTAATAGATAAAGGCAAAAAGAAAGATAAAATTATTATATTACGACATGACAAATTGTTCTAATGATATAAGAAACCAATCTGACTTGAAGGAGGAGGCCTTGCATCTGCTTTCAATTTTAATTCTATTGCTTAACGTGCAGATTTCCATGGAAAATTGTCCTTTTTTTGTAGTGCTTTTCATTGGACAGGTTCATGAAGCTCTTCAACAGGCTGAGGTCTCCTCCGGTAAGGTCCTCGAAAACAAATTTTAAAAAGGGTGATATTAAATCCACACTCCTAAAATCTAAATTCACATCTTGTATAACTTTTAGGGATAATTTCAGATACCGCCCTTGAGTCCCTATCTAAGTCATGGTCTGAAACAATGGTAACCATTGTACATTTTCTTTTTTTCCCAAAAAAAAAAAAAAAAAGACCATAGTAATCATAACATCTACTTTGATATTAAACCTTCAAAATTTTCCTAGGGTTAATTTCAATAAACCCCTTTAAAAAGTAAATTTTCCTAAATTACCTCCCTGAACATTAATTGAACCGATCCACTCTTTGTGTTATTACAATTTTCACAATCAAGTACAATTGGATCAAAGAGCTCAATCTTTGGCTGAAATCAATATATGTGCAACACACATGGTTTGGTCAAGTGACCGCTAGTTACCCCACAAGTTAATCATCAAAATTTTATTTTGTGAAAAAAATTCCGAACACAGAAGAGGGATGCAATGCCATTCCTAATTTATTAATATAGTAAAAAGGAAGCATTTGTGTCCCTACCAAGAATTGAACACACAACCACCTACACAACAACACAAGCCCCTAACAAGAAAAAATTTAGTTACTTACCCTTGAAAAAATCAATCATGTGTACCATATATGGTTTAGTGTTATTACAATTTTTGCAATCAGGTATAATTGGATCAGAAAGCTCAATCTTTGGCTGAAATCAGTCATACACGTATGGTTTTGTCAAATGACCAAATTACCCTACACATTCTTCATTATCAAAATTTTATTTACTTAAGGCGTGTTTGATAAAACTAAAGTCTAAAAATTGAAATCTAAAGTTTGATATCTGAATTCATTAAACTATTAAATTGTTAAATATTAAATTAAATATATTTGAGTATATATCACATTCAGTGATAAGTGACTAGCTTATCACTTATTTTTCAGAGCAAATTTTGCCTAAAAAATTCAGTGCCACTTAATTAATTCGGATGTTCAATTTTTTGTTATCAAACGTGTCTAAACATATTAAGATTTGAATCTATTAAATTGAAGTGCTGAATTAAGTTATCAAACATGACCTTACTCTTGATGAAAAATCTTCTAAAACAATCTAGTTATTCCCCATAATGCCAAAATTCTATTTTGTGCTACTTTTTGTTTATTATCATAATTGAATTTTATTTCAATATATATATTAGCATATGTCTATTGTGTTTTATATATTAATTACAAATACCAATGTATCGAAAAACATAATTGTTAAGTACATTGTACTTTATTTTTTTGTAGTTTTAAAGTGTTATGAATGTTTAATTATCCAGAGTTCATGTTAACTATTTTATTTGCTAAATGTTTGTTCAAAACTTTAAAAGATTTCAAATAGCAAGAGAAGGGTAATTTGGTCAATTCATGGAATTATGTGCATATCAAACACATACCTTGTTAAGTCTAAAATTGAAATGTTCGATCCTACCTCTAAACGAAATGTATGTACCGTTACTCTTACGGCTCAATTGGATCAAGGAGGGTTTAAGGGAGTGACTTCCACCATATGCTATGTACACACTCTTTGGATTTTACTGTAGATAAAGCTATTAAAATTCTTGACCTGCAGTCAGGCCTTTATCTTATGATGGTTAATAGAATAGTTGAATTCCATTGAACCGAGGAGTAGTACCCTGTATTATACTGTTGTTAGTGTATCATGATGCATCTAGCTGGCGAGGGTTTTGTTGTTTCATTAATTACTATAATGAAATCATTAAGTGAGCAATGGGAACCTATCAGTGACAACGCGGTTTTGATCCATCTTTCAGATGAATTAGTCTGATAATCCTAGTCTGAAAAAATTGTTAATCCTGGTTAGAATCTTGGTAATCCTAATAATTCTAGTCTAGAAATGCAAGTTGCTCGAGCAAGAGTATTTTTAAGGCATTTAGTACCTTCTTGAGATTCTAAGGGTGCATTTGATAATTAATCAATTCTTATTATTGTGCTCGCGTTGGACGGCAGGAACGCTAAACCAAACAGATTTGAGATCGCTGGTTATATTGTTGAACCACGGGTAGGAGTTGGGAAGATTAGAACTTGAACAATTAGACTAAGAAATTGTACAAAAAGACAATGAAAAGGAGCTGTATAAATGATAATATTCAGATTTGGGATGTCAATGAATTTTAATCAAGGATTATATTGTACTGTTCAAGTTTGTTTGACTATTTTATCGAGTTCAAAATCATGTTCAAACTTGATTTACTTACTTGTCGAATGAAACTCAAAAGAGCATTTATTGAGTTGAGCTCAAGTGGCTTGAAATTTTTTGTTTATAAATTTTAATTTTATACTAATCAAACCGAATTTGAACCGAGTTTAAACAATTATCAAACATAAAACATTGTTCAAATTTATTTTGATTAGTTGCGGAACCAAAGTCGAATAAGTTTTTACCTAGTTGAACCCAATTTGAGTAGTAAGTAATTTGGTTTGTCTTTCAACCCTAACTTAGATTAGTTGATCACATTCATTCTTTTTGCAACAAATTACTAATGGTATGAAAAGATTGACTAAATTTGTAGTTATATCGCGGCTAATTGGTATTAATTTAAAGAAAGGGTAAAGTGCACCATAACCCACCAAACCAAAAGAAAATGTGCAACATTTTCTGGAAGCATAACTAAAATTGACAAACGCAAAAACAACTGCTTCATTCATTTGAATCTTTAAAAACAACAAATATCCAGGGAAATGATCTCACCCCACAGTTTGACACAAGACAAAGAACATTAAAACAACATGAATAACTTGATCTTGATGTTAGACTGATGCAACACAACCAGTTACAGTAAAAAAGTAAAAAAAAAAATATTGAGAAAAGTAAAATGAGTGAATTGGCTGCCCAAACTAAACATACTTGAGCACATTAGTCGTCCATTTCTCTGGATGAAATGCAGATCTTCAGATGAGTATTTCCCAAGTCCATTTGTTCCTCCTTAAGTGGCTTTATAAAACTTGCAGAGTAGGGACAATCAGACACCTCAATTATTTCAAGACTTGAATTCCCCAAACAGGGAGGGATCTCCTCCAAATAGTGACAGTCTTCCAAAATTAATTTCCTTAGACTTGGAAAACATTCCTCGCACTCAAAGGCGGTCCACTTGACAATATCCAGGGAAGCTAATTTCAAGAAACTAACTTTAGGGAACCCCTCTTCTTCCATGTTCCATTCTTCCCCCTCAAATGCTCCGCGAAGTAATTTGAGAACCTCAAGATTAGGTAGATTTTCGATTGCTGATATTTTGCTCCAAGGGAAGTAAAAGCGCGACAGAGTCAACTTTTTAATGGTGGAAGAGAATTGAAACTCAAACTGGCATTGAACATAACCTTTCGCCTTCAAAGTGAGTGATTCTAGTTGACTTAGAAAATCAAGTACTAGAATCTTGTCGGATGCACCCGAAGCAGGATAATCAGATTCAAGGAGT
This sequence comes from Coffea arabica, assembly GCF_036785885.1. Taxonomy (NCBI): domain Eukaryota; kingdom Viridiplantae; phylum Streptophyta; class Magnoliopsida; order Gentianales; family Rubiaceae; genus Coffea; species Coffea arabica. The sequence continues at coordinate 44,874,298 of NC_092318.1, read as the reverse complement.
TCGATGCTGCATTTCAGCTTGCGAATATTGGGAAGCTTTCTCAATATCTTGTCCACGTTCTCCCATGAAGAAAGAATTGCGTCAGAGAAGGTAACCAAATTGCATAACTCTGCAGCATCGTCAAGATTGTTGGTGGGCAACCGAAAAGTAGAATAATATCTATACCTTCTCCTAATGTGCAAATGCCGTAGTTTCTTCATATTCCATATGGTATCTGGCAGCGAAACAATACGAGAAAATGTTCCCACAATGAAAGTTTCCAAGTTTGTTAGATTGGCTATGGATGATGGAATGGACTTCATGGTGCCTAGAACTGCCAGATAGCTCAGCTGAACAAGGAATTCTAGTTCTCTTGGTAAAGTAGAACCTAGACTTATGTGGCTCAAATCTAACACTCTAACAAGTTTAAAGATGCCAAAAATCAATGATAGATGGAACATCTTTTTTTTGTACCTTTCATCATGACTGAAGAATAGCAGAGAACGAATGGTGGGAGCAAATAATCTGGACTTGCAAAAGTGTTCTGGCTCAGAGTGAATGCATAGGCGGCGTAGGTTGTGTTGCATACTGAATGCCTGCAGTTCATCATACCCACTTACCCGCTGAAAAAATTTTTCTTCTCTGGCTCTTCTCACACAAAACTCATGTAACAGGTCGTGAATACTACAAGTTTTGATCCCACCAGTGGATCTTCTTTTAGAAACCGTGATTAAGCTTCTGCTTATTAGATCCATGATGTAATCATCTGCCACATCCTCTGCACTCTTGAACTGACTTTTCTGGGCAAATCCTTCAGCGACCCATAACCAAATCAACTTATCAAGATTGTGTTCATGGTCCTCTGGAAATGCTCCAAAGTACAGGAAGCATGGCTTCAAATTATCTGCTAAGTTGTTGTAACTCAGCTCTAGTGTAGCAGTGCATTGCTCTGTACTAGAAACAACGCTCGAACTTAAACTTTCTACAACTTCTTTCCAACCTTGTCTGTCCACATTTTTAAGAATTCCAGCAAGAATGATAATTGTAAGTGGTAGCCCTTGACAAATTTCCACGATCTGCATTTGAAGTTCACATAATTCTGGAGGTGGCAAATTTCCAGGAAATAACTCTTTTGTCAGCAAATCCCAACTCTCATCATGAGTGAGTGGACGAAGACGGTGAGGTTCTTTGTCAAGTTTATCTTGTGGAGCAATATCATGATATCGACTTGTGAAGATAACTCTACTTCCATCTCCATTATCAGGGAATGTGGCTTGCAATCCGTTCCATGCTTCAGTCTCCCATATATCATCCAAAATAATGAGGTATCTATTCTTCTGCAACCGTTTTTTGACTTCTAATGCCAGATCTTCTTCGCTCATCTCAAAATATTTGTCAGGAAGCTTGGAATCTAGAGAAGTCAAAATTTGAAGCAACATATGTTTGTTGTGATAATCTTGGGAAACAGTACACCAAGCACGCACGTGAAAATGAGACATCACATTCGAATCATTGTAAACCTTTTTAGCCAAAGTGGTCTTACCAAGTCCTGGCATACCTACAATTGGAACAATTTGCACCTGGTTTGATCCTCTTCTGAGTCGATTGATTATAGATGCCGCCTCATCCTCGATTCCTACCACCAAGTCATTGATTGTTGGCTTAAATACCGGTGACGGCTGGTGATTGAGTGTCTTGGTAACTTCCTTAACCTTGACATCAAGTCTTTTGCTATCAGAAATCTTCAAGGCCTCAGATTTGATGATCTTAATTTCTTCTACAATGGAATCAAATGAAATTGAAGAAGAATCTACAATATCCCCAACTAGTAAGGAATCCACGAGAAACTCCACCCTGTATGCCAAGTACACCACGCGATCCCAAAGTGATTGGAGCTCCTCATCTTCATTGCACAAATCCACAATTTTCCCCAAGAAAGAGGGAAAGAAGGCAAGCTCTTCCTGGACTGTTTGAACTCTATGATTTACAAGAGCAGCTGTGCCAGCCTCAGGACTTTTCAGATCCATCATATACTTTAGAAGAGAATCAACAAAGCCCAACTCATTAGTTTTGGGAAAGTTGAATGGTGATGTTCCTGGACATTCCTCTGCAATTGTTGCCTTTATGAGCTTAATCCTTTCCAGCAGATCTAAAGGCACAAGATCCATTTCCTTGACCCATCCATCATTGATTGCATTCAGAGAAAGAGTTAAAAAAACAAGTCCCGCATCGCAGATCACGAGTCCAGTAAGATCTCTCATTTTCTCATTAAACTTGTTGGGCTTCTCCTTCTCCTTCAAAATGGTTCTTAGAGATCTTAGTCCATCACAAAGCATTTGCAGTTGATCCTTAATAGAGATCATACGACAAGTACCAGACTTGAGCATCCACCAAATATTACATAGGAGAGAATCAATGATCTCCCGCAATATCTGCTCATCTGCTTCCACATATGATCGTGCTGATAACTTTGAAGCAATCAGAGCCTGGACACAGGTCTCATGGACATGGGATTCCACAGGAATGATCTTCTGCAGCCCTTCCATCGTAGCATCCCTAATTGATAAGTACAGTTCATCATCTGCGCCAAAGCACGACCAGTAACTGAGGCATGCTGCATTGACAGCGATAAGTTCAGTGTGAGCCAATAAAGGTCCCAATTGCTCATCTTTAATCCCGTGCAGTGCAACGAAACTGATGAAGTTCTTCAAGAACGCCAGCTTCTCTTCAAGGCCTTCGGTTGGTCCTTCTACAGCTTCAAACAGAACACCTATATCATAATGATCGTCCCTAAAACTCTCCAGAAGATAATCCATGAATTCGATAAGGTCTTCTGTTTTCATCAGTGAATTGTTACTAGACTGCTTTAACGAGCGATATGAGAAAACGAAGTACCACCCCTTTATATCTTCATCGGAAGGAAAGTCTGCCATACAATCAAAGACCAGAGTCCGCAGATCGTTGGCAGAAACTCGACCTTCCAGTTCCAAACGAAGACAAAATGAATGGATCTTCTCTCCAGTTTTGGAAATGGCAGCTTCAGTGCCTAATAGAAGAGCTGCTAGATTTTCGTCATCATTGTTGCCCCACTTTCTCGCACTCATGAGGAATGGTCTCAAAATTCTTAGCCCCCCTTTCAGGCTTGCGAAATCATGATCTGTATAGTCTGGACATTTGTTCTCCAGCAACTGCATATCATCCAAGATGGAAGAAATGCATGTAAGACTACTGGAGGCCATCTGGTGAAAGGAAGATTGATAAGGGAACCAAAAGTCAATCCAATTTAGAGATGGATTGAAATAACTCCTATATTTTTTAAAAGAGAGCAGAGAGAGAGAGAGAGAAATCAAAGTTACTCAAGAAATTAGTAGTGCCTATATAGTCACTACTGGAAACTAGGAAAACTCTCGAGTTTGGAAGTAAGATTGCAGGTTCATTGATAGCTTCCAACCATGTTGGTTATGGATGCTTGGCGAACATATAGTTATTAGATTTTTCTTTATCCTGTTCTTAGCTGGACGTAGTTATTTAATTTTGCCATCATAGAAGAAATGGAGAGCTTCTGAATTATTGGGCTCTGCACTGACATTATTTTATCCAAAGTCAATGAACTTGCCTTCGGGTTTAGTAATCAACCTGTACATATGTACATGTAGCCTCACTGATGTAGTTTTCCTTTTCTTTTATTTATTTATTTATTTCTTTTTAGGGATTTATTTATTTTTGATCCCATCCCCGATAACTTTTTTTTTTTCTTTTTTAGCTCCTACCCTCCTTCGTATCATTTCTATCCCCAGCTATGATTCTAACTGCAAACCTGACAACAAGGAGACTTTTTAAGAGTCATTTCCAAAATTCTAAATCTTGAACCTGAATAATGGGAAAACTCTAAGAGTTCTCCATTGGCCATTCGATCAATTTAGTAGTTCTATTCCCGACAACTTGCTGAATGCGACTGGAAAATTTTAATTTCCAATTTGAAGGTTACCAATCAGTGATGAGAAATTATTATATTACAACATGGCAAAATTTTTATTGATGTAAGCAACCAATCTGACTTGAAGAAAGAGACTTTGCATCTGCTTTCAATTGTGTGATTCAATTAGTTTACGTGTAAATTTCCATGAAAACTTATCTCTCTCTTGACCTTTTCTAAACTGAAGTCTAGAAATTCGGCTTTTATAAACCTAATCCCAGAAGAAACCTCAAAAGCCGGCAACTCTTGAGGTCCTCCCAGGGACTTATAAACCAAACCCAAACCCCCCCAGAACCGATGTGGGATGGCAAACCCCACAAGGGCAAGCCAGTATGAAAACTTATCTCTCTCGATCACCCTTTTCCATCCCTCTCGGGCTCAGTAATTTAAAAAAATATATATATGAAAGCTAGCTAGATCTTTATGATTATTATTTTGATCAATATACAATATGGGCAGACCAAATGAGGCCAGGTAGACCGTTGACTTGATTTGATTCAAGGGCCAGAGAGTCTTCTATGCTGCTGATTTGAACTCAAATCAACGGGCTGAATGAGGCAAAATCTATTAGGCCTCATTTCGACCATGAAAAGCCCAATGCAGTTGACTTGAAATCACACCAGCCTCTTGCGGTCTTACCTAGCGGTAGCTTACGTTAAATATGGAAAGGGATAAATATAGTTTTGATTTCTAAAATTTGACACTTCTGAAACTTTAGTCCTAAAGTTTTGATTAAAACAAAAAATTGATTCCGTACAGTTTCCGTAAAAACATATCCAGTACTCGGGTTTTCAATTTGAAACTCTTTTCTTTTTTTTCTTTCTTGTAAGCGGGAGGTATTGAATTCAGGATCTCCTACTTATAATTCCTCTCACCTTACTACTCAACCTAAATTTGAAACAAAATTAGGACAATTGAAGGATTTTTGTCAATTATAAACAGAATCAAATTCATTAAATTGATTTTATAGAAGAAGACGCAAAACAACGGTCAATTTTAACACAATAAGAATAATTCACATCATGACACGTGAGTCACTAATTAATTAGGAAAGTAGAAAAAAAAGGTTTGTTAAACTAAATGCAAAAATTGAGCGTTAAGGTCTTTGGCTTGGGGTCATTGGGTTTAAATTAGAAAATGAGTTTTGGATCGATGAACTGAGTGATCCAACTGGTTTCAATTATTTAGCTTAACTAATTTTTTTTATTGATTAATTAGTTACTCACGTGTTAACACGTGAGTTACTAGTCCTTAAGTTTGTCGTTCGGATTTAGCCGCTATTTTACTTTTTTATTATTAAATTCAATAAATGGACACATGACTAGATTTTATCAATAATTGCAAACATATTTTCACTTGTTTAGAATCTACTTTAAAATCAAGACATTGGGGGACCAAAATTTTCCTTGCCGAAACTTTAGGGATTAAAGCTGTGTAGGTGCTAAATATGGGACTAAATTTGTTTTCATTAAAACTTTAAGGATTAAAATTGCATAGGTACTAAATATTGGAGACTAAAATTGTATTTTTTCCATATGAATATTTCCAAGTTGCACAAGCGAGAAATTATGAGTAACATATTGGCATTGGTTTGGGGCAAATTCTTAGGTGACAATGACGCTAGTATTTTTCACTGCTCCCTAAGGATAATAAAATTACATAATGATGAGTGCTCAGAAGCGAGTGGTGATTGGCTTGTTCTGCATTGCCAAATTTTACAGTAAGAAAATTGTGGTGTGACCATTAAAAATTTTAAACATTAGGGTGTGTTTGGCAAATGATCTTGTGCCATGTTTTGAAAAACAATACTTTTTTTTCCTACTACATCAACTACAGAAACATGTCAAAAAATACACTAAAACACCCAATAAAAATACAAAAAAGACAAAAGTTATTATGGTTTTTAGATGTTATGCTATAATAACCTTTGATTTTTTAACATTTTTGCAAGTATGAAATATTACAATTAATTATAATTTGATAACTTTTTTTTTATCTTATATTTACATATATGGAAAAAGGGTATGATACAAGTCTTTGTTGTTCTATACAGTATACATTACTACTAAAATACATATTTATCTTAATAAAAGTCTTCAAATTTTATCATCGATTGAAATATTAACGTTGAAGAATACTCCAAGCAAAGTTCATTATATCTTTTGTATTTTTGTAGACAAATACAACCAATCTTTAGAGTATTTGAAAATTGTACAAGTTATACTAGCGAAATTATACTAAACGAGTATAATATTAGTTCTTACTATGGTTAATGGATCAATTGCTTATTGGAACAAAATTTCTAATTGGATGAAAAAATCGTATTTATAGTGCATCTGAGCAGTATTAACTCAAATAAGTTGTGAAACATTTTTGGAATCATAACTAAAGTTTGAGAGGAAAAAAATCCAGCAGCTTCATTGATCTAAATCTTTAGAACAACATAAAAACTGGGAAGTGATCCTACCAACACTGACTTGAGACAGAATAGAGAATATTGAAATGGCATGAATAATCTTGATGCTAGACCGATGCAACAAAACCACCAGTAGTACAAAAGCAATGGATTTAAAAGAAAAACAACATGTAAAATGAGTAAATTGGCTGCCCAAACTAGACATGCTTGAGAAGATCAGTAATTCATTTTAGAGGATGAAATGTGGATCTTCAGATCAGTGTTTCCCATGTCCATTTGCTCCTCCTGAAGTGGCTGTATGAAACTTGCAGAGAAGGGACAATCAGAGGCCTCAATTGTTTCAAGAGTTGAGCTCCCCAAACCAGAAGGGATCTCCTCCAAAAACTGACAATCTTCCAATACTAATTTCCTTAGACTAGGAAAACAGTCCATGTACTCGGAGGCTGTCCAATTGACAATATCCAGGGAAGCAATTTTCAAGAAACTAACTTTAGGGAACCCCTCTTCTTCTTCCATGTTCCATATTTTTCCCTGAAAGGCCCCATCGAGTAATTTGAGAACTGGAAGATTGGGTAGATTTTGAATTTCTGATATTTTGCTCCAAGGGAAGAGAAAGCCGGATAGAGTCAATTTTCTAATTGTCAAAGGAAATTGAAACTCAAACTGGCATTGAACACCTGTATGGTTAATGAACTTGAGAGTGAGTGATTCTAGTCCACTTAAGAAGTCAAGCGCTAGAACCTTGTCAGCTGAATCCCTAGAATCATTAGCCTCGTAGAAACTGCATTTGAGCTTGTGGATATTGGGAAATTTTCTAAACATCTTGTCAATGGTATCCCAAGAAGGAAGCATTACTCTGGACAACGTATTCAAATCACACAAATGTTCAGCATTCTCAAGATTGTAGGTGGGCAACTGAAGCTCACAATATTCATCTAGGCAGTCGCCTTTTAATACCAAGTGCCTCAGTTTCTTAAGATTCCATATAGTATCTGGTAGTGAGACAGCGCTATCAAACGTTTCCAGAATTAAAGTTTCCAGATTCAAGAGATTGGACATTGATGATGCAATTGACTCCAGATCTCCAACAACTGCCAGGTACCTCAAGTGAACAAGTAATTCCAGTTCTCTAGGAAAAGTAGAACCTAGATTTAATTGGCTCAAATCTAACACTTTTACAAGTTTGATGGCAACAAGGAATGGTATGTCAGTAACAGTAGGTTGGTAGCTTTCATGATTATTGAAGAATAGTAGAGAACGGATGGTGGGAGCAAATAACCTGGACTTGCAAAAGTGTCCTGGATTAGAGTTGATGCATAAGCGGCGTAGATTGTGTGGCACACTGATAGTATATAGTTCATCATACCCGCTCACCAGCTGCACAAAATTTTCCTGTCTGCCTTTTCTTACACAAAACTCATAAAGCAAATCGTGAACACGGCAGGTTTTGACTCCACCAATGGATCTTTGTTTGGAAACCATGACTAAACTTCTGTTAATAAGAGCCATCATGTGATCATTTGCCACATCCTCTGCGCTCTTGAACTGAGTTTTTTGTGCAAATCCTTCAGCCACCCATAACCAATTCAACCTCTCTGTAGCGTGTTCATGATCTTCAGGAAACGCTCCAAAGTATAGAAAGCATGGCTTCAAATAATCTGGTAAATTGTTGTAACTCAACTCTAATGCAGCAGTGCATTGTTCTGTACTAGAGAGCATGCTCGAGTTTAAACCTTCCACTACCTTTTTCCAACTATATTGGTCCTCATTTGCTAGAATTCCAGCAAGAATGACGATGGTAAGTGGTAGTCCTTGACACATTTCCACGATTTGCATTCGGAGTTCGCATAATTCTGGAGGAGGCAAGTCTTTTCCAGGAAATAACCTTTTACTTAGCAAATCCCAACTCTCATCAGGAGTGAGTGGACGAAGGAAATGAGGTCCTTCATCAAGTTCACCTCTCGGAGCAGCAAGATCACGATTTCGACTTGTCATGATCACTCTACTTCCATTTCGGTTATCAGGAAATGATGCTTCCAATGCGTTCCATGCTTCAGTGTCCCATATATCATCCAAAACAATGAGATATTTTGTCCTTAGCAAACCTCTTCTGACTTCTGCAGCCAAATCTTCTTCAGACATCTCAACAAATTTGTCATGAAGCTTGGTATGAATAGAAGTCAAAATTTGAAGCAACAGATTTTTCTTGTAATACGTTTGAGAGACAGTACACCAAGCACGTGCATAAAAATGCGACATAACTGAAGAATCATTGTAAACTTTTTTGGCTAATGTAGTCTTACCAAGTCCTGGCATACCTACAATAGGAATTATTTGCAGTTGGGATGATCCTCTTGTGAGTCGATTGATTATTGAGGTTGCCTCATCCTCCAATCCCACCACCACATCACTGATTATTGGCTTGCTTGACTGTGGTGGCATGTGATTTAGTGACTTCGTAACCTCCTTAACTTTGAGATCAAGTCTATTGCTCTCAAAAATCTTCATGGCCACAGCTTTGATGATCTTAAGTTCTTCTACAATAGAATCAAATGATATGGAAGAAGAATCAAGAACATCTCCAACTAGTAAGGAGTCGATAAGAAACTCTGCCTTGTATGCCACCTCTACAACACGGTCCCAAAATGCTTGGAGCTCCTCATCTTCATTGCGCAATTCCACAATTTTCTCCAAGAAAGGGTGTAAGAAGATAAGTTCTTCCTGTATTGTTTGAATTGGATAGTTTACAAGAGCAACAGAACCAGCCTCAGAACTAGTCAGTTCCATCATATATTTTTGAAGAAAAGCAATAAAGCCCAACTCATTGGTCCTAGGAAAGTTGGATGATGATGTTTCTGGACGTGTCTCTGCAACTGCTGCCTTGATAAGCTTGAGCCTTTCCAGAAAATCTTGGTAAGACACGAGATCCATGTCCTTTAGCACTCCGTCTTTCTCGGCATTGAGAGAAATAGAAAAAGCTACGAGTCCCGCATCACATAGCACAAATCTAATTAGATATCTCATTTTTTCATCAAACTTGTTAAGGTTCTTCTTGAGAATGGTTCTGAAGGATATTAGTCCCTCAAAAAGCAGTCGAAGTTGATCCTTCAGAGAGATCATAAGACAAGCTCTGGTCTTTATTATCTCCCACAGATAAAATATAAGAGAATTGATGAAGCCTCTCAATACATGCTCATCTGTTTCCGCGTATGATTGTCGTGATAACTTTGAAGCTATCAGGGCCTGGACACAAGTCTTATGGACTTGCGGTTCTGCATAAATAATCTTCTGCAGCAGGTCCGAGGTATCATCCTTGATAGACATGGACTCCTTACAGAACCACGCAAAAGAGAGGGATGCTGCATTGACAGCGACAAATTCAACCTGACTCAATAAAGGTCCCAATTGCATATCTTCAACTCCATGAAGTGTGACAAAACAGATGAAGTTTTTCAAGAATGTTAGCATCTCTTCAAGGGCTTCAGCCTGTTCTCTAAAACTGTTGTACAGATGCATTGAGTAAACAATATCATTTAGATTCTCCCGAAGAGAGCCCATGATTTCCATAAGGTCATCTTTCTTTACCTGGGAATTACTAGACTGCCTTGATGACCAATCGGAAGAAACCAAGTACCATTCCTTGATTTCTGGGTGGAAAGATCTTAAACCACTGGGCACAACTCCTAAATCGCGGATACGATATGTATAGCCCACAGTAAAATTGTAGGTGGTGAAAATCAGCCGTCCCTGCTTGGAAATGGCATCTTTCATCCTAACTACCAGTGCTCCTAGAACTGCATCATCATCGTCGCCCCATTTTCTCACGCACAGAAGAAATGTTCTGAATATTCTTAGATGCGCTTCCAGGTCTGTCAACCTAAGGAGCTCCTCCACCCATTCTGGAGATTTTGGGCAGCTGTTCTTCAGGAACTGCAGATCTTTCAAGACGGCTGAAATGGAAGTAAGGCAACTGGAGGCCATCTGACAATAAGGATGATAAGTTCAATATAGAAATGGAAGAAGTCGATGAATATTGCTCGGAATAATGAAAACAGTCTTTACAGTTTACAACTCTTCTCTTCCAGCAATTGGGAAAAGCTCTAAGCTTAGAAAGTCAACTACAGACAGGGGCTGAGTTATCCTTTGCCTTGTGGGAGCACACTGGGGAGATTATTCAAGGAGAAACAGGTTATACTTCTATTTGGAAAGGGGGGAGCATTGTCAAGTGCCAAAATCGGGACATAACACCGTCATGCCTACAATCAAAATTAAAATAGCTAAAATTTTGTACATGTGAACTTCTAAATTTCCCTCAATTGTGGGGTGGGAGGTCAAGGATTCATCTAAATTTTGTACATCTAACCAACTTCCTTTAGTAGAGTTGGCCACCACATTAATTGTGGGGTGAGAGGTCAAGGGTTCAAATCTTGCCTCCCATCAATGTCCCTCAATATGAGATTTGTTCTAAATCCATACGGGTGCGTGGTACACCCGTCTGGTCAGATGGTGGTTCAATCCCCATCAGGTTTCCCCCGGCTCAGTTGGACCACCCCACATAGTAGGTTTCCCCTTCCCTTAGGAGTAGGAGTAGGTTAGGCTAGGCTAGATGTGCCGTTAAGCTAAAAAAAAAAAAAAAAAAAACTTCTAAATTTCCCATTGGTTATATTACTAAGCAATTAGTAATAGCCATTGATTATTTCCAAAACCAACCTATCATATAAAATACAGCCCTTCATTGATATAGTCCAATTTTATATACAACAGTTACCAAACAAAAATAACCAAAGCCAGGTTGATGTAACGAGCCATTGATCTTCTCTAGAAGCCCCCAAACTTTGATCATACACCCCCTCGTAAAATACATCCTCTAAATATATTAACAAACGGAGCAAGCATATGACTTGTCCAATAAATAGTTCAGGTACTCGTGTCATCTGCTGACATGAGTAAGCTAATATTATAATAAATTTTTATCATAAAAATACATAATCATACTAATTCAATAATTAACAATTAATCACGATAAGCTTATGAAGTTTTGGTCTTTATCAATAACTAGATATTTAGTCATGAGCATTTGTCCTGTCAAGTAAGGTCAGGCAGAAGTTCCTAACTATTTGTCTTGCTAAGTAGGTCAGATGAATAGAAAAATTCCTAAATATTTGTCCCATTAGGTAAGCTAGACAAATAGAAAGTGATTGAACTAACTCCAAAGACAGTAATAGAAAAATCACGAGTTGAAACGAAACAAAATAAAGGTGCTCCCTTCTCTCCTAAACAAAAACGAAAAAAAAAAAAACTAAAGCTTGATTCCAATCAATTGGGAGAATTAGTGAAAAGCTAGCTTTGGGAGAATTAGTCAAAATTTTGATTTTTCTATTTAACGACCAAAAAACAAAAAAGAAATTTGTTTGTCTTAAAATATGGGCCTCAAACTTGTACAAGTACCAAAAAACAATGCACAACGGGCCCATCTAACTATAACCACTAACGTCTTCTGGCGCCGGAACCGTACCGTCCATATAATGTCCAAACCCGGTTCGAGTTCCCAAGGAGAAAGCAGAAACCGGAAAAGAGATAATCCTTCCTTCCTTCCTTCCTTATCCATCCACATTCCTGCAGGTTTAGCTGCAGCTCTCCCACCAATAATCATGGCTGCTTCCACAAGCCATCTGTGCTCTATTCTTTCTTTGAATTCATCTCTTCCCAGTGTTCTTTCAAGTCAAAGGTCTGCTGCTGCTTTCGTCTTTTTCAGCTGCAAGACTGATCAGAGGAGGAGGAGGAGAAGTACTGGGATAGTTGCAAGTGGGGCGGATTTCCTGGGGGATTTCGGGGCGAGGGACCCTTTTCCGGCTGAAGTTGAGAGCAATTTTGCGGAGAAAGTACTGGGGAATGTGAATACTGAGCATAAAATCTTGATCCCAACTGCAACTGCTCTGTCTTTAGCCCAGCAAGATTGTACTCCCATCTCACCTAATGAGCAGCCCATTTCTGAAGATGAAGCCAAGAAGCTCTTGCTCAAGGTAAAAAATTATTAGTTACATGAATTATTTTCTGGGTTTTTAGTACAATTGGTTTAAAAAAATGGTTGTTAGTTGTTAGTTAGTGCTTAAAGGCGTGGTACTATGAGAATGTGAAAGTGCACACCTTCTGGTGCATTCCACTGATGGACTTGTAATAGAGTGTACACACTGTCAAAATGCATCTGTTCATTCCGTCAATATGTCTTTTCGAAGGCATGATTAGGTGTAGTGGTTATCTTCTAACCAATGCCTTGATCGGCTCATGACAGAAGAAGGCGTTACGCTCCTGCATGAAAAGCGTTATTCTTTTACTTGTGTGAAGTTGTGGCGTATGTATCATTTCTAATGAAGTGCATGGACATGGGTAGTTGTTTCACTATAAAATTTTCACCCCCAGGGAACAAGAAATGTTAATGTGGTTCAACACTTATGGACACGTACATTTATTTACCTTGTAGGTTGTTGGATGGAGATTGATAAATGGAGAAGAGGGGCTAAGGCTGCAATGCATATGGAAGTTGAGAGATTTCCAATGTGGGATTGAACTGATCAACAGGATATACAAGGCTATTGGTGCTACAGGGCACTTCCCTGGTCTTCACCTTGAGGAGTCCAATCAACTAAGAGCTGAACTATGGACTTCTTCAATTGGTGAGCACATATGTCTCTAATAGACAATAATTCAGATTTGTGGTTACTTATTTCTGAACCAGCTTTTAGTTGTCTAAATATTGAATTCTGAATAGTAATGTTTTGTTTAATTTTTGAATAGTACTTATTTAAGACTCACTGCGGATATTTGTTAACGACAATATCAATCAGAAGGGATCCTGCTAGACCAAAAATGAAGAGTTGCAGAAGCAAATTATAAAAGATAAACATGCTTAGTGCTTCCAACAATGTTTTGATGGGGAAAAGGAGACTCTTTCCTTCACTAATTTAATAGTAAAACTAACAGTGTAATTTGGAAAAAGCTCAATCATGCTATTGTAAGTGACTAGATAAGGTATACTCCTTTTATTCGAGTCATTGGTTTCACAAGGGCATGGACTTCCGACGGATGATCTTTTTCCCTGTTTTTACCCACTATTTATGGCGTATCAGAAGACTGACTGTCTACCTAAGTTGTCCCAATTGAGAAGCTGAACATGCCTTTCATGATTCACTAGGAGTCTGAGAGGCTTTATCCATTCTTTTTGTTCTTTACCCATCCTGTTTGAAATTTCTGAAAACAGAACAGTGAAAGTTTCCTTGGGAAGCCAAGTTTCATTACTCCTCCCACTTTGAAATGTCCAGTACTTTGTTTATATGCTCTGTTAAGACATTTTTCACATGGTCTTCCATGCCTCTGCATTAGTATTATTGCTTCACACATTTGTATATGTACTGTAACTTTGCAAAGATAAAGGGCTGGAGTTAATTTTGAAGGTTTACAAAATCTTTAAAGGTAACTGTATCATGAAAGATGAGTTTGAATGGTTTCTTACCTCAACTGTAGCAATATCGACATAATCTACTGTAATTCTGTTCTATCTTCTGATCCCCTTTCAAATTTTTTGTTAAGCCACCAAATTCTTTTTTGTTTCTTAATAACAAGGTTTATTTTCTGCTGTTATGATTTTTACTAATTACACTTAATAATACTATAATTCAATGACTTAAATTGCAGGAGGTCTGAGCATGAACGATTTCATTGTAGCTGCTAAAATAGATCAGGTTAAATCGTCAGATCTCATTCCCAGAAAGAGAGTTTGGGCATAAATGGAAAAACTGGTTCATCTAAGGTGCAAACCAAATTTTTTTGCTTTACCGGGTCCTGATGGGAACTAGAACTGAAGATTCATAGCTTTTTGCTCAAATGGCTGGATGCTGTACTTCTGATGTTGACAGTATTCTTTTTGAATATTAGACATAGCTATGATTTGTTTGTTCGGTGTATTCTTGGTTCCTTTAGAAATATTGTTTATGGTTTGAATGTTTTTCACTCAGTTATGATGGAGACCGCTTCTGCTTAAATTTTTGAATATCATTCATTTATTTCAATGTCATTTTGTTGCTGTTGTTACTATAGGAGATTAATGGGGCTAATATTTGGTTTAGTGAGACAAGAGAGAACCTTATTTGTGCCAGTTTGTTGAGATTATTTGACATACAGTAAAAACATAAGTTTTACTTTGAACTAGATTTGTACTCGGATGTAACTTTGTCATATTTTAGTACATCTCCTATTCACATGCATCATAAAGCTAGGCATGTTTGTGTAACAAAACATTACAGTATCAATGTACATAAGATGAATTTTTATTGTTTTAAATAATTGCTATAAAAATTAATTCCTTCTTTAATTAAATTATGTGCTGATATTTTGTAGAAACTCTGAATATTCTATTCTTGATGATTCATTTACATGTAGAACATTTCTGACATACATTTTCAGCTTCCTTTTGACGATGAGTAAGTGACTAATATTTCCTCACAAGCTTTTCTTTACATTTGGATTAAACAGATTTGTGATATACCAATAGCACAGTAAGTTAAATTAGAGCAAAGTATCATGAGGCTAAAAACTGTCTCTAGATCCTATTGACTGTTGTGTCTTGAAGGAAGGCAATTTTCTTGTACACTTTTCTTGGATCTTGTACTCTCCTTGCACACTACTGTATGAGTGAGACCCTGCAGCCAGGAGTTTTTAATATCCTGATGTCTACTTGCTTATCTCTGCAATGCAAGTAGCCAGGCAATTACAGGGTTTCTTCTGTTTATGTCCAGCATCTAATGTGCTAGAGCATTCTATCAATCTCACAAAGAAGTATGATTGATAGCATTCTGATTGAAATCCTGCATGCCAGATGAGCAATGCACTACAAACTGCAAAGCTGGTGAGTCCTATTCATTATAAATGATTTGGTCTAATAACTTGCTGGGCTTAGTCTGAAACTTTCCTTGTCTATATCCAATTTTTATGACACAAATAACTTGCCTAGTAGCTTATTCAATTGCAATGTCGTCAAAATATGCTTTCAGAAGTATTGATCCAAAATTTGTTGATCAAACAGGAGGCTACATGCAAATAGAAAAGGGTGTCGAAGTTATATTTGACCACAAGCTCTTTCTAATTAAACATTTCGCTTTCATTGCAAAGATTCTGAGTACTTTCTTAAGCAAGATAACTGGGTTGGAACGGATTAATCTTTCTCCTTTCTGTCTCTGCATGGATGTTATCTAAGCTGCAGTTACTAAGTCCGACTTTCATATAAATACTTGTAAAGGTTCTATGTTCAATACCTTCTTTCTCCAGTGGGCACTCTTATTAGTTTTAATTTTGCACTTAGTCAGATGTTGATAGATGAAATAGGAAGCTACATGCTAATTCAAGGTCCATCTTGCTGCACCTTTTCCTAGCAAAACTTCAATGGGTAATAGCAAACTTGGTTTAATGTCCGTTGAATACCAAACACCTGCTTTTCATTCTGCTTTCCATTTTCTTCTTGATTGTGTGCTTAGTCAGATTTTACTAGCTCGGATGTTAAGTTCAAATAAATTGGAATAGTGGCATGTCAAGTCGAAGCTTATATGGAAAATACTTTAGTTCCATGATCCAGCCCTGTGGGAGTGTTCTAAAGACAGTACTAACATAGCCCTGTGGGAGGGCTACCAAAAATTTGGTCCCAAGCCCCGAAGATTAAGAAGAATGTGATGCTACCCAGACTCAAAAGGGTCCAATTAGCGATAGGTAACTAGGCGTGAATGTGAGTATGTACCTCCCATTCCCATGTACTTCTTGCCAATACATTTTCGTAGAGATGGATCTCAATTGGATGCTGGGCCGTCTGCAAAAGGTAAAACCACATGCAGGCCCGTTAGTTGGGGACCGCTGTGAAAGACTTTGCTCCCGATCGGTGACGCTGATTACCCGCTCAAGAATGAAGAACTAATAGAGGTGATAATTCTCTGCAAAAATGGAAGAATGGAAAAAAAGAGGTGGTAATGGGATAGTGTGCCAAATTGCATGGCCCCGGAAATAATGGTAGCCAGTTGCCACCCATTTTTGGACATTTGGATTACAACTTTTTGGTATATATGTATAATAGTGTAACGATTTAATGCATGTCTGACGACAAAAGTAATTCAGAAATATACAAAGAAAGTACATCCCTTGAGGATGAAATAACCTTGAAATCAGTGTTTCCCATGCTGATTTGTTCTTCTTGAACTTCATTTACTGAACTTGCACAGTTGGGACAATCAGACAGCTCAATTATGTCAAGAGTTGAAACATTTCCCAAAGAAGATGGTATCTCCGCCAAATTATAACAGTTTTCCAATACCAATTTCTGCAGACGAGGAAAACTGTTCTCGTTCTCCAAGGCAGTCCATTTGACAATGTCCAACGAAGCTAATTTCAAGAATTGAAGTTTGGGGAATTCCTCTTCTTTCATGTTCCATTCTTCCCCGACAAAGGTTTGCTCGAGCAATTTGAGAACCTGAAGATTGGGTATATCTGCAATTGCAGATATATCACTCCAAGGCGAGCAAAAGCCAGAGAGAGTCAATTTTTTAATAGTCAAAGAGAAATGAAACTCAAAGGGATAGCGCTTGTCAAATTCTGTTCTGAGTCTTAGATTGAGCGATTCTAGTTGACCTAGAAAGTCAAGTACTAGAATCTTGTAGCTACCCTCCTTAGCAGGATCACAATCTACATGGAGCCTGCATTTCAGCTTGCGGATGTTTGGAATTTTTCTGAGTATCTTGTCCATGTTTTCCCAAGAAGAAAGGCTTACCCAGGAGAAAGTATCCAAATTGCACAACTGTGAAGAGTTGTCAAGATTTGCCATGGGCAAATCGAACCCTCCCCTTAGGCTCTCGTCCTTCAATTGTAAATGCCTTAGCCTTTTCATATTCCATATAGTATCCGGCAAAGAAATCGGCCAACCATATATTTCCAGAATAAGAGTTTCCAAATTCGAGAGATTGGTTATAGATGATGGGATGGACTTCATATTACCAAGAACTGCCAAGTATCTCAACTGAACAAGCGACTCTATTTCTCTAGGAAAAGTAGCTCCTAGATTTATTTGGCTTAAATCTAACACTCTGAGAAGTTTGAAGACCTGAAAGATGAATGAAAGATCAAACCAAGTGTATGGTTCCCTTGGTCCAAATTTGAAGAACAATAAACATCGAACAGTCGGGATAGATAGCCTTGACTCTTGGAAGTGCTCCGGCTTAGAATTGATGCATAAGCGGCGTAGGTGGTGTGGCACATTGAAAGCATAAAGTTCATCATACCCACGTACCAACTGCAGAAACTTTTCTTCTTTGGCTTTTGTCACACAAAACTCATGTAACAAATCATGAATCCGACAAGCTTTGACTCCCCCAGTGCATCTTTGTTTAGATACCATGACTAAGCTCCTGCCTATGAGATTCAACATAAAATCATTTGCCACATCCTCTGCGCTCTTTGAATGAGTTGTTTGCACAAATCCTTCGGCCACCCATAACCAAATCAACCTCTCGATAGTGTGTTCATGGTCTTCTGGAAATCCTCCAAAATAAAGGAAACATGGCTTCAAATTGTCTGGTAAATGTCTGTAACTCAACTCCAATGCAGCAGTGCATTGTTCTATACTAGAAATATTGCTTGAACTTAAACTTTGCACAACCTCCTTCCAGCCAGATTGCTCCATGTTTGCTAGAATTCCAGCAAGAATGACAATAGTCAGAGGTAATCCTTGACACATTTCCACAATCTGGGTCCGGAGTTCACATAATTCTGGAGGAAGCGAATCTTTTCCAGGACAAAACTTTTCTTGTAGCAGATCCCAGCTCTCATCATGAGTGAGTTGACGAAGAGAATGAGGCTCTTGGTCGAGTTTATCTTGAGGAGCAATATCACAGAGTCGACTTGTCAAGATAACTCTACTTCCATTTCCATCATCAGGGAATGACGCTTCCAATCCGTTCCATACTTCACTGTCCCATACATCATCCAAAACAATAAGATATTTGTTCCTTAGCAAACGTCTTTTGACTTGATGAGCCAAATCTTCTTCACTCATCTCAAAAAATTTTTCGGGAAGCTTGGAATCAATACAAGTCAAAATTTCAAGCAACAGATTTTTCTTGTGATAAACTTGAGAAACTGTACACCAAGCACGCGCATGAAAATGGTACATGACTGAAGTATCATAGTAAATTTTTTTAGCTAAAGTTGTCTTACCAAGTCCTGGCATACCTACAATGGGAACTATTTGCACTTGGCGTGATCCTCTTGTGAGGCGATTGATTATCGATGTTGCCTCATCCTTGAATCCCACCACCACGTCGTTGATCATTGGCTTACTTCCCTGTGATGGCATGTGATCAATTCTCTTGGTAACTCCCTCAACTTTGAGATCAAGCATTTTGCTATGAAAATTCAAGGCTTGAGCTTTGATGATCTTAATTTCTTCCACAACGGAATCAAAGGACATTGAGGAAGAGTCCAGAATATATCCAACCAGTAAGGAGTCGATAAGAAATTCCGCCCTATATGCTACCTGTACAACACGATCCCAAAGTGATTGAAGCTCCTCATTTTCATTGCGCAACTCCACAATTTTTCCCAGAAAAGAGCGCAAGAAAACAAGTTCTTCCTGGATTGTTTGAATTGGATAGCTCACGAATGCAACTGAACTTGCCTCAGGACTTGACAAATCCATCATGTATTTCAGAAGAAAATCGATAAATCCCAACTCATTGGTCCTAGGAAATTTGAAGGATGATCTTTTTGGGAATTCCTCTGCAACTGTTGCCTGGATAACCTTAAAGTTTTCTAGCAAATCAGAAGATACAAGATGCATTTCCTTGACCAATTCGTCATTCATTGCGTTGAGAGAAAGAGAGAAAATAGCCAGTCCTGCATCATGGACCACAAGTCCAGTAAGGTCTCTCATTTTTTCATCAAATTTCTTTGGCTTCTCCTTGAGAATGTTTCTCAAGGATCTTAGTCCCTCATAAAGCTTTTGCAGTTGATCTCTTAGATGAATCATAAGACAAGTACCAGACTTTAATATGTCCCATAGATTAGATAAGAGCATATCCACGAAGTCCTTCAACATCTGCTCATCTATTTCCCTGCGTGAGTGGCTTGATAAATTAGAAGCAATCAGGGCCTTGCAAGTCTCTACGGGAACAATATTCTGCAGCAGTTTGCAAGAGTCTCCATTCTTGATTTGCATCAGCTGTTCTTTACACTTGATAGACCCGCACATAAAAATATGTCTTGCTACATTAACAGCCACAGCTTCAGTATGAGTCAATAAAAGTTCCAATTGCCCATCTTCAACTTCATGCAGAGTGATAAAATGCAGAAAGTTTTTCAAGAATGTAAGCTTCCCTCTAAAGGCTCCGGTGTGTTCTACTACTTCCAGATCTGGAGCATTTTGCCAATAACTGAAATCCACCAGATTCTCCAGAAGAGAGTCCATGAGTTCCATAAGGTCATCTTTATTGACAAGGGAATCAGTAGACTGCCCTGACGAGCAATCTGAGAAAACAACGTACCAATGGTTTATTTCGTGATTGAAAGATCTGATTTCTTTTCCTAAATGATAGGCAGTACGCACAACGTCGTTTGGAAATCCGTCACCTTCCAAAGTAGCGAGACGAAAGGAGTGAATCTCCTGTGCCCTTCTGGATATGACATCTTCAATCCTAACTAGCAGAGCTGCTAGATTTGCATCAACATGATTACTACACTTTCTTGCGCACAGAAGAAATGTTCTCAGAAATGCTAGGCCCCCTATTGGGGTGTGCAAAAAATGACGCTTCCAAACTTCACAAATGTTCCTCAGGAACCCCAGATCATCTATGGCGGAGCGGATACAAGGAATACTACTGGAGGCCATCTAAGGATGATCGATCGGGGAAGAAATGGGAATTCAATTTAGAGATGAAACAGCTCTGATAATTTTCACACAGAAGATTAAGTGCTCTCCTCTTCTCTTGTACATAAATTGCTAGTATATACTTCTTAATGAGTACTGTATCTATGATTAATCCACCAGGACAGGGGAAAAAAGGGAAAAAGGGAAGATGAATTGTTATTTTCTGGAAGATGAAAAAGATTACCCAATTGGCTCGATTGCCCATGCGTTTCTCATTTGGTCCCAGCAGTATTATATTTATACCTTGAGGAAATGAACTAAATCAGCAACCCTTTTCAGCTAGAATTAAAAAGAGCGCTTTCAGATGGTGAAAGGATATGGCGTGGAACATTTTTGAAATATTTGTATTATGATTGTTTGGAAACATAGCCATATACAATTGTACAGATTTTATTTGCATTTTGACAGCGTTATTCTCAACTGCTTAAAGTTTAAGCCCTTGCTTCACTTATCAATTTTCTTTCCCAAGGAAAACGCATTATGTCACTCTTATCTTATTTCAAAGCTGTAAATGCCACCTTTTGAATTATTTGGGATTTTGTGTTGGGTGCTGAGAAAATTGATGAACATTTCTTGTTAGTTAATGTGTTTGGATTGGAGATTATTTGGAAAAAAAATATCCGAAATAATACTGTAATATTTTTTGTGATGTAATATATATGAAATAAAAAAGATGATCAAAAATTGTGTTTATGATACAAGTAAAACAAAATTTAATTTTTTTTTTTGGCAAATGTTGACAACCAACATGTAGATTTTAACGAATACTTAGCTTCATCAGCACTAATGTCGTCTAGAATTGAATTAATGTTTAATTCTGCTGATATATACACGAAGAGTTAGTTTCATTGGGTAATATCTAGTTTGAATTCCAATTATTTGGGTACTATTTGAAATTTTCTTTTCAGAATCTAATGTAAATATATTTTTGACAATTATTTTTACATCATATATATCATATCATAAAAAATAATTTTGTTAAATAAAAAAAGAAATTGCAATCCAAAAGAAATGATAACTGTGACAAGGTCTGCAACTTCAGGCGCCACCAATGGCCGGCCAGGCCTGAAGGACAACTAAATTATTTTAAAGATATAGGGATTCAAGATCATCTTTTTTTTTTTTTTTTCCGGAAACGATAATGAATTATATTAACTTGTGTAAAAATTTACACCTAATGAGCAAAGGCTCAAGCTGCACTATACAAGTGTCTTCGACACTGAGGATTTAACCATTCCTCATCAAAAAATATGCTTAGCGCATAAAAACTGAGGTTAGCTAAGCTATTCGTCACTTCCCCCCTAGCTAAAACAAATGAGCATTCCACAAACATTGAGCTTAAATCGTAGATGTCCTCAATATGAGAATGAAGTCGAATGTCCGTAGCCCTTTTGGTTTCTATCATCTTCAAAAGCTGTCGCTGTGTGATTGCTACTTGAATTCTCCTCCATTGCTGCTCCCTTGCCTTTATCATTGCCAGCTTGATGGCCACTGCAGTATCCATGAGAATGTTCCCTGTGCTATATTCCTTTACTGCCCATGTAGCTAGCACTTGATCATTTCCCCTCACTGCCACTATGCCTATTCCCATCTGACTTGCTTTTCTCTGAGTGCGCCATTGACTTTGATATGATAACGTTGTGAACTTTTTATATGTTTGAGTCGAATTTTATATGTTGCCCACATGGCATGGTGCATAAAAATTAACAAGGGACACCATTGACTGAAAAATTATGGAAAAATAAGACAAATGATCCTTTCACACACAAAAAAAAAAAAAAACTTTCACTTTCTCATACAATTTTTTTTTTTTAAAAAAAAACAAGTCACAACATTTTTTTAATAATTTCACACATATACTTGTACTTGTACTCTCTCTCTCTCTCCTCCTACATGCGCACATTCTCTCTCTCTCCCCCTCTTAGACACATACTTCACAGACTCTCCACTCTTTCTCTTACACATATTTTCTACTATAACACGCACTTTTAAGCATAATCTATTCATCAAACATGCAAAATATATATATTTTTCTTTTATTGCACACACACACATTTTCGTATAAATCACAAAAGCATCCTTATTCTCTTTATTAGTATCAAAAAGTAATATTGAAAAAACTAATACAAAATAACAATGACACGTAATATTATTATTCAATTATAAAATACACATGAAATAAAATACTTAATTAAGCACTCAATTTTTAGCTAGTATTGAATCAGCAAATTGAGACTTCAGCAATTAAGTTACAATCTTTGGAATTCAAACTTTAGTTTTCAGTTTTTTCAAACACCCTAGCCTCTAAGACTGGTGCTCATTGATTGAAGATCACGGAGAAATTTCCCAGTGTCTATCATAGGACGGCAGAGGTTCAAACCTTGCCTCCCACTAAAATATCATATTTAAGTGGCTTGTTTCAAAAAAAAAAAATTCAAGCAGGTGTGCTGTGCACCCTTCTGGTCCGGTGATGGTTCAATTCCCCCCGAATTATCCCAGGATCTCC
Source organism: Coffea arabica (assembly GCF_036785885.1). Classification (NCBI taxonomy): domain Eukaryota; kingdom Viridiplantae; phylum Streptophyta; class Magnoliopsida; order Gentianales; family Rubiaceae; genus Coffea; species Coffea arabica. Next base: position 44,851,467 of record NC_092318.1, on the reverse strand, counting down.
TTAAGTCCGCTCCCTTCCCCTTAGTGTAGGATAAATTAGGTTTATCGTCTAAAAAAAAAGTCTAAGGATGGCTATTTTGTTAACTCACTAGCCCATGCGGCCCTAGTAACTCTCGAAGACTAAAGTTAAGAGACAAGTGCCCCACGAGTTATTGAGTTAGTCTCGAAATTCCATAGTTGCTTGTGCTACACGGGTTATTGAGTTAACAAAATAGCCATTTCGTGACAAGTGGGATCTTGGATTTTGGATCTTATTTTGGCAATAACAAGTATACGAGAGTTCTACAAACTTTCTTTCTTTAACCTCCACCCGTTTAAGTACGTTTACGCTCTTATGCTTCCACATCTTTGACACATTAGGTAAGATTGAATTAGCCACATCTCTTAATTTTAGTCTCCGAGAGTAGCGTGGCATGGGCTACTAAGTTAATGAAATACAGGAAAGTTGCAACAACGGCCTGTGAACTTGATGGGTCTCCAAAATGAACTATTTCCTTGTAACATAATAAACATTTTCTGGACAAAAAATTAATTTAACTATGAATGTCAACTTAGTCTTCCCTTTGATTAGTTTACCACTCGTTCTCCAGAATCTGCTTGCCTCTTGCCTAGCTTGCCATCGGATGTAACATTTAATGAAAGTTCAGGATTTGGATTCCTTTGTAATCTCAATGACAGCATCGCAGCTCCTTGGCCTTCTGGTCCTTTTGTTTCTGCTTCTTCCTACAATAAAACTAGCACAAGTAAGCATGCAATTTCTTTTCTTTGTTTGTTAGATAATATAATAATAATGTCCTCTCCGGCTTATGGCTGTCATCTTGAGACTTCAGCCAGCTATTTGAGAAATGATCATCTTCTTTTCTTGTTTTATTCCCCTTTTCTTTTGATTATTACTATTTATCTCTTGTCAAATTTAACTTTCACTATTGCGGGTGGTATACTTCCAAAAATAGCCACGGCAGCAGCTGCCCAAATAGGTGGGAGTACTTGCTGATGTTCCATTAACAAAAGCAAGTCATTTTCTTTATGGAAATGAAATCAACTGGCATTCAGTTAAGTTCACTAAATAGACTGATACTTTCTTCAACAGACATCATCCTTTTTTTCGCGTCATCCGGAACTGAAAGATGATTCATTTATCCCTTCTAAAGAACAAAAGCAAAAGAGGGATGGTCTGACATTGTGCGATTTATTTAAACATTTTCATTAGAAGAATAATTCCAGGTGAATCACCTGACATGGTTACATTATCTGAAACCACATTCCTTCCTTTACCACATTGTAAAGCAATTGATGTTATATTTCCTGCCCTAGACCAATTTCTTTTTGTCCTCTTCTCCTCTATTGGTTGCATAAAACTGAGTTATTTGCGGTGTGAAGACTCTGGACTAGGCTCAAACTGAAATCTGTCAACTATAAGCTGGAAATAACTAGTTCCGATTGTTCCTTGATTAAAAGTTACTAACCTCGAATTTTGCCTCTTCATACATTGCAGGACTGCGGATTAGCAAGTTGACGCTTGCTTTACGGGCCACCTCAAACATACTCTGATTTTTCACAACAAAAGCCAATACCATATCAGATGACGTATACAAGTGCATGCCTCTTGCAAGAGATAACTCCATCGGATTTTTCTTTTTGTTTAATACAATTTTTTCTGAAAAAGAAACAAAATCGTTCCATGCAAGTTTGATCTGTTTATAGATAGTTGTTGCCAAAGAAGTCAGACACAAAAGGCTCAAGTCAAACAGAAATGATGTAAAATCTTCTTCTATTCATTTATTCTAAATGTAGATATTTAGCTCCAGAAGGGACTCGAATGCAATTTAGATCCTTCTTTAACGTGCATATACAACCCCAACCCCAACGAAAAGGATTTAGCTAAAGAATTGTCAGTGCAATTAGATATATAATTGGTTGAAATGGAAATCAGGAGAAAGCGCACAAACAGAAAGTTTTAAATTGATAGAGTGAAATCACATTTTTGGAGTACAATGTGACTAAAAGTTTTGACATAATACCCCAGAACAGTTCTTTTTTATATTCAATGAATACTCACAAAAAACTGTATCACTGCTCCAATTACAATCAAGTGCAGAAAATACATCATCCATCTAGGAATAGAAATCTAAACATGGCGAAAAATAGCAATTGTAATACAGTTAAGGAAGAAGCATGTATTTAAAGGAAGTTTGGTGCTGGTAGATAAGGATTGAATTTACACTTCTTTTTGCAACTCCACCTCTCTTGCAGCAGCAATTCTGTGGCTGCCTAGCTATCTTCTTAACCTGAGATTGACAAACAATAGTACAGTCGGAAACAAAAAGCAAATGCAACCATGATATGAACGCAAGTACAATTATGTAAAGTTACTTTGCAACTGTACTTCCTTCCAACTTATTGCGGCTCTCAATTATATGAAATTTGGAATTTAAACATTTGTAAATATATATATATATATATGGGATAATTGCAGAAACCTCCCCTAAGGTTTCTGATACTAACACTCACCTTCCTTGTGATTTAGAAAATAGCACTTACTACCCTTGAACTTAAGGTTTGTGTTGCAAATTCAGTCCATGCCAAAAAAGTTACCATTAAAAATTTTTTTTAAGGAGTGAGATGAAAAATTTGTACTAAATTTGCCCTTCATGCTGCTTGCCAAATTATATTAATAGAGGAATGACAAAATATGAAAAACTATTAAGAATTAACAAAATTCAAGGGGTGTAAGTGCAATTGAATGAAGTTTACTACCAATACATGAAGCAACGGTGGATGCTAACGGCTAGTTAAATAATTATATATCCAGGGTCTTGCAGCAAAGTTTATAAAGAATACACGTAACTTTTAAAACTCTCTATTAATAATATGAATAGCTATTTCTAGGCGTAGCACAACTGCTTATGTTATCAACACCAATCATATACAAAAAAAAAAAAAAATTCGCTGAACAATCAGCTAATTAACAGCATACTTAAGCATCACTAAAAGTTACTGAGCATGAGATAAGCCTAATTACAAGTAATTAGAAGTGCATATTAATAAGATAAAGTTGTCTTTAGTAAATAAAAACTACAGTAAGTGCATTAGAAACATATACTAAAACTGCTGCTGCTCTGATATTTTCAGATTATAGGATTATAACTGTATTAATGGAAGTTGCAACTTGAGAAGTAGTAGTAGGCTGAACTAGAGGAAGTTTTGAAATAGAAATGACTTGAACAGATATATTTGTGCAAGTTCTCTTTAGAAGCTCCAGAATTACTTACTGGCCTTCTTCTCTGCAGTTGTATAAAATTAAACTTAAATTGATTGGTTTGAAGAGCATAATATAGAAATATTTACGCCGTTTTCTCCCCTCAATTGGCACCATTCCTTAGTTTTGCTTACAATGGTTAATGATGCTAAAACTCACAGGTAATCTAGTTTAATTAGTCACTCAATTTGTTAACAAAAAATAATTTTTCTTTTCTAAAATCCTTTCATTAAGTTCCTGCAATTAGTCAAGGTATAAAAGTAAAATTATACAATTTATTGTTAGTAATAGGTCCAATTTCCTCCTAGAGAAGGTTAGTGTAATTTTAGAAATCATAAGGGAGGTGAGTGCTAGTGTCAGAAATTTCAGGGGAGGTTTCTGCAATTATCCCGATATATATATATAACTGTAGCTTTATCTAGAAAGCCTCTTCAGAAAAGGGGAAAAACAAGACAATCTTCAAGAGCAGTAAATGGAAAAAAGAAAAGAACATAGAGATCAACTCATTCACAGAATAAATTAATAAAGATATTGAATTCAGGAATGAGCAAGAAGAAAGAAAGAGATAGAAAATAAAATATTTAAATTCACAGAAATAAGAAAAAATTTAAAAAATATTAAAAAGCTATACGTGGATGACTATAAGAAAGGGTGCCATAGAGAACATGCAACATCAGAGCGAGAAAATAATGTACTTAAATCCATTTTTCCATCAGAAAAACTCAAAACAAAAAAAGAAGAACAGTATAAGTAGTAAATTACGTAAATTAATTGAAGAAGAGGTGTTAGCAATTCTGCACCTCAAGAAAGTAAAAAAAAAAAAACCTGAGCTCAATACGGAAAGAATTAATATCAATACCTACACAATAGCAAATTCTATGCTAGTGGAGAAGCAGATCATTTTGGGGAAAAAAGTTCAAAGAAAGGGGATACTTAGTAACATTTGAGGAAGGGGAGAAAACACGTACATGAGAATTGAGAACCAGTCAGGATTTTGATCAAACAAGTGGTCTTCAATAATCAAATAAACTCCGCCATGTGTTAAAATATGGGTCAAGGGCATTTTTGGCACTAGGATAGTCCCACTCTAACGATTCCCACCATTCTTTATTTCCCTTGATTTTACAAAGAGTGCTGGGAAGAGATGGTAGTCCGTTGATGGTAGGAAAAAACAAAGGCAGCCTCTTTGCCTTTGGACAATCAAATATTTTAATCTTCTCAATTGAGTCGCAGATCATGGCTGCCTTGCAAATGTTTTTTAGTTGTGGCAGCCTATTCAGACGCAACCTCCTTAACTTTGGAAGGATGATGACAGTGGTGGTGGCTCCACTTGAAGTCAATTGGATGCCTTCTCCTTCTCCTTGTCCTATTCCATTGCCATCTGCTGCTATCTCCTCTAGTCCTTCACAATCGTCAACGTCTAATTCTTCAACATTTTGAAGGTTCTGCAGCAACTGCACTGTGAATAGCTGCTTCATGTTGTGACATTTAGAAATCCACAATTTTTTAAGGGAAGAAAAGGTGCCAGCCGGAAGCACACATGGTTCTGATTCTCCGTAAAAAAGACCAACCAGATTTGGCAACCTGTGGAGGCGTAGCCATTCGAGACCACGAAGTGGATTAAAAGACGAGACTTCCAACTGATCACATGGAGAAGCAGAGGACAATTGCCAGAGGAACTCTATTCCAACCGAATCAACAATTTCCAATTCAGCTAAGTCGCTTAAGTTTATAAAATTCTTAAAAACATCTGACAAGCACCTAATGCCGGTGCCCTCACAATCCTCGATTATCAGACGCTTCATATCATCTGGTAGGTCGTTCGATCCTCTACCAAGCTTACACTGATGGAAATACAGTTTTTTTTGGTACCCACAGTCATTGTCCTCATAATGCTGATTCTTAGTTAAGATGTCATTGATATAAACATTATAGTATTTTGGCCACCGAGTAATTTTATAGAAGTCCGTATAAGACAAACATCCTATAAAACTTTCTAATTGGTTCAACACCTCTGGATCATTAACTTGTACCCAACCATAGGGTGGCAATAGTAACCGTTGAAGACGGTGAAATTGGGAAAATGTCCCTTTTGGTATTATTATCTTTCGACTAAAAGTCTGACACTGGTTCAAGTTAAGCCTTTCGAGGTTGACCAGTGACTCCCAACCTTGAGGTAAATCCTCAACTTTAGTCCATGATAGATCCAATTCCCTCAGTTGCTTGAGCTTTCCCAGTGGTGGCACAAATCGGAGGTCTCCACAACTCCCCAAAATCAAAGCAGTGAGATTCACCAAGTTTGAAACAGAATTCGGCAACAATGTTATACCTTGGCACCCAAATACCTTTAAAACTTTAAGTCCACACATGTGCTGAAAGAATGAATCTGGGATTTCCTTTATGAAAACCCAAGAAAGATGCAAGGTTGAGAGCTTAGGACAATTTGGTGACCAGGCTAGTGGAATTTCTATTCCTTTGGAATTTTGTGAATAGAAGGAAACTGCACGGAGATCTTGTGTCCACTGTTCTTGTTCCAGTGTTACTTGTGAATCTTCCTGTCCTAAGCTTTTCACCAAGAATCGTGGTACATCATCTCTCCTCCTCTTTGGTTTGGAGTTTCCATGCGTGATCCTTAATGCCATATCTCTGACCAAATCATGCATCTTCACACAGTCACCCCCTTTGAAATCTTTAGTTTCTTCCAGCAAGCAAACTCTCATCAGTTTGTTTAATATCGTTTGACCTTGATCAAATGCTTTTGACCTTGAGCCCCGTTTTGACATCAGCGCTGCCCAAATAAACAGGTCTATTAGTTCCTTTCTTTTTATTTTATAATCTTCCGGATAAAGAGAGCAATACAAGAAGCAATTCCTTTCATATTTATCCAGGCGATTGAAGCTCCATTCCAGAATGGGAAACACATCTCGTTCCATCTCATCATGCCCTACCGAACATGTTTTCAATTGTTCCAATGCATTTCTCCACTCACAGATGTCGCTCACACCTCTCATGCTCCCAGCCACTGTGATAATACCAAGAGGCAAACCAGAACACCTTTTCGCAACGGACTTGGCAACACCTTCCACATCTCCATCAGGCACTGTCTTAGTGTCGAGTGTATGTTTGAACAAATCCCAAGCTTCATTTGTAGCCAAAGTTTTAGCTTCAAATACCCTTTGACAGCTAATCCTGCTGCATAATTCTAGAGACCGAGTAGTCAAGATCACTCTGCATTTGTTTGCACCGAGAGGAATTCCAATCTTTTCAAAAGAAAATTCTTGCCAAACATCATCGAGTATGAGGACAGAATGCTTCACCAATGCCCTGGACAAAATGGCTGCTCTGCTATCCTCATCATCCTCGTATGACAGATCAAGCCTTAGGCGTTTAGCAATGTCATCTTGCAGCCTTTTGATGCTGAATTCTTGAGAGACAGTAATCCAATAAACCTTGAATTGAGTTCTCTCAAGGAGATGATTATGGGTGTGTTTCGCCAATGTAGTCTTACCCACACCGCCCATCCCGTAAATCCCAATGTTTGAGATGCTATCCATGACCAACCACGCCCAGATTGCTTTCAAACCTCTGTCAAACATTTCTCCAAATAATTTTGTTGTCACCCGTGGCTCACCTCTGTTCTCAAAAGCCTCAAGCAAAAGCCCATCAAAATGATTACTTTGCTCCATCAGTTGCTCTACAATTGCATCCATTTTAGCCACTCTATCCCCACTGCTAATTGCATTTTCTAGAAATCCACCCTCCTGTATGCTTTCTTTCAAAGCACCGAATTCACTTTCTACTGTTGCTACCTCCTCAAACCAAATCTCAACCTCCCTTTTCCTTTTCTTAGTACCTGATCTTTCTGCATTTGTCACTTGCAACTCGATGTCAGATTTTCTGCCGCCTAATCTTTGCAACTTCCTTTCAAGCGACCTGAGATTATCATCCAAATTGACATACCTCCTTCCTCTGTCCAATGCCAAATTCCCAAGTGCCTCCATTGTTAGTTTCTCGTGAACTCTCTTGCCTGTCAAGTGACAAGAGAATCTCTAAAAAGTCTAGGTATCAATCAATAACAACATTGTTCAATAAAGGCAGCATAAGAATCGTGATGTTCCTTTGGAAAATTTTGAAACAGGGCATTTCCAAACTTAATAGTTTGACAAATCTGAACCCGGTTAGTACACTAAACAATTAGCTGTTTAATGTTGGATTCTACATAATGGTATCCTCAACTTTTAATCAACGTTTAAATGATGCAAAGGAATTAATACTAGTATTCTTCTGATTTTCTTTTTGCATATATTTTTGAATTTGTTCATCATCAATATTAAGATGAAAAAGACTTTTTATCATATCCAACTATTTATCAAATACAGCTTCTATTATATGATAACTTTCTGGGCTGAATGAAACGTTCATAAAGGGTACATGATGTTGTTAAGCAGAAATATTCCTGTATAAAGTAGTATTTTTTGGGTACAAGTGTTTCTTCTCACTAACACGATTTTTCTCTCTTATTTGATGCAAATGACATCTTAATTACTTACCACTCATTACATCTCATTCCACAAATAGCAAGAGTCCAACTAACAAAATAGTCCAATTAAAGACCTCATAGAATTTAGAATATACCACATGTTAAGATCTAAATTCATTGATCATTGATAATAAAATATAACATCATGGTAAGCTCTGGAACTTATCAAGCTAGTCCAGACATTTATCTTCTCTAAAGAATTGATAACAAAAATTTTGCAACTACAATAATATCCGAAATTCTTGCCAAAAAAATGTCAATCATGTAAAGAGCTTGGAGAGAGCACTTCATGTGTTGAAAGAAAAGGGAAAAAATAGTGATCAAGATTTTTGGGCCTTGGAAATCTAAATATAACATGATGATTTTAGAAACAACCAAAAAAATTTACAAAATCAAGATCGAGTGTGATATCACTGTACCTTGAAATCAAGCCAAGTTGTGTTGAAGAAAATGAGAATAGCAAGACTCTATCAAAAGATAAAATTTGCATTATATTTAGATCTAGCTTTCACTACTGCTTATTATAACACGATGAAATAAGAGAAAACTGCAAAAGTTACAAAATTCAGATGGATATTATCTCATCGTACCTGAAATTGACAAGAAAACTTGAAGAAGCTGAAAACCTTCAGAATCTGCCAATAGTATGTATTATGATCGTTGAGTACTGAGAAAAGGATGGTAAAAGTTGAACTGATAGCAGACCACCAATAACTTTAAGGGTTCATGATAGCGGGTCCTCGTGAAGGAATGTCAAAAGAAAGGCTACCGGAATTGCAATCATGTTAAATACCTCAACCATCAACCAATTTGCTTGAGGTTAGTTGGCCATCATACGAAGTATAAAATGTAACTCTGGCAGCAAGTTAGTTACATGATCCAAAGAACTGTACTGCTCCCTTCGTCCCATTTATTTAATCATGTTTGGGAAATCTAACTTTTTAAGAATAGTGATTTGATTGTGATGTTTGTGCTTCTCTTTTCAATTTTATCCACACAAATTTAAATTTTAAATTTGAATTATAATATGTATATGATAAAAAAGAAAAGACTAAATTGGAAAGAGAGAGTAAAAGGTATTTTGACTTTTCTAACATGACAATTGTTTTGAAACATCTCAAAATGGAAAGTGCGACACTCTCAATGAGACGGAGGCAATATATATTTTTTAATCCAAAGAGTACATTGCAACTCTAATGAATTGCATCTACTTTTAAATTCAAAAAATATGGAGCAGTGCACCCTCCAGAGTAGAAGTTATATCTATTGAGTAGTCTACACTCTATTCAAAGCATATCTATTATATGTTTGCTAAATGCTATTGTCATTTAAATACTGTCGATTCTCATAGTATGTATATGTGTATTTATCCTTTTGTTTATGCAAAATTATTTCTTAAAAACTATTTCCAAGCTATGAGAAATTTTAAGCTATTGTGCTTTAATTATAAGAAAATTACATGACTATTTAATTCACAGGCATACTAATTCAGCACTCATGTTAAGTAATTAAGTGGCAGTATCTTTTAATAGTATACTATATTTTTTTCATTTTCATATAAAACTTTGAAAGGGCTTTTCTTGGGTTTTTTTAGTGAACAATTTTTTCAAAAATTATTAGTTGGAATGAGCCTTCTAACAACATGAGATCAATTAGTCTAAGTGGGGAAGCAAAGATTCTTTGCAGGATGAACTGCTAGTTTAGTCGTTGGTGTGGGCACTTAGAAGGAGCTGTGTGTGGTAGTGCTAAGATGCTGCAGATGATTTGCTTTTCACTTTTCATCATTGCATGGACAGTTAAAAAATTAAAAGCTACCACCGCCGAAAGGGCAAAGACTTGGCCATTGACGACATTGTCGAGAGGAAAAATCCACGAAGTTGCATGGAGGCTTTTCAAATTTTGGAAGTGAAATTATTTATGAAAGGCAACCAGGGTGGGTTTGAAGTGTGGAGCCTTAAAGCTCCCTCCGCCTCTGCCCGGCTACCCGTGCATGTGCTTCCCTGGGTGTCCATTTCTATTTTTATTTTTTATTTGCCTTTATATACGCATGCGTGCGCACACAATGCTGATAATAAATTTACTAATTATTCTTTTGAATTTTTAGTCAATCATTCAATACGAAATAAAGTTTAAAAATTATTTTGATCTTGTGAATTCATTTCTTCATATTTAATTTTAGATAAAATATAAATCAATTATCATTGTTTTTTAAATAAACAACATGCCATATATATATATATATATATAATGTAATCTAACATAAGAAAAATCCTTTTACCAACTAAATAAACAAGAAAGATTGAATTTTTTTACATATTACATATATATAATCATATAATGCTTTCTATTTATGTTCCACAAATATATGTCATTAAATTATAGGAAGGATAAGAACTGGGGATGAGGTGAGTTTTCCTTCCCCGTTCCCCCATCCCATTTAAAGTGGAGGGAGAAAAAGGCCCCTACCTCTCCCTTCCCCTGTCCTAAGCACTGCTGCCTGGTTGCCATTTCCAAAATTATTAGGTGAAATTAGAATGAAATATCTGCGGGTGTTTTAGCCAATAATTGTATCCGTAGTCTTTTCCCCTTGCTAAAACACTCGCAGAGTCATTAGAAGCAACCACAAACAAAAAGGGCAAGAAGAAGAGAAATCTTCATGGAAATTAATTCCTACTTCACAGCCATTGCCACATTTTTCAAAGTTTTACTTCAAAATTGATGAGATATCTATTAATTTTATCATCAACAGCGGTTTTCCCTATTCTCCTGATTAACATGCATAGCCTCACTTGTCCTTGTACATGAAAGTTATCATGGTTAATTCGACGAGGGGAGGAGGAAAGTTACCGGTGGATAAAGAGAAAGTCTTTGGAAGATAGCTGGCAAAAATACTTTTTGACCTTTTTCAATTTAAAGGAATGGTTGCCACTGGCCCAGTGGTCATCCCAAGCCTTCTTAGACTTGGCAGTGCGAGAGGTCAAGGGTTCGAATCTTGTCTCCCACAAAATTTGTCACAATATGTGACGGTCTTCATTGACTAATTTCAATAGAACGAGTTCCCTTCCCCTCCCCCCTAGAATAGGTTAGTTTAGATTATAGGAATTCTATCGTATCGACAAAAAAAAAAAAAAAAATTTAAAGGAATGGTGGAATGGTTGAATAGGTTAGTTTAGGTTATAGGAATTCTATCGTATCGACAAAAAAAAAAAAAAAAACAATTTAAAGGAATGGTGGAATGGTTGATGTATCAATTTTGAATACTAGTTTCTGTTCCTTTTTTTTCCGGGTAAAATACCAAAAAACTCCTTGTGATTTACTAAATATTTAATTTAACTCCCTTTGATTTGGAAACCTACACTATAACTTCCAGTGGTTTCAACTAATTTGAAAATTGGACGGAAAGCATCCAATCTAACGATTATACTTGAAATATCAATGTTGCCCCTATATAAATAAACTCCCTATGATTTGTCGAATATTCAATTTAACTCCCTCTAGTTTGAAAAATTACACTATAACTCCCTACGATTTCGATTAAATTGAAAATTGAATGGAAAGCATCTTACATATAGTAGGGGTAATATTGACATTTCACACACAACCATTAGATTGGATGCTTTCCCCTACGATATGTAAGATGCTTTCCCTGTGAAATGTCAATATTGCCCCTACTATATGTAAGATGCTTTCCATTCAATTTTCAATTTAGTCGAAATTACAGGAAGTTATAGTGTAGGTTTCCAAACTAGAAGGGGTTAAATTGAACATTTATCAAACCACAGGGAGTTTTTTTGTATTTTATCCTTTTTTTTTCTCTTTTTGGTAATAAAAGGAGAGTCCCTATTCCTTGATCTGCCCTTTTGCCAGTTTACATTTTTTAGAGCCTAATGGAAATGAAGGCTTATTTGATTCCAAATTCACAATTAAAGTAGAAACAAGAATCAATTTATTTCTTGTCAGCTATAGGATGTCCATTCATCTATAACATGCCAATAATTTTCATGAGATTGGACTGCAATAATTTGGGTACTGTAATATTTTGATTGTTATCATTTTTGAGTGTCACAATTCACAAGACATATTAGCTTTGTACTGTACACTTATTATCTGAATAACAAATCTCTGTTGCAAAAGCAGAGTGTCCTTTACTACTTGCCAAGCACTAGATTTTCCTACCTGATTGATTTTAATTTGCAAGCAACAGCTATAACCTCTGTCGTGTGAACATATCCATTATGGCAATCTCATTTTCATACAACTAGTTTCTTAAGTTTCAACAGAAGTTAGTGGAACAAGAAGCAAACATATATTTCCTCAGGTTTATTTTGTCTGAAACTTATACTTACCTCTATTCAACTATACTAATCTTTGCCTTGTCCAATAAAATGCTCCATTTTTTGAGGTGACAGCAAATGCTATTAGGAAGTTGGATAAATAAGCTTGTTCTATTTATTAATTCTACTGAACTCAAGAAGATAATTGAAACAAATTCTGATCCTTACTAATATGCATTGATAGGGTATAATTTGTTAGTATTTTTATTATTAATTTTCCCTTCTATCCCTGACAAATATTGTGTTAATTGCTGATATTTACTCATATTTGGTATTTGGAATCAATTTTAGGAATGAAGCAGAAAACTACCAAAAAGGAGGGACTTTGTGAAAAATATGGAGACTTCTAAGGGCTTCAATCCTTGGGCCCTTGAATTGGTGGGGGACCACAAGCTAGTGAAAGGCATTTGGTCATTTGGGCTTCAAAGAAAGCAACGTAGAGAGACTTGGAACAAGAAGTACTTGGGAGGCTTTCATGTGTGGAGACCACCTAGATAGCTTTTAGTCATCTTTCTTTTGTTGTTTTAAAAGGGGACAACGTACAGAAGCAAAAGATATCTAGGGCTTTAGTTTTAGTTTTTTAGTTTAGTTCTAGTTTTCTTTCTTTGGACTGGCCTCTGACACACGCCAGGTATTCGACAATATTCCCCAACGGGGAGATTTACTCATGAGGCGTGGTTAAGCTTTTCTAGTCAAGGGGACAACTGACGATTTGGTTCGACAATTACTGTGAGATCGAATATGTTTTAATTATTTTCTTCATTTATTGGTATTTATATGTTCCTTGATTTTAATTGCTATGGCCTTGTGTATGATTGATTAGTGCGCAATAATTAATTATTCATATAGGCTATTTTTGCTAAATAGGGGTAATTGAATCCGTAATTGTTCGTTATCTCTACCTCAGTAGCAACTGGCGTAATTAGGTTTATGTCAGGGGAGCATATGATCTAATTTAAACAAACTCTCGTAGCGTGTTTGTTGGTTAGGATTGAGTCTTTCTAATTATTAATGCAATCTAGAAATTAAATCCTACGGTCGTACCTAGGGTTATTTTTTGGTTAGAGAAATAGCTAACGGTCGTACCTTAGCTATCGAGAAATTAAGGAAGGGTTGGTTGCTTATCGCGTGCATGACAACTATAACTAATCTATTGCTAAATGTTGGAATTACTTCTGCATCAATGATCAGTGCATGAACCATTTCTGATGTGTACCCTTGGCTAGAGTTTCCCCAATCATTTCTTTTAATTAATTATTTTCTGCAGTTAATTTATTTAGTTAGCATTTAATCCAAAACCCCCCATACTTTGGACTCTAGAAGAAACAAATTATCCCCAGTCCCTGTGGATTCGACCCTACTCACCGCTATATACAAAATCTGTATTTTTCTCGAGTAGGTATTTATTATTGCACAGGTTCGGCACCTGTCAAATTTTTGGCGCCGTTGCCGGGGACTGGTGCCAGATTAATTTGTTTCTTTTTGAGTTCATCTTTTTCTTTTCTTTTTTATTTATTTTTCCTTATTTTTTTTATAGAGTTTATGGCTTCTAACACTCCGTATTTTGGTGATATAATGGATTTTGTTTCCGGGGAAGGCGATGAGACTAGTTTTTTTGCTAAATTTGCATATTCAGAGGCACTAAACTCTATTAGAGAAAGAATGGCTGCTGCAACCTGTAAAATTTGTTATGCCAGGGATCATTCAACCGGTATGTGCCCCGAATATCAGGATAATCTGAGTGTCTCACTCAATAATTATGGAGATTTTTCACCCTGGTCTCAAACGTGGTATAACCCTAATCCAAACGGGTATGATCAAGGATGGTGGGATAACTCCAGTTATAATTATGCAACAGGACCAATGAATTTTCAGCAGCATGAGTCTCAAGAATCATCATCTATGTCAGGTATGTCTCTTGAAAGAATAGTTGAATTAGTAGCTACTAATACATATCAATTCCAACAGGAGACACAAAGGAGAAATGAGATGATGAAGGAGGCAATGAGTAATCTGGAAGATCAAATGTGTCTATTGACATCCAGAATAAATCGATTGGTTTCTCAATTTGAAGAATTGCCCTCGAAAATCATTGTTGATTTTGAAGAAAATGAGAGTGTAATTTGCCTGACTAGTGATGAGGAGCTGCAAGATTTTCAAGAAGAGAGATGTACAGATGCAGTTGAAAAAGAAGCCGAAAAGGAAGAAATGGAACCCCAACTGCAACCCATTCAAGTGAAAGAATCCAGTGAGGAATCAGCAAATGTGGTGACACCACCTCCATTCCCTAACCTGCATTTTCTTAACTCTTACTTTATGATTTCTGTTAATGAGATTGATTTTGTTATACCGGAAGTTCTTGAGTCTCATGGCAGGAATGAATTAAGAGTAGCTATGGTCAAATATCTTGAACCGTTGAATGCTCTTGACGGAGGAGTGGATGAAGAATTGCGATCAATGCTTGATTATTTGGCGCCCTCAACTAGTCCATGGAAGACCGTAACTCGTGTGCTCAAAGATTACTCTATCTATGAGGGTTACAAGGATCACATTGAAGATGAAGCATTGAAGCGAGCCACAAGATTTTATCCTCCATGAACAAGCATAGCATGTCTAGCCAAAGACATTAAAGAAAGGCGCTTTTTGGGAGGCAACCCGAATATTGATTTTATTGGTTTTAGTTGTTTATTTCTTTCGTTTTGTCGTTTCTCCATTGGGTAGTATCAAGGCTAATATCTCCTCCACTGTGACCAGGAAGTGAAATCTTGGCGTGCCCGCGCGGTGTTTGTGTTTTCTGAGACCAGAGGACGAAGACCAATCTTGGCGTGCCCGCGCGGTATTGGACGACCCAAACCATGTTTTTTATCAAAAAAAAAAAAATTTTATTATTATTATTATTATTGTTTATTATTATTACTTTCAAAAAAAAATAATAATAATAATTTCAGATTTCAGATCTACGTTCGGATAGTTTTTGAAAAAAAAAACAAAAAAAATTTTTTTTTCTTTTTTCTTTCTTTCTTCCTTCTTCCCCGCTGCTTTTCCTTTCCCCCTGTCCTTTTCTACTTCAGCCGCCGCCTCCATGCTCCACCGCGCCTCCACGCCATCAGCTCGCGGCCTCACCTCACGGTCCACCGCCCGCTCGTGGCCAAGCCGCGCCTCTCCTCCACTCTCACCTTCCTGGACCTCCACCTCCAACAGCCGAGCGCCGCAGCTCCGCCATTGCCGCCGCCCAGCTCCACCGCTGCCTCCAGCTCGCTCCTCTCTCACTCTCGCTCACCTCGCGCTCACCACCAGCTCCACCGCTAGCCCCCGCCGTCGCAGCTTCTGTCGCCGACTTCCACTGGACGCCGCCCGTGAGCCCAGCCCCAACTGCTCACGAGCTCGGCCCTCGCTGCGAGCGGCTTCTCGCTGCCAAGCTCCACCTCAACCAGCAGTCCTGCTCGCGCGCCGCCAGCACTGGAGCCGCCTGCGCGCTGCCACACGACGCACAGCGCCCGAACTGTCACCACCGCTCCGTCGTCCAACAGCAAGCTCGCGCGCAGCCGGAGCAGCTTTCCCAATTGAGTTATTTATTTATTGTAATTCAAAATTGATTTTTTTTTTTTTTGGACAGGTTACTGATGGGAAACAATTTTGAAGGGCATTTACCAAGTAAAATCTTAGGATTGCCAAAGACGACTTACCTGTCCATAAACAACTTACCTGGAGGAAAGACAGGCGTTTTGTTTCCCGATATTCACAATATGGTGTCTCTGTCATTCTTGACATTGAGGAATTGTTCACTCACTGGTCCAATTCCTGATTATATCTGGCGGTTCACAGACCTGTTTTACCTGGACTTGAGTTTCAATAATTTGACAGGGATAATTCCACCAGACTTGAACCAGTTCCAGCAACAGTTCGTCATGGTGCATGACTATTTGTAAACCTAAAAGCTCATCTATAGGAGGTGGAATACAGTAATTGACTCTGTTTGCCCTTTAGCTGGAAGAAAAAAAAATACTTGAGTTACGAACCCAATATTCTTCTCTGGTTCTCAATGTCAAATTAATGCCATAGCACGTGGAGTTGATAGATTATCCAGGCGGTGTGAAGAATTGTTTGAAGGCCACCTCATCCATAGACAAGACTGAATTCGCGCCTGTCATCCCAGCAGCAGACCAGGCCAGGCCCCCACACGCCAGCCGTCACCCACTGCCAGTCAAAGACTCTGGTGATTTCTTTTTCAACTTCCTGTCACTTAGCTGAGGCCAGATTCTTAATTTTTGTTTAGCAGAGGACAGATTTTTACTTTCTTAGCTGAGGCCAGATTGTCAATTTTTTACGTTGATTGTTCCCATAAATTAAGTTGGTTGCTAAGTTGATTGTTTGGGGTTTCTCAGTGAATTGAGTTTGCCGTTTGATTTAATTCTTCTCTGTGCGTACACCAGTGGTACTGGTTGTGGTAGTTTGCCTAACATTCATTCATTCTCTTTGGTTGGCTACTTGATTGGAAGCTCAGAGCTTGTGACTAAGTTGTTATTGCCTATATTCTGACCTGCTCTTACTGGACTTGCTGAATTCTTGGGGGCATTTGTTGGGATTTTGGGTGGCTATGTGTCCATTGGCTGAAATTCGTTGCTTTGTTTAATCAGTCGCATTGCTCCTAGTTTGCTTGAGTGAAATTGGTTGGACGTCCTTTGCCTGTGGAGTTTAACTGTTACATTGTTTGGAGTGGTTTTCTGGTACTGATTGACTTGTTGGGCTTAAATTGCTCAGGGCTTTAAATTGCTAATTTGGTGAGCCATTTATTATGCACTACCCTTTTGAATTGGGAGATACCTGTGCTTATTGGGTTGATTTTTGACTTCATTAGAGGATATGGATTTCTACTGATCTGCATTTACTTGTTCCTCTATATGTTGGCAATTTTGTTTCTATTGATTGGGTTACCTGTTAGCGACAATGGTGCGATCAAAGTTCTCTTCTAGGTCCGGAACCTTTCGATGTTAGCCTATCCCAACTCAACTCAACCATTCCCCGCCTCACCCACTGCTGTGGCCCCGTCATGATCCCCGTGATTTCAGGGAAGTACCGTTGCTCTTTTGCTTACTATTACTGTTTATTTATCACATTGAGGGCAATGTGTCATTTAGGTGTGGGAGGGAGATCAGTTGGGGTGCTAGTATTTTTTTGTTTTTAGTTTCTAAAGGCTTTTCCTTTGTTTTAGTTTGATATTTATCTCCTTTTTCGTTTATTTTCTTTTCTTTTTTTTTCTTTCTAGTGGTCAGTCTTCATATGAATACCAAGTTTGATGCTGGATTGTTGTAATTCTATTATTGCCAAGTTTATTAATAAAAATGTATCAAGTTGATGTGGTTGAGTTCATGAATATCTCTCTGGTGAATATCGGTAATTGCTTGATTTTTTCAATTTTTGGTTAACTTTTCTAGGCATAGGGAATGATTGTTGGCATTTTTCATGTGAATTGGTCCAATTATTAATTTTAGTTCTCCATGTTTGGAAATTTGAGGCTGGCTGCTGTTATTTTCGTGATATTTTCTAGTTATTGTGGTATGTTATCATAAATAAGAGGTGACTGTACTCCACTAGTTGTTACTACTGAGTAACCGGGGATCTTCACCTAAAGTGTCGATTCTCGCGTCAAAAGGTAGTAGTTACTATGAGTGCGTGGTCCCGTAGCAATTAGAGTTGAGTAACCGGGCTCCTCCATTTGTCAAATGTTGGAGTTCGCGTCAAAAGGCTCTAATGACTATAGATTAAGTCTTTTGTTACTCAAAAAAAAAAAAAAAAAGGGAAAAAATAAAATAAAGATTGTGTTAGTATGTGAAT